>NW_027397063.1:126471808-126589729 GCF_003265705.2 Callorhinus ursinus | reverse complement strand
TGAAGATGTCAATGCTACCTAGAGCAATCTACACATTCAATGCAATCTCCAGCAAAATATCATCCACCTTTTTCAAAGAAATGGAACAAATAATGCTAAAATTTGTATGGAACCAGAAAAGACCCCAAATAGCCAGAGGAATGTTGAAAAAGAAAAGCAAAGCTGGTGGCATCACAATTCTGGACTTCAAGCTCTTTTACAAAGCTGTCATCATCAAGACAGTATGGACTGGCACAAAAACAGACATATAGATCAATGGAACAGAATAGAGAGCCCAGAAATGGACCCTCAACTCTATGGTCAACTAATCTTTGACAAAGCAGGAAAGAATGTCTGACGGAAAAAAGACAGTCTCTTCAACAAATGGTGTTGGGAAACCGGGACAGCCACATGCAGAAGAATGAAACTGGACCATTTCCTTATGGCACACACAAAAATAGACTCAAAATGGTTAAAAGACCTAAATGTGAGATAAGAGTCCATCAAAATCCTAAAGGAGAACACAGGCAGCAACCTCTTTGACCTCAGCCACAGCAACTTCTTCCTAGAAACATCGCCAAAGGCAAGGGAAGCAAGGGCAAAAATGAACTGTTGGGACTTCATCAAGATAAAAAGCTTTGGCACAGCAAAAGACAAAACCAAAAGACAACCGACAGAATGGGAGAAGATATTTGCAAATGACATATCAGATAAAGGGCTAGTATCCAAAATCTATAAAGAACTTATGAAACTCAACACCCAGAAAACAAATGATCCAATCAAGAAATGGGCAGAAGACATGAACAGACATTTTTCCAAAGAAGACATCCAAATGGCCAACAGACACATGAAAAAGTGCTCAACATCACTCGGCATCAGGAAAACCCAAATCAAAACCTCAATGAGATACCACCTCACACCAGTCAGAATGGCTAAAATTAACAAGTCAGGGAACGACAGATGTTGGTCGGGATGCGGAGAAAGGGGTACCCTCCTCCACTGTTGGTGGGAATGCAACCTGGTGCAACCACTCTGGAAAACAGTATGGAGGTTCCTCAAAAAGTTGAAAGTAGAGCTACCATACGATCTAGCATTCGCACTACTGGCTATTTACCCCAAAGATACAAATGTAGGGATCCGAAGGGGTACGTGCACTCTGATGTTTATAGCAGCAATGTCCACAATATCCAAACTGTGGAAAGAGCCAAGATGTCCATCGACAGATGAATGGATAATGAAGATGTGGTATATATACACAATGGAATATTATGCAGCCATCAAAAGGAATGAGATCTTGCCATTTGCAACGACGTGGATAGAACTGGAGGGTGTTATGCTGAGTGAAATGAGTCAATCAGAGAAAGACATGTATCATATGACCTCACTGATATGAGGAATTCTTAATCTCAGGAAACAAACTGAGGGTTGCTGGAGTGGTGGGGGGTGGGAGGGAGGGGGTGGCTGGGTGATAGACACTGGGGAGGGTATGTTCTATGGTGAGTGCTGTGCATTGTGCAAGACTGTTGAATGACAGATCTGTACCTCTGAAACAAATAATGCAATATATGTTAAGAAAATAAAAGTAGATAGCAGGAGGGGAAGAATGAAGAGGGGGGAATTTGGAGTGGGAGACAAACAATGAGAGACGATGGACTCTGAAAAACAAACTGATGGTTCTAGAGGGGAGGGGGGTGGGAGGATGCGTTAGCCTGGTGATTGGTCTTAAAGAGGGCATGTTCTGCATGGAGCACTGGTTGTTATGCACAAACAATGAATCATGGAACACTACATCAAAAACTAATGATGTAATGTATTGTGATTAACCTAACAATAAAAAATAAAAAATAAAAATCCAGGATAATGGTTTCCTTGAAATGAGAGTAAGAACTAGTGACTGGAAGGAAGCAAATGAGTCCTTCTGGGGTTCTCACAATGTTTGTTCCTGGTCTTTGTGATGGTTACATGAGTATCCTCAGTGTTAGAAAATTCATCAACCTATGTTTCTCCCAAAGTTTATTGTACTCCAGTAATACTAGGGAAATATGTTAGATTTAGAAGTGATCTATATTTTCATCCATTTCATCAATCCCTTATGTCAGAGCTCACAGATACAAAGTCATCAATAATCTGCCACCAATATTGATGGACAGCAGGGCAGGGCATGGTTAAAATCTCACGCTGGTGAACCTTCCCTAGATGGACCTTGCCTAGGCCTGGGCCTTTCTATGCTGTTTTGGAGCAATTTTCAGATTGTGGTTCTGTGAATGCTGGGGCTATGGTAGAGAAGGGAAGTTACCTATTTTGTGATTAGAATTGAACTCTGTAGTTTACTTATATCACCTAATTCTGTCCATCCAATAATTCTAATTTCGATATTATTATCACCATTTTACAGTTGGAGTTGCTGAGGCCCAACAGGCTAACCTAACTGGTCCAAAGTTGTAGGGCAAGCACAAGATTCAGATTCTCTAGTCTTGAAGATCCAGGTTTTTCTAAATACTGGGCTGCCATGGAACCAGTCCTTCTGTTATTTGAATGGTATAAGTTTAGAACAAGAGTTGGTTGGATAAAATACAGGTTGTTCACATTTGGCTCAATCAGAAAGTGGAGTAACAATAATAAAAGAAACAATTAAATTGCTTTTTAAATGTACTTTGATAAGGCCTTACAAAGGCAAAAGTTTTTATCAGGTATATTCCGGAAACAGCTTTATTTCAATTGTGTATTTTTTACTTTAGGAGGGATCAGAAACCAGAATCTTGGAGACAGTTTTCTTCTTTTCCTTAAAAAAAAAAAAAAAAAAAAAAAGCTTCTCAGATCCTGGGTAAAATTATGAAAAGTGGGAGAAATCAGTCAACTCCAAAAGGTTCATTTAGTTGCTGACAATATTTCTCACATTTGCAATGAACTATGTAGAAAGAGACACTTGATTAGCATGTGCCATTAATCATGTAGGTAAAAGAAAGGAGGGGGGCCTTTCATTTTCAATGAGTAGAAACACTGGGCAAATGAAGGCAAAAATCAATGGATGACGAGTAGTTTACTTATCTCATAGAATAAAGTCTGATTTGGAAAAAAATACTGTGATTCCAGCAGCATTCATTTATGATTATTGAAGTCATTTATTCTTCATGGCACACGAATATATCATTTGTCAAAACATATTGGCTTTTTAAAATTTATCTTTTACTATTTATTTTCACTCTTCAAAGAGAACATGAAGCTTTCTGATCTAAAAGCATATTGAGTGAAAACTGTGGATTCTGCCTTCCTGAATGACTCTTCAAAAGTACTTTACCTGCCACCGAAGGTCAGGACAAATCGTCATAGTCTTTGTGTGAAAGGTGCAAAACTTGATCACTTAAAAGTAAAAGAAAACAAATACTACTCAAACAAAATTCTAGGTTAGCTTTTGATTAGAGGGAATTAGAATATAAATGAATACAGAAGTGGAGATAGGTCAGGTAGTTCTTGAAAAAATGTTGTAGGACACTCATCACAAAAGGAGGTTTGATCTTTGTCTCAGTCAGGATTCAGTCAGGAGATAGAGATAACACAATAAATTGAATAGAGTTAATTTAATACAGAGAATTATTAAATAACAACAGGAGATGAACTACTAATGAATAAAGAGAATGCTAAAGAATTCCAGAATGGGGGATTTTAGAAGCAACCACTACTTCTAGGGATAAGACAGAGTACCTAAAGAAGTACCTAAAGAAGGGACGCCTGGGTTAAGCATCTGTCTTAGGCTCAGGTCATGATCCCAAAGTCTTGGGATCCAGTCCCGCATCGGGATCCCTGCTGAGCAGGGAGCCTGCTTCTCCCTCTGCCTGCCGTTCCCCCTGCTTGTGCTCTCTCTCTGTCAAACAAATGAATAAAATCTTAAAAAAAAAAAAAAGAAGTACCTAAAGAAGAAACATGTTTAGAAGATGTTCCCCACCCCCTACCAAGGCTGAGATTCAGACTTTGTTGGAACGGTAGCTTTAGTGCACCAAATTGCAGAGAAATTTTTTGAGATGCTGCCAGATAGGGCTGGGAGGGAGGAAACATCCAGGTACAGTGTTGGTGTGAACCACTGAAAAGCTGCTTTTAAAGGTACCACTAAAACTCTCTGAGAAACTACCCTCTGTGGAACCACTGAAATTCATTTGCAGGTGAGTGTAAATGAGTGTCCTGCATATCAGTCAAGTACTGCAAGAGCAGGAAGAGAAAAACACACTAGAACCAAGAAAAGAAGCCACTCCTTCCCGTAGTGTCCCTCCAGTGCCATAGACAACAAAGCTTAATCTTGTTCCAGCTGCACAGAAGAAATGTTTCTAGGGTCCAGCTCCAGTATCAGAAAGCAGGGCAACAAAGGATGGATTTGTTGCTAAGAGGAAATAATATGTCAGTTAATATGTTGCAAATGCCTTCTCCCATTAAATGGATTTTCTTTATATTCTTTAAATACTGTACTTTAATGAGCAGACATTCATAATTTTATTATAGTCAATTTTTTCAATATTTCCCTTTGTGTTCTTCATGCCTTTTTGGGTGTTGTTTAGTAAATCCTATAATAGTCAAACTTGAACAAAATTATTCTATACTGTATTCTAAAAGTTTAAAAAAATACCTTTTTATGTTTGTCTGATTAAGCTGAGATTGTTTTGCAAATAATATTAGGAGTATGTTTTATTTTTTCTTCCATATAAATAATAGTTACTAATTTATGAAATTTTATAACAAAGTTGTTATTAATACCATATGATTTCACTTATATATGGAATTTTAAAAATGAAACAAACAAAACAGAAACAGACTCATCGATAATAGGGAATAATCTGGTGGTTCCCAGAGGGTGGGAGGTAGGAAAAGGGGTGAAATATGGTAAGGAGATTAAAAGGTACAAAATTCCAGTTATAAAATAAATAAGACACAGGGATGCAATGTACAGCATAGAGAATATAGTTAATAATATTCAAACAATTTTGTATGGTGATAGATGGTACCTAGATTTATTGTGGTGATTGCTTTGTTATGTGTATAAATGTTGAATTGCTATATTGTACACCTGAAACTAATATAGTATGTCAACTACACTTCAAATAAAAAAAAAATTTTTCCAACATTATTTTTTGAATATTTTAAAATTTTCTTACTGATTTTCATTACTGGCCACCTCAGGTTTCCATGTTGGAGTCTGTTTCTGTTTCTCTGTCCCTTTGATCAATTCTGTGCCAATACTATTTTAATTAATATTAAAAATCTTACCCGATCATTCTTCATCACTGTCTTGAATTTTCTTAGCTCTTTTCTACTCCATAAATCTAGAATAAGCTTGTCAAGTTCTTTGAAATACACTAGTGGAAGTTTACTTTGCAATTTTATCAAATCTATAGATCAATTTGAGAAAAATTGACAGTTTTACTATATTGGGTTTGTCTACTGCAAAACAGTATTTTTTAAATGTATCAGTAAAGTTATATAAATTTTTTTCATTTATTTTTTATTGTTATGTTAATCACCATACATTACATCATTGGTTTTTGATGTAGTGTTCCATGATTCATTGTTTATGCATAACACCCAGTGCTCCACGCAGAATGTGCCCCTCTTTAATACCCATCACCAGGCTAACCCATCCCCCCACCCCCCTCCCCTCTAGAACCCTCAGTTTGTTTCTCAGAGTTGATAGTCTCTCATGGTTCGTCTCCCCCTCCAATTTCCCCCCTTCATTCTTCCCCATCTGCTATCTTCTTTTTTTTGTTTTTTTAACATATAATGTATTATTTGCTATGGTGAGTGCTGTGAATTGTGTAAGACTGTTGAATCACAGAACTGTACCTCTGAAACAAATAATACACTATAAATTTTTTTTAACTAAAGGTCTCACATACCTTTTATTATGTTTATTTTTACAATCTTTCATTTTTGTTATGCTATTGTAAATGGCATTTTTGAGTTTCATTTTCTGGTTTTTGGTAATAGAAATGGCAATTGATTTTTGTACTGATTTTATATTTAACAAACTTTCTAAACTCTTCTTATAATTCAAATATTTTATCTGTAGATTCATTTGGGTTTACTATAATGACAAGCACATTATTTGCAAATAACAGTTTTGCTTCTTCCTTTCCAAGCACTGTAGATTTGTATGTCTTTTTCTTTTCTTACTGTGCAGGCTAATACCTCCAGTAAAATGTTGCATATAGTTAAGTAGACATGGGCATCTTTTTTTTAATTATTTTAAAAGAATGATTTTAAGTTTTCAACATTGTGTATATTAGTTTTACTAATCCTTTTTGTGGAGACTTTTTTAATAGATTGGGCAAGTTTTATTTATTTGCTTGCATTGAAGGCCTTGCTTCTTCATTTCTTTTATGTTTCACTTTTTTAAATATAAGAAGCATAGATATTTTTTACTTTGCATCTGATATTTCCAAAATCTGCAGTACTTATTTTTCTGATGCTTCAGCTTATGCTTTTTGCTGACTCTCTCTCAGGTGCCTCATTTCTCCAGGTTTTATAATAATTTTTTTCATTATGATCTTAAGTTCCATGTAATGTTGCCTGAAGTAACATTTTTCTGCCTAAGGTTTGAGTATGATTTTCCAGAGAGGAGGTGTGAATGCTTCTAGTAGGCAATGGGAGAAATACAACCTAAATTCCAATTTGAGTTTTTTAGGTAGTGAAAGGAATCTATTGAAACACTCCCCAGCTCCCAAGCCACACTTACAGACAAAACTCACAGGTGTCTGCGCTTGGCCCTAACTTTTTGATTTTCCTAGATCACAGTGCCCTACATTCTTGGAAAGTAGATCCCAACTACACAACATATCCTTCTCTAGACTAACCACAGTCCACAGCCCACATTGCGGATGAGCCCTGGACAGAGCCCCTCGAAAAACCTGCCAGTATGAATGTCAGTCACATACTTGGGTATCTTAGTGACTCTCAGGGGGAGAATTTTCTTTCTGAACCCCCAGATCCAAAGCCAAGAGAGATGAGTATGCCTCAAATGTATCCCTGAGTAGCATTTTTTTTTTTCTACTTCACCCTTAAAGTGTCCTAGCTTTATAAAGGGGATTCCAATAATTTCCTACCCTGCTTGGATAAACTGACCATAAACCTCCAGAAGTCAACTTCAGGACTCCTAGGGATTGGCCTATGTCTTTAAGGCGAAATGGGGTTTTGGGTTTGATTTTCTCTTACAGATTTGTACTTATTTGTATTTTTGCATTTATTATTTTCAGCGTTGGAGAAAGTCTCTTTCTTTCTCATAAGCTCAGACACATCTTAAAATTAAATAAGTTATCAGGCAATTTGCTCCCCTGAAGCTCCCCTGACAGTAATTAAGACAAAAAGGAATTGGGCCATAAACAGAATTTGGAATTTCACAGTGTGTAACTAGACACGATGAAGATAGAACTTGGCCAGTGTCTATCTCTGGTGGCCTAACTATGGGGGTGGGCAGATATCATTTTATTTTTTATTTATTTTTTTAAAGATTTTATTTATTTATTTGACAGAGAGAGATACACAGTGAGAGAGGGAACACAAGCAGAGGGAGTGGGAGAGGGAGAAGCAGGCTTCCTGCTGAGCAGAGAGCCCGATGTGGGCCTCGATCCCAGGACCCTGGGAGCTCCCAGGAGGGACTTTGTATTGATAATTAGTTTGTCATGGAAACAGACATGAAATTCCCCTTCTCAAAGCAGCTAGAGTAAGCAAAGGAAGATGAAAATCTGATATAACATGTAAGTTTCCTGCATAAAATCCTTCAGTTGCTTTGTGTTGTTTATGTCCTCCCTGCCTCACAATCTGCCTCAGACCCTCTCTCCTTCAACCAAGATTTCTACATACTTTCCCTTTTCCCGTTATGCTGGCCTCCATTCAGTTCCTTGATTGGAACTTGCTTTTTCCCACATCAGGGCCTTTGCACATACACGAGATGCTCCTTACTGTGATTCTTCTATCCCTTATTAATCTGAAGATCCTCTATTTACCCTTCCAAGCTCAAGTGAACATTGCTTCAAGGAGCTTCGTTGATTTCTCTCTCAACCCAAACCAAAAACGAGCCTAGGTCACTGTTACATGACTTCCTTATTCCCTTTCTTCTTTACAACCATTATTAAAAATATTATAAGGAACTGAGTACTTAAATAATTAATGACTATGTACCTTTTCAGAATGTAAGCACCAGAAGGGTAGAGTCTATGTTTGCCTTCTTAGTGCATTTTTATGTATTTCTACTGCCTCAGATGGTAAGCAATGAATAAATATTTTTAAATGGATGAATGAATTAAATTACTGTGTAGGAAATGCTGAATTAGTTAAATCATTTTTGCCTTTGAAGATCTGTGCACTTTAATATGTTATCAAATATAGTACAAGTCACTGAAAATAAGATAGAAGATATACTAGATTTATAGGTAAGATTTACAAAAATTTACTGAGACAAAAAAGAGTACTGATGTTTAAAATATTTTGCATTAGGAACAATACATACATACTTTGAACATGGCCCACGGATCACTAATTTTCAAACTTACAATAAACTAATACCATATGTCATAAACAATGGCAGGGATCATATCATAAGTAAGACAAGACAGTAATGAAGACAAAAAGGAATTGGGCCATAAATAGAATTTGGAAAATCGCAGTGTGTAACTAGACACAATGAAGATAGAACTTAGCCAGTGGCCATAACTATACGGTGGGCACATATCATTTTATTTTTTATTTATTTTTTTAAGATTTTATTTATTTATTTTGAGAGAGAGAAATAGATAGTGAGAGAGCAAATACAAGCAGGGGGAGTGGGAGAGGGAGAAGCAGGCTTCCCATTGAGCAGGGAGCCCGATGCGGGGCTTGATCCCAGGGCCCTGGGCTCATGACCTGAACCGAAGGCAGACACTTAACGACTGAGCCACCCAGGCGCCCCAGGCACATATCATTTTAATTTAATTTTCCAAATTATTTCAGCATGTATATTACTATTATTTAAAAAGAAATCATTCATTTCATTTTTCTCCAGAAAATATTACACTGTGCCTAAACCATCTTTACATATGTGTACTTGTATATGTATATATGTGTTTCTATTTTTGTTTTAACTCTAAAACAAGGTTCTCTGATCCCTTTAGTGGATGTGTCATACTGTCTCACATGTTTTGGTCAGGAGGTGCTTATTTAATTTATGAAAATCCTTCTATGTGTAATGGTAAACGATTTTATCCTGACTTAGTAGAATTGAAGAATAATCCTTCAATATTAATAGTTAAAATACATCTATATGGCATAAAGCTGTGATAGAAAGGAATCATATATTTTAATATCACATTTTTCTTTTGGGGTCAGGAAATCTCAATTCCTACAGCCTGTCTTCCTGTTTAGTTCAGTTCAACAAATACCTCTTGAGGATTTTTCTGTACCAGTCAGGGTGTTACTTAGTGCAGAAAAAGGTATAAGTTATAGTCTCTGTCTTAATCGAAACAAATAGTTTCAACAACAGATGTGTGAACAAAGCCCCAGATTGTAAGAAATATAACTTGGTTTCCTGCAAGAACAAGGGCAGGTAGTCATACAAATTTCATAGCCATACTAGGAAATAATTTAATTATTTACATGGTTCTTTATGCACTGATTCACATTCAAGTTCTTAATAGCATTCATATCCTAGATATGAGTACACTTCTGTCACTACCTTTTCCACTTACGACTTCTTGCAGCAGCAAGTTCACTAAAAAAAGAGACTGACCCTGTCTAGTTTGGAAAGTACATTTCTGGAGATGGGAACACCGGCTGAGTTAGTGCTGTATAATATTATTATATCATAATTATTGTATCATAATAATATTGTTGTGTTCTCAGAATTATTTTCAAGTTATCTTTCATTCTCTTTAACACTCTAAAGCCATGACAGAATGGTAGAATGTTCTTTGATTGAAATGAGAAAAAAAATGCACCCAGAACATGTGCAAGAAATGCATTAGGATGAAAATAAATATATTTATATTTGAAGTAAATTTTAAAAGAGCAAATAGAATTATAACAAATCAGCATTGCATGGAAGGCAGGGAAATGGAGTGTGTATGTAGATTTCATTTAGGTCCAAAAATGAGAGAATTAACCACTAACGATGCACTAAGTCACTCATGGGTGTTCTCTCTTTTACTTCTCACCAAATTCTGCAATGGAGACATTCTTTCCAAAGGAGCCACATTAATGATTAGAGACATTACAAAGCATGCCAAGGTTATGTTCTTAGCAGGTAAAAACAAAAATGAAGATTCAAACCCAGGCCTGTCGAGTCCCTAAGTGTGTGCTCTCTCTTGTAGCTTGCAATGCTTCCCAGTTATTACAATGGTGAAATAAAAGTATCACAGGAACCATACAGTGTGCGCTTGGCACACAGTGCGTGCTTAACAAATGCTAAATGTCGTTTGTTGTTTTTGTATTGTGCTACCATCCAGTTAGAATCTTCTAGGGAAAAATAACCAACAAAGGGTCAGCACGATCATCATCACTAGTTGGTTTGTATAGCCAGTGTTTCTCACCGTGTATAGTGTACTTGAAGCTTTTCACATTAAGGCATCCGAATCATCTGGGAACTTTCTTAAAATGTAGATCCTGATTTTTGAGGTCTAGGGAGGGCCCCAAGATACGGTATTTCTAACAAGGCTCACAGATGAGGCTGATGCTACTGACCCAAGGATCACAGTTTCAGTAGCAAAAGCTTAAACATCTGCCTATGAGTCACCGGGTATGTTTATTTTTTTTTATTTTTATTTTTTCATTTTATTATGTTAATCACCATACATTACATCATTAATTTTTGATGTAGTGTTCCATGATTCATTGTTTGCATATAAGACCCAGTGCTCCATGCAGTACATGCCCTCCTTAATACCCATCACCAGGCTAACCCACCCCTCCACCCCCCTCCCCTCTAGAGCCCTGTTTGTTTTTCAGAGTCCATCATCTCTCATGGTTCATCTCCCCCTCCGATTTACTCCCCTTCATTCTTCCCCTCTTGCTACTTCTTCTTCTTCTTTTTTTTTTTTAACATATATTGCATTATTTGTTTCAGAGGTACAGGTCTGTGATTCAACAGTCTTGCACACTTCACAGCGCTCACCATAGCACATACCCTCCCCAATGTCTATAACCAGCCACCCCATCCCTCCCACCCACCACCACTCCAGCAACCCTCAGTTTGTTTCCTGAGATTAAGAATTCCTCATATCAGTGAGATCATATGATACATGTCTTTCTCTGATTGACTTCTTTCGCTCAGCATAATCAGGTATGTTTATTTAAAATGCAATTACTGTGCCACAGTTACTTAATTAGAATTTGAATGTAAGTCTTGAGAATCTGAATTTCCCGCACATCTCCCGGTTCTTTTGCACACTAAAATTTAAGAACTGTTTGTGTGGTCTATGGCTTAATCATTTCTGTCGTACCATTGTGAGAGAACAGAAACATTAACTTTCGTTCTCATAACTTGGTAAGTTTTATATTTCAATTTGTTGAAAGACTTTTCGAGGCTTATCTTGAGATTCTTTTAAAATATGGCTTTGAGAATCAAAGATGTATATATTAGTGGCTAGTTTTGGATACTGTGGTGTCTTCTGATCTATAGCTTTTGCTCAGTGTTAAGAGTGAGGGTTCCAAATTTTTCCCTTCTCCTTCGTATTTTATCCTCTTCCTTCATGGAGATAAATCCACAAAGAGATGAATCTGAATGAAGAGTAATTCCAGACTTCTTCCCTGAGGTGAGTCTTCATCCTAGAGTTTCTGGGGTGTGTGTGTGTGTGTGTGTGTGTGCATTATATTTTGGGATTAGGCTGATGAAGCAGGCACTCATATTTAGGAGGCAACAACCACATGATGGTCCCTGTGGAAAGCCACAAAGGAGATACAAACTATGATATCTAAGGAGGTCAAGAGAAACATACAAACCCAGAGAACCTCAAACAAAAGTCATAAGAAGGATGTTCATGAGTGGTAAGAGGCTGGTTTTGTGTATCAAAAGGGGATCCTTGGAGAAGCTGCCTTAAACAGCTATTTGAAAAGGTTTAATTCATCTACTACTTACTGGCAGATCTTATATGTGTCACATGTTGGACAGCAGAGGAAGGTCAATAAAAGGATACAGTCCTTTTTCTCATGGTAGTTGCAATCTAGCAAAAGAAGATAGCTTAAAAAAGAGAAATTAAACCTGAATTCCTGGTGGGAAGAAAGTCAAGGAGTAAAGTAACTTTACCAGGTTGTTTTTTTAATTCAGTGAGGAAAACCTATGTCCACAAAAGTTTTCAATAATATAAAATAACTGAAAAAATCCAAATATCCATCAACAGGTGAATGAATAAAGAAATTGTGGTATATTCACACAATGGACCTCTCCTCAACAATAAAGTGAATGAACCAATGATGTAGGTAAAACATGGGTGAATCTCAAAAACATTAAGAGAAAGAAGTCAGATATAAAACAGTGCACATTGTATGACTCAACCTGTATAAAATTCAATGGAAGGCTGAACTAATTGATGATATTAGAAATTAGAACACCAATCACTTACATTGATGGAGACTGGCTGGAAGGAGCACAGGGGAATTTTCTGAGGTAATGGAAATGCCTTTTATTGTGAACAGGGTGGTCGTTAAGTATATGCATTTCTAACATTTACTTAAGATTTTGCATTTGAATTTATTGGCAGAGTTTCTTGAACCTAATTTTTTAAATAATGGCAAACATGGCAAACAATGTGTCAGGGACCTTCTCCTGTCCTTACTAATTTACAAGTCCCACCCTTGGTTTTTTCATTGTCATTTCTTTCTCCTGGAGTTACTTTAATAATTACATAGTATTATAATGTTTGTAAAGCACCTAATACAATATGAACTTAAGTGTTAGCTAATACTACCATTGAGGTTGATAGTAATAAGGATTTCAACACCATGAATATCTATATTAGAAAGAGTTTATATCATAATGTAAAACATATACATGCATATATATGTGTGTGTATGTACATATATGTATATATACATATATATACACACATACATGGTACATGAGTATATGTGTGCATATAGATAAATATATACATATTGTTCATGAAGAGAAAAGGCAGGTAGAGTTTATCTTGCAGAAGACCAAACAACTCATATATGGAGGTAATAAGGCAGCCAATATAGAGGGGTAGGGTTAATTTGTTAACTTGTGAAGAAATTGAAAGGCCATGACATGGGATTTTCATTTGATTTGAGAAGCAGTTGAAACTCTTATTTCAGAGAATTGATTAAGGCAATAGTGTATAAGGAATATGGTTCTGATCATGTGAGGTATTTTTATTATTGTTCTTACTAGTGAGACCTTGGGTGCTATAGATAGCAGGATGATTGATGTAAAGGAAGGACCTATGGGGAAAAGAAAGCACTTAGAAAACTATTTGAAATTAAGAGTGTTTCCTTTTTAGTGTAGGTTTGAAAAAGCAGCTCTTTCTCTGAAGTGTAGTGGATTAGAAATGGCAGGAGTTGATAGTAAAAAAGACATGAAAAACCAAAAAGGAAGGAGAAGGCCAAGTTTCTTAACAGAAGGGGGTTTTTCAACAATGGAAATGTTTAAAAGGAATAGCACTTTGGCAGAGAGGAAAAGGAAGGCAACATGGAATATGTTTTGTTTTATGTTATTAAAAAGACCGGAAGTACAACTTCCCGGTGCAGGAGGCCTTGAGGGGCAGACAGAAGAGAGCTTCAGGAAGCACAGATCTGCTGTGCTGCCTTTCAGCCAGATTTGTGTCTGAGTCCTTCAAATCTCACCTCAGGGAAGTAAGATGGAATAATCTACTCAGGGAAACCCCCGAGTTTCTAATGGGATTTAGAGTAGTTTTAATTGTGCATTATCAAAATATTCCCACAGTGTGACTTCCTGGAATATTCCACATCAGGGAATTTCAATGGAAAGGACATAGGAGTCCAGGCATTCCTAGGAATGAAGCCAAACTTGAGTAATTGCTTACCTTCTTTTAACCTCAATTTCCTCAGAGACAAAATGGGATAATAACAGCATCCTCATAAGATTAGTTTTGAGGATTAAATGAGATGATGTGTGTGAGGTTCCAGGCGAGGTATCTCCTAAAAAGCATTTTCTCAAATAATGATGATTACAAAGTCAATATCGTTGAGAATGTGAATGATCCTTGTAGTTTATTTATCTTCAACCTTCAAACTACTAATTTCTTAAAAAGGTCTTTAAAGAATGTTTACATTGATTCATTTGCTCAACTGCAAATACCAAAATAAGGATTCAAATTTATTTCAATTGTTTCCTCTCATAATCCTTACAATACTCATAGAAAGAGGTACTGCTTTTTGAGAATACTTTTGTGGGAAAAATGATCTTGCTTTGCCATTCTGAGGTTTGACTATTAGCATAAATATTGCTATGAAAAAAATTAATAGAGGCTGAATGCTTTATAAACGTAGTGGATGGATTTATAATTCTATTCAGCGATGAGCGTTTATACTACACCATTGCTGATTTAAAATGCGATGGTTGAGATGTAGGCAAAGACAAAATTGAGTTATATCAAGGTGCTGTGTGTCACTGTGCTAGCCAGGGTATCTAATGTAATTTGTCTGTTACAGTGTTTATGAAACATTCCATCTGGCACAATATGCCTCTAAGACAGAAGGTGTTGGCAAATTAAAGATGCAAGCATCCCACATACGACTATTTACCCATTTATTATTTCAGCAGAAAGGAAGACAACCTTTAGAAAACAGTGAAGAGATTAGCAAACACAGACACTTGATTCAGATATAAATTTGAGGACTACTACATTCACAATGATCAAGATATTTTAATAGGAAATGGGATTTTATTTTGAAGCTAAAAGCAAATAAATCCCAGACACATTTTTTTTCTTTTTGTTCATGGAAATGGTACTTTTTACTTTGGTTGGTTGGTTTTTGTTTTAAGAGAAAGGGATTTTGAAACAAAAATTGCACTGTCACAACAAGATATGTTAACAGAGCAAATTTTCAGGCAGAGTCTGAAAGAAAAACAGTCCATTGTAGATCTAGCTCTCATTAAAAACAAAAGAATCACTTGATGGCCGTTGATTACATTTCATGGATCTTTTAACAAATTGCAATGAATGCTATCTTATCATACATCCCTGCAGTCAATTAACTTGGCACTTTTTTTTTAAATAATAACTTCCAGAGCGATAATATATGGAACTGAAAGGAGGGAATTCCAGCATTCGGTTGAAAGTTTCGATTCCCTGTTGTCTGACCTATTAACTTTCAGGACACTTATCTGGATGCTTAACTCTGAAGGCCAAGGATTCACAACAGACCCTCCCCACTTCCCATTATGGGGACCTTTTATAGGAATGTTTCCATTCTCAAGACAAGGCGATAATTATTTTTCTTCATGATGTGGCTTGCCTTTACAATCTAGTTTATTATGCAATTTAGAAGAAACTAAGGAAAGCTTAAGAAATGCCTCTTGAATTCATGGATTAAAATCATTGTCTTAATTGGACACTCCTTAATCTCATGAAGGAGACAATGAAATTTATAGCTGCATGACTAAGTGCAGAAATTGACAGCTTTTTTCAATTAGTGGTCGAAAATATAATTTCAATGTGCTAGTGATGGCGAGTTAATTAAAATGTAAAGCACCGGTAAATTATGTAAATCAGAAATTGCATAAATCATAATCAAAATTCCTAAAATTCTCTCCCTTTAAAAAAATAATTTTGTAGTAAGCATACAGTTGGAAATGTGTGATCAAAGAAAATGTGTTATGAAAACAAACGCAGCCAATGATTTAAAAAACATACTCTGCAAATGGCAAAGTATGTTTTTTAAAAACTTTTGATAAATCATGACTGTTCTTTTTGCTGAATTAATCAGCTATTTTAGAAAGAAAATATATATGTGATTAGTTTAAACTTTAGTTATCAT
Source organism: Callorhinus ursinus (assembly GCF_003265705.2). Taxonomy (NCBI): domain Eukaryota; kingdom Metazoa; phylum Chordata; class Mammalia; order Carnivora; family Otariidae; genus Callorhinus; species Callorhinus ursinus. The sequence continues at coordinate 126,573,781 of NW_027397063.1, read as the reverse complement.
GATTTAATATGACCATCAGTTAGAACAAAGAATCTGATCTGATTTGATAGCAGATCTCTTTTTAAAATGTTTTCTATTATAAAATTAACATAACACATTTTTAGAAATTACTTAAACAAAAGGGAGAAACACCCATAATCTTAACAGCTTAACACACATTTTGTTATATGTTTTTAGTCTAATTTCCTATTCATTTTTTTATACAGAAATGTTCTTTTTCTTATTTTCTGTTGTATAGGCAGCATTTTGAGTCTACTAGTCTTTATAATACTCAATTTTAATTGTTGAAGAATATCCCATTTTGTAGTTTTAAACCATCCCTTTATTATTGGACATGGGCATTTTCTTATCTGTAGGTTTTATTGTAATTTGAATAGAATTGCCACTTTAAAAGTGGTCCTAAAATGTAGAATTGCTAGCTTAAAGCCCATGAACTTGAAATTTTTCCTTTTGGCTATGCTTATTTCTTATTAGACTTTGAACAAAAGATACTTAGTACACATTTAAAAAATATATAAGTGAATGGATATTACTGTTAAGGTGTTCTGTCCATTCTAAAAGTATTCCCAAAAAGCTTATGAAAACTATGGAGTCATGGGGAACTGAACTGAACTCCTCTTACTTATTTGTGACCCAAGGCAAACTGCTTACATTTTCTTGGCCCCAGTTCTTCCAAGTGTACAAAAGTACAGTATTAGTATCTACCTTTGAGCATCTTTGCTTGAATATTAAACAAGAAAAATGCGTGAAAAGTACTTAGTACAGTACCAAGCTAATTGTATCTCAGTAACATTCCTTAATTCCTTAAAAATCAATGTTGATATTGATGGTAATATCTACTCAGTCCCTCAGTAAATAAATTCATTAAACAGCATATTTAAAAATGTTTTTTGGCCAAGTATTTTTAGCTAAATGCCTGATTATTAAATTAACACAACTAACTAAAATGTGCTAAAACGTCTCAGATGGGCCAAGTTTTTATTTCCCCCTGGAATTGACCAGTAGTTTGGGCATCATATAAACTCTCTGGATCAGATATCTGTACAATTGATTGAATTGGCGAGGTAGTCGATCTGAATTGGCTCTTGAGACGGTATTTATCAAATAGATGTGACTCTGAGTGATGTGGATGGCTATAGGCATTCACATCTCACACTGCCACCATGACATGCGGATGTAATGTGCTCTTCTCAAGCCTTAATTTGGCAAGGAATCTCTGCCTCTGAAAGCAAGAATGTGACAGCTGTCTGAGCAGGCACCCAATATAAGGGAGGAATTATACAGCTGCAAAGACAGGGCTCTGCTCTGTCATTACTATCATCATCATTTAATATTTATCAGGGTGTCCACAATGTGCCTCTGCTTTACAGGCTGCAGGCTTCCTTACACCTCAGGAGAGAGAAACAGATAAAAAAACAGATAAAAAAAAAAACAGATAAAACATGCCAAAGATGAAACAAACACCCACACTTCATCAAATGTACCAGCACTATTTAGAAAGATGCTACTTATTTCTGAGTGCCGAGATTGTACATGCTGGTGGGAAACTTCCCAGCCAGCAATAGCAGGCCTTCAAAAGGAGAAGTAGCAAAGGTAAGATTTGGGGATCTTTTTGAGCAATGATCCCGATACAAAGATAAGGTTGAACACTATTTTGAAGGTATGCTCTCCCTCTCTCTTTTTTTTCCCTCAGACGTGAGGTGAAAAAAGTGGATGGGACATCTTATTTTTCAAGTGCCACACTTAAGATGTTAAATCACTTGGAGAATGCATTCATTTTTGGGAGCTTGCTGTAGGGTAATGGCAAACAGCCCGTACTGAAGCAAGGGTTTATAACACTATCCGCAATTTTTATTTTTTATTTTTTAAAGATTTTTTATTTTTTTTATTAGAGAGAGAGTACAAGCAGGGGGAGTGGCAGGCAGAGGGAGAGGGAGAAGCAGACTCCCTGCTCAGCAGGGAGCCCCATGAGGGGCTCGATCCCAGGACCCTGGGATCACGACCTGAGCCGAAGGCAGATACTTAACCATCTGAGCCACCCAGGTGCCCCTACTATCCGCAATTTTTAATTGTATACTTTTTTTCTAACAATTTGTTAATGTTTTTGACAGTAGGAGAAATTATGGAAAGTATAAAATAATTAAGGAAAATGATTCCTTAAATCCTTAAATCCACCATGTTTGACATTTTGTTTACTGCATTTCCATTCCGTCATATATCCATTTGGGAAAGACTTTCCTTCTGAAACTTTTAATTCTCTTTTCGTCATTAAAATGTAAGTACTTTCTCATTAAATATGAAATTGTTTCTATTATTCTTTTAATAGCTAATCAATAAGAAATTCTTTATGATAAATAACTAAAAATTTTATTTTCTGGAACAAAAAGTCATGCCCATTTTTAATTTTGATGGACACCAACCAGTCTTTAAAACACACACATATACAATAAAAATCTACTCCCACAAGTAATATATGAGAATTTCCATTTGTTTATGCCCTCGCCAAGCCTGGATACTGGCTAAAGTCTGACATTTTTTGTTGTTATGATTTGTAATTCTTTGATAAAAATTGGCTAAAGAATTATTTCGTATGTTCATCAGCCATTTTAGATTTTTATTATGTGAATATATTGTTTATTTCACCACTTAAAATCTGGCTATCTTTTTTTTTTTTTCCCTGATCTGTGCTAGCTCTTTACATCTTCTGGTGTCAAAGCAAACATTGCACCACACAAAATTAAACACATAAGGGTAATGCAATAGCGTAGAGGCCAGAACTCCGACAGAACTCAACTCTGCCTAATTGAAGGGCAGGGAAGTTTTAAGTACTGGGGTGAGAGGGAGAACACAGGTCATCTGTGTTTACTAAGTAGCTTTACCCAGGTCCCAAACCAGACCGAGGAACTTGAAGAGAAGGTCATGGAACAGCATACGTTATACAGAGAGAGAGAGAGAGAGCACGTGAGCACAAGCAGGGGGAGTGACAGGCAGAGGGAGAAGCGGGCTCCCCGCCGAGCAGGGAGCCTGATGTGGGACTCAGTCCCAGGACCCTGGGATCATGACCTGAGCCGAAGGGAGACTCTTAACCAACTGAACTACCCAGGCATCCCTGTGGAAAAATTTAATTCAGTGTCTTACACATTGGGGAAAAAAAAGTAAACTTTCTCATATAGTCCTGACAGGAGGGACACTCATACTTTGCCAAAGAAACTAGAGATGTGTGAAGTTCTATCTCCCTTGAAGATTACATTTTGAAGAGGTAGCTCCCACATCCTTGAGAAAGACATGCCTGAGTCATAAAACTGGCAGGAGATTTTAAAAAATTTTATAGAGAAGATTCTGGGAAGATGGCAGTATAGGAAGCACCAGGAATCTATCTCCCCTCCTAGACAACAATTGTATTGGCAGAAGCTATCTGTTGTAACTGCTTTGGAAATCTAGAGTCTCCTGAATGCTTGCAACTTCCAGGGGAAGATGTGGTGGTAAATTGTGGTTTATTTTGCTTAATTTCATCTCTTTTCACAGTAGCAGCTACCTATCCCCATCCCTACTCATGGCAGACAATTATGCACCTGCTCTATACACACACACCTTGTGGGAACTAGAATGGACAAAAGCACCCTGTCCTCCAAATATTTGGATCTGGGCTTTAATTGCTGACTGCTGCTTGTGGTCACAGAGGTGCAGACAAAAAAGTTGTGGCCATTGTTGTTGCATCTTCCCCCATTATTGTGAGATGTCCCCAACACACACCAACTAAAGCAACTTCCAGGGGATTTAAAGGGCCAGTGCCCTTCCTCCCTTGTCATTTTTCCCTTTGCCCCCTTTTGGGAGCCAGATATTAAGGACTCGAACATGCAAATGGGGGATACTGTTTAATGGGTAGAGAGTTTCATTTTCATAAGATGAAAAGAGTTATGGAAATGATGATGATGGTTGTAAACATTATGAATATTACCATGTACACTTAGTAAACATGGTAAATTTTATGTTATGTGTATTTTACCACAATAAAAAAATGGGAAAAAAAAGATTTACATATATCCCAAAGGGACAGAAAAAGAATTTACAAGCTTTCTAAAGAAAATGCTCTAAGAAAAAAATAGGTCAGGGACTAGAATCAGGAAGAAACTGAGGGGAACATTAAGGAAGGTTGTTTTTGTCACAGGATATCATTCCCTTGAACTATATATATTACAAATATTTTCTCCAGGTCTGTCATTTACATTTTAACTTCACTTATATGTTTTTTTCTGCAGAAGAATTTTAATTTTTATAGTAATTAAGGATTTTATGATTTATGTTGGTTTAAGAAGATTCTTTCTAAGTTAAGGAATATATTTTTTCTGTTTTCTAATGTGGTTTTTTTTTTGTATATTGGTATTAATTCATCTGAACTTATTTTTTTGAAACTAATATTTTTCTCCAAATTTTATGGCAAAATATCCTAACCCTACTTGTTTAAAAGTCCATCCTTTTCAAAGTGTTAATGCCAGCTTTATTTTTTACTATGTTGTGTTAGTCACAGGGCTACTACTGATTTCACTCTAGTCTACCATTGTATCTGATTAGAATTCATGCACAAGGAGAAGCCAGCCATGTAAGGAACAGTAAAAGAGAGTGTTCTGGGTTGAGAAAACAGAAAAGGTAGAAGTCCTGAGATGGAAAAGATCTCATTATCTCATTTTTAAAGAATGAACAGGATGTTGGTTCGTCTAGAGTGTAGTAAGTCAAGAGGAGAATGGTTCAAGATGAAATTTAAAAGATGAGTGGAGCCAGATCATGTGGTTGGTGGTGCCTCTGCCTGGTGAAACTCACAAAAAGTGTGGGTGAAAAGTGTCTGATCACTGCTTCTCTGGAGAAGATTAGAGACAGATAAGGTCTGTCTCTTCTCCAGGCCACCCTGGACCTCTGTCCTCCTCAGACTAGTTAGGCCTTCGATGGGGTACGAGAGAACCTCCATTGGATGGTCAGGGAAATCTTGGAAAACACAGTGTGGAAAAAGAGGTGGAAGTTCTGTCTAATTACTTGATCGCTTAGATTATGCAGAGACTCTTCCAGACTCAGCTGTTGAAATAAGTGTCCTGTAGCTGCTTTCTCTCTCCAGACCCCTGTGTCCATTCATTCCCATTTCCTCCCCACGGCACTTTTAAATTCCCCAGAACCACACCGTTAGACATTCCCTAACAAAATGCACTGCTCTTCCAGGGATAAGGAGCTTCATCCTCCTTAGAACCCCTTACAAAATTGTGAGCCGTGGGATTTAATTATATTCCAGATGATCCTACCACAAAGATACCTGAGGAAGAGGCAGAGTTCATCAGGTCCCATCAAAGTATTACCTGTGATTTCCTAAAGTTTTAATATCCAATGGTATCTCTCTGTTATGGTATTTTCCTTCTTTCAAATGGCTTTCAAAATTAATCTAATATATGATTATTTAAAGATCTATACTTGTATCGTGGATTGCATGCAAATATCTAAAGAAGAATATAAAACCTCAGAGCCTTTGGTATATTTTGGTTGGGTGGGTAGGAACTGGTCATATATATACTCACAGGCAAAGGCTAAAAAATTTGAAGATGATTATGGTGATAAAACCTTACACTTAAAAAATGTATACATGTATGATCACATGTACTATCACATTTGAGTTTCACAACATCCTTAGAGGATAAGCTTAATTATTATTATCCCCACCTTACAGCTAAGAAACAAGTTCGGAAAGAAATTGCTTTCTTTCTTTTTTTTTTTTAAGGATTTATTTATTTTATTTTAGAGAGAGAAAGAGAGAGACAAAGAGTGCAAGAGTAGAAGGAGGGCCAGAGGGAGAGAGAGAGAGAGACTCTCAAGCAGACTCCCTGCTGAGCACAGAGCCCACTGTGGGGATCAATCCCATGACCCATGTGATCATGACCTAAGCTGAAACCAAGAGTCAGATGCTCAACTGAGCCACCCAGGCACCCAAATTACTTTCTTAATGACATATATGGGCACAGAAGATAAATCTTGAACCCAGCTTCTCTAACTCTGTGACTATATGTAGCTCTTTCAAGTATACTCTTCTGTCCTTCTTCTATTTTACTAGGGAAGGAGCAATATCGTCGCCATACTCTACATTTTTTAAGGGCTACTATTAGGCAAATGAACAATTAGCTCACTATTATAAAACAAAAAAACATCGTTACTTTTTATTCGTGAAGGCAGAAAGATTATGCTAACAGAACCTTGAACTGATGAATAACCTTTTATCATGAATTACAATGTAATACCTGTAACATTTAGCTATAACAATATTTTAATTTAGTGAAGCTTTCTGTAGTAATGTTAGCACACTTACATGAAAATCAAGCAAAAAGAAATACTGAAAGAATCTTAATGGAAGCCATTACACAGACAACCTACACTCTCAGAATATTTATAAGTAAAAGAAAAAATATTCTATTTCCCCATTTAAGAAATGAAAGAAAGTCAGACAACTTTGGCCTGCGGTAAACTTGAGAAGCCACTGATAGCTTACTTGGACAGATTTTGGAATCTTTGTGTTCATCTTCCTCCTTCTTTTCTTATGATTCCTCTTCACCATTTCTCCTACCTCATCTGGAACATTTCCATGACAGTGTCCCTCCAGATACAGGAGTGTTCTCTGGCAATGTGCTTTTAGAGTGGTCTTTACTGTATTTTGGAGATGGCATTAGCTCTTCGGGGGGGGAAAAAATAAGGGCAACTCCTTAATTATAAGCTGAGTTTCCAGGCAACAAGTGCTACCCCTACTGTGTCATTTGGTCATATACATTCTGTTATGTAGGCAGTGGTTAGTATATGTGGAATAGTGAGTATTTCTTTTGAATATTATAATTTAAGAACTGCTTGAGTACGCCAGAGACGGTAACTTGCTCCCTTTGTTATAGTAAGAGATTAGAGTATATATTCTTAATTCACAGTTGCTGCCTTGGATCCAAAACTCTTCAGAAACATGGGTCATTTGATTTTCTTACAGCTAAAATTTAAGAAGAAGAATACTTGGCACATAGTTAATAATGCAAAGGGATACCAAACATGTATTTGGGAGAGAAAACACTCTTTTCTCAGTTGAACAGATAATTTTCAACACAAAACCTCTCTGACAAATTGAGCTGGGCAAATCGGCCATTTCAGGTCAGCCTGGCTGCTCTTGATGTATTCAATACAGAAAAACGTCACAATAACACTGCATTTTATATCTACAATCCCCGTGCACTATAGAGGAGGTCCCCTAGGTGTTAAGTAAGATTAATAGCAGTGAGAAAGTTGTACAATAAACTCACAAATAATTTAGCCATTCCAAGGTGATTTATAATATACCTTTTTGTGTGGAAATAACACAACAAAACAAAGAAAACAAACCTCCAATTAGTGGGTGCACATATATATATATAAAGTATATATAATATATATATATACACTTTAAATTATATATTTACATATACATAAACACATAGTTTAAGAGACCAGAAAAGGAGGTTGGCTGGGATAGCAATCTGCTGCCTCATAGCCAGGAGGTACCATTTCTCTTTAGCAACAGGACAGATAAAGTCCACTTGGTTGATTTTTTTTCTGTGGTTTGAGCTATGGTTCCGAGGCTCTTTGTTGAGCATTCATAGGCAGATTAGGATTCCAGATAAACTACCGTCCCTGTTTTAATTAAGACCAGTAGGCAGCCATAGGAGTTCTTTTAAAAATAACTTACAGTGTTTTTTCTCCATGAAGAGAATCAGGAAGCTGGGGGCACAATGAGAAAGAGAATGAAAAGTAAAGGAAATGGGAAAATGCATTGGATGATACCAGTGATTGTTACCCAAAATTAATTTGTTCTTTTTTGTGAACATTTTCATCAGGAGAATCTCCATCAAGTGCAACATGATGTTTCCAATGAATGTCCTCAAGGCAAAAGGAGTAAAAATTCACTCTGTGTTGCAGCAAATGCTAACCCTGAAATTGAACAGAAGAGATCAATTCGAGTCCAAACAATAACATTTAAACAAATAACAAGAAAGACTCCAGATCAAGGGATGATATAATTAAAAGGCAGCCTCTTGAGAACTGAAAAGGTTTGGGGTTAAAAAATTAAGTTTTGATAAAAAGAAAAAGGTTGAAAATGTAATCATATTTCAAAATTCACTTTTAGAGAAAAAATATATTTTTTTACACATTCAATTCAGAATGGGATATTGAACCTGAGTATACAAAGGACAGCAAGGACTGCTTTAGAGTGTTTTCATTATAATTGCTTTGATTTTCTTTGTTACAATTACTTGCAAGATCTCAGAGGGCAGATGATGGTTATCTCCATTTTTTTCAGAGAAAGAAATGGACACAGAGACATTCAATGATATATAACCAAGTGGTAGAGATAGAAACATTGGTTTTGTGAGTCCTTATCAGATATGAGTTCCTATAAAACAAGCATTTTTAAAAAAAGCAAATGACAACATAGCAACAATATTTTCATGAAACAGTTTCTGATTTAAAATCAAAGTTTAATTTAAATAATACATGATTTCTAAACTTTGGTCCTTAGTTTTGAGATTAGGGTTGACATGTTTCTGATTAATATATGGATCACCTTGAGTGAATATGTGTAATATTTTAAAGGTTTTTTTCAGTTGTAATTTTGAAATAATTTTAGACTTAAAAGAATTATACAAATAGTACAAAGAATCCCTTATGCCCTTTACCCAGATTCTTCAAAATATAACTAGAATTCACTGATCAAAATCAGGAAATTAACCTTGATAAAATATTAATATTTAAATCTATAGACCAATTTTGCCAATTGGCCCACCAATGTTCTTATACTGACCCAGGATCTAATATAGGATGAGGGTTCATTTTGTTGCCACGGATTCTTATTTTCCTTTAATCTGGAAAGGTTCTTTCATTGACCTTTGTCTGTCATAACCTTGATATTTCTCAAGAGTACTGGAGAGTTAATTTGTAAAATGTTTCTTGACTTCTTGTGATGTTTTCTTATGACTATGCTTTTTTGGTAAGAATATCTACCACAGAAATTATGCTCTGCCTTCTCATGGTGTCATGCTTCTCTCACGCTCATGATGTCCGTATGTGTTATTACTGGTGAAGTTAAGGTCATATCTGTCAGATTTCTCCACAGTAAATTACTATTTTTTTCTTTTTTTATTTAGTTAGTATCATGTGGGGAGATGCTTTGAAATTATGTAAATATCTTATTTCTCATCATACTTTGGTGTAGCATCCATAGATGATTCTTGACTGAAACAATTATTATACGTCTTTTATTCTAAATGTATTAGTTGGAATTCTGCTTTAAAGCAGAACCATACCGTCCTCACCATTTATTAATTCTTTCAATTTTTCAGTCAGTATGAACTCATGACTTCTTATTTTACTCTATGGGTAAAATATCTAGTACTATCATTATTTATTTTCTTTCTTTTTTGGGGGACATTTTGAAAATCAATCTGTTACAAGTGTCAGAAAAACAGGTTATAAAGGTAAATCGATGTGAGCTGGTAAGATTCCTTTTAGGGCTAAAATATGCTGTGCATGTTCCCACACATTGGAATGTTGTCTGAAGTGCAATTTGTTACCACACCTTCCTTTGCTTGAATTATCTTTATGAACCTAGAGACCATTACTGGGTTTAAAAAAGTTTTTCTGAGCTGACAGGCTGATGATCTGCCCTTAGGCTAATCCTTGGGCTCAGCTAGATGCTGCCTTGCTCTACTTCTAATCCTGCCCCAGGCTAACATCCAGAGCCCTTCACAGATCCATTCCTTATATGCTCTGGGAAGCCCAAACACCAAAAGTTCTTTTAGCTCTATGTTTCTAATTTATCAAAATAACATCATCAGTCCCTCTCAGGTGGCCCTTCAAGATGTGTAGGCTGTTATTTGGGTTCTCCCCAGTAGACATCCTGAGACCAGGACTCATTTGTAAGTAGTATATTTGAGAAGTTCCAATAACACAGGTAGAGACATGAGAAACAGAACGGAAAGAAGCTAGTGGAACGTATGCTCTTCAGCCAGCTGACACAGTATACAAGTGCAGCTAAATTCTGCTTGGACTCTGGAAATTGATATAAAACACACACATCATAATTAGGCAACCTGAAGTGTGAGGCAACCAGAATATATATATACTAATTCTGGAGAACCGATGGTTGAGAGCTGCTCCTGGAGGTGTTCCTTCCTCACTATTCTACCTTTGTGTGTGTGCATACACATGAGCACATAGACAGTGAGGTTTTCCATGGTTTCAGGGTGGGAAGCCAGTATCTGCAGAATTCCAAGTACTGGAATTTGGGGATTGGCTAGAGATACTGAAAGATGCTAGTTATTGGTGGGGCAATGATAAGGTCTGCTACCCAAGCCCTTTTGCATATTTTATTTAATGCTCAGAAAGAATCATGCCAAATAGGGAGAACAGATATCATTTTCATTTTATAAATCAAGTACCTGAGGTTTAGAGAACCCGAGTGACAACCTTAAGGTCACATACTATAATGTATGTACATGAAGGATAGGGCTAGACAATTGCAGAGCATAGGGGAAAAAACACAATCTTCACTTCCCTATTCTAGAGCACAGAGTTGCTGGTATTAAGTTGACCATTACAAGGAAGAGATTTACTCCTTAGCTTTCTAAAGTGGGCCCCGGGACTTCTAAGCCACAGGAAGTCCTCAAACTTACTCCCAAGTGCAAAATGGCATGAACCATCCCCATTTCTCAGTGATTTACATTTTGCTGCTCTGTATAATGGATACCACTGAGTAATGACCTATATTTCATTTCTTGCTGACTTTACATTAGGCAGTTTCTATTAAAGTCCTAATGTACCAAAACAAATGGCTGATCAGGAGATGGGCACATACAGCCCCAAAGTTTCCTTAGAGTCATCCACCATGATACACAGTCAAGCTAAGGCCTTGAATCTAAAAAATAGGAAATGCCTGAGCTAATTCAGCTCTAAAAACAAAGGAAGTGTTCCATACTTTTAATAGTCATAAATGCAATTATAGATCTAAGAACCAAGAACAGAATTATTGGACAGTCAAATGATATTAATTAGTTCATTTATTTACTCAGCTTATTAGTTACATAGTTCATCTATTGATTCCTATTATGTGCCTAACTCTATGGTAAGCACCAACACTACAAAAATACATGTCGCTGTCCCTGCTTTTACGGAACACACTGTTAGGAAAGTATGGAATGCAAGGAACTTCCTGAAAATCGGAAACACTTGTGATGCAAAATGATGTAGTCTACAACAGAATACAGGACGGTAGAAAATGAAACTGAAATGACAGATTGGGTCCAGATTGTCAAGGGCCTTTAATGTGATGACAGGGATTTTGGATTGTCTTAGGTAACAAGGAATCACTGGATTTTACTTTAAAGCAGTGGGATGACTTAAAAATAATATCAAGAAAGTGAAGAAAATTATTTCTCCCTCAAACAATTAGGCAATCTGGTTCTTGAGCACTATTCTCTCCTTCAAAGAAATGCCATGTTATTAAAAATGACCTCATAATTGTATGGGTCATTTGGTCACAACTTTTGAGTAACTTTGCCTTGTTTGTTTTCTTGGAGGGCACATCCTTTGCTTGCTGATATTTCACCCATGACTCTAACCCACCTGCAGAAAGTATTGAAAAATCTGTAGATAAATGTGTGGAATAATTTAGGCTATGCGTCTTTGTATTGCTTTGTCTCCTGAAGAATTTTTTTCAAAGGAAATTCTGAGTATGTCCCTACAGAATAATTCTCTTATTGGCTCAGTGAAATAATGAAAAATGGGAGATGAGAATGCCTAAGAAGAATATCAACACCAATAACATATAATTATTGAGGTTTTGTTATGTGCCAGGCACTATGCCAGGCACTGCAGGTGGAATTGTGAATAACATGGGTAGATTCATTCCCATCTTAATCTGACATTTGGGTAAATGGGGAAGCAGAGCTGAATCACGAAAAGAGCATGAAATTTTGGAGACAGAGATGTGAATGCCACATTAACTCTAAGAAAAGTGCCTCACTTCTTGGTCTTAATTTATTGTTTATAAAATGGAGATAAGATAGTCTATTTTTTATAACTCTCAGTCCCCATCCATCTCTTTCCACTAACTCTGCTCCATTCAAGTATTTATCTATTCTTTAAAATTTATGACATGTTTCTATATTTGTTTACTTCTCCCCTCATTAAAATGTAATTTCCATCAGGGCAGAGATCTTATCAGTCTTGGCTACTGTGGTAGAGAGAATAATGTTCCCTCAAAGATGTCCATGTTCTAATCGCTATTATATTATATTCATATTAACATATGAATATGTTATATGACATGGTGAAGGGGAATTAAGGTAGCAGATTGAATTAAGCTTGCTAATCAGCTGATACTAAGATAGGGAAATTACTGGGATTATCTAGATGTTCAGATAAAAGACGAGAGTGGTAGCAGTGTAAAGACTCAGCTCAGCATTGCTGGCTTTGTAAATCAAAATATGAGTCCACAAACCAAGGAATGTGGGTGACTTCTAGAAGATGGAAATGGTAAGAAAGTAGACTCTCCCCTAGAACCTCCAGCAGTAACACAGACCTGCTGACACTTGATTTTAGCCCATTGAGACCCAGTGAGTTCCGGGGATGTATAATAATTTTGTATTGCTATAAGCCACTAAGTTTGTGGCAATTTGTTACACCAGCAATAAGAAACTAATATTGCTATTCAGGACTTTTTTTCCCTACTACTCTGTCACTTAGTGCCTAGAATAGTGATTGTAACATAGCAACAAATAAATGTGTATGTGTATGCATGTGTATTTAATAAAGTAACGAAATGATACAAAATCAAGTGGAATATGACACCATAATTTAAAAGGGCACAGAAAGCTATAAGTAAAACACACACAGATATGAACATATAAAGGCCAAATATGTATCAAGAGATCTAATGTAAAATTATTTAATTAAAAGTATATCCAATATTTTACACAGATACAGAAAGATACATATTATTCCACAGAAAGTATCTTAGTGCTTTGGTTTAAAAACACAAAATTTTAGTAACATTTTTTAAGGAAAAGGCACTGAAAGACCTTCTGATAAACTATTGTCATATGTTTTTATCAATTACTGCTTTGCCAAGCCCTTCTTGTTTTTAGTATTACATGAGAGCTGAGGCGACATCACTGAGAATAGAAGTAAAAGAGGTACAGTAACACTGACTTGATACTGGTATTTTCTGGGTAGTGTTTCCTTCTCACCATCATGGTCATTCTCATCTCTCTCCAATTTTTTTAAAGATCTTTTTTAAAGATTTTATTTACTTATTTATTTGAGAGAGAGAGATAGAGCAAGCAGGGGGAGGAACAGAGTGAGAGGCAGAGAGAGAATCCAAAGCAGACCCTGTGCTGAGCACGGATCTGGACATGGGGTTCGATCTTATAACCCTGAGATCATGACCTGCGCCAAAATCAAGAATCAGATGCTTAACTGACTGAGACATCCAGGTACCCCTTATCTCTCTCCATCTTAAAGAGATTTCATTACAAATTCACATTTCGGTATTCATATTCCTTTTACCTAAATTAAACACCAAGCAACTCACTAATCTTATTTCATCATGATTGTAAGATAAGGTAGACAGAAAATAAACAAAGATAGGCACAAGATAAGTCTGGAACAGCTTTTTGTGCCTTAAAATAAGAGATTAGTCAATGAATTACGGAAATATGTTAAAAATTCTCTTGAGCCAGTTTAAAGGGACTCCAAGTGGTCAAATATGGGACAGCTGGAACATAAAAATAAGTTATGTTAATGGACTATAGTTCATTGAATAAAACAAAAAAATACATGAATTCAAAAAGATACAAGTAAATAAATGGAAAGAGAAAGGAAATCTCCTTAAAAACAAAACAACTAGTATGTGTAAAATAGACAATAGAAAGAGTCATCTATAGATGCTAAAATTAGTGAATACAAGTTTGAGGAGGAAAAAGATATGTATAATACCAAAGTATTACCCCACAGATTATTCTTAACTACAAAGGGAAAAAATAATGGCATCACAGTGGAGAAATCTGGAAGGAATCACTGAAACAAGTAGCCACAGATATCAGTAGTTTGGAGTAAATCAACAACATGTTGTTGTTCCTAAGATGTGCTGAGAAAGATACATTTCTGGGGTATTCCTACCAAAAATGTACATAACCTGAATAAAATTGTGAAGAAATATCAGGCAAATGCAAACACCTTCCATACAACAGTTGGCCTGTATGTACTATGTCAAAGTATCAGACTGGGGGTAATTTTCCAGGAAAAAATGATCTAATAAAAGATGACAAATAAATATAATTCCCTTGGATCTTTTTTTTAAGATTTTATTTATTTGAGAGAGGGAATGAGAGAGAGAGAGAGAGCACATGAGAGGGGGGAGGGTCAGAGGGAGAAGCAGACTCCCTGCTGAGCAGGGAGCCCGATGCGGGACTCGATCCCAGGACTCCAGGATCATGACCTGAGCCGAAGGCAGTCACTTAACCAACTGAACCACCCAGGTGCCCCAATTCCCTTGGGTCTTAAAGTGGATCCTGAACCAAGGGAAAATAGTCATAAAGGACATTGGGGCAATTGATGGAAATTAAATAGTGACTGGGAATTATGTGAAAGTGCTGAGCCAATTTTAAATTTCCTGATTTACATAATGGTACTGTGGCTAAATAAGAGAATATCCTTATTCTTAGGAAATTCACATTGAAATGTTTAGAGATAAAGAGATATACATGTCCAGTATAGTATCAAATGGGGTAAATATATAGAATAGGTGAATGAAAATAAGTGATATACACGTTCCTTCAGTATTCGTGTGACTTTTCTGTATATTTGAAATTACAACAGAATTTAAAATTATAAGCAATACTGTTATGGAACCTGGGCTGGATCGCCTGGCGGAAGAACCAAGCGGCACTTGGAGATCTTGGAGGATAGGAGGTTTATTTAAAGCAGGCAGGCTCAGAGGAGAATGGTCTCCAAAAGTCTGAGCTCTGAGCACAAAGGGGGCAATTTATACACTTCTACTTCTGCATACTTGGCAATTTTGGCGCATGCACGACGTGGGGCAGGGCGGAGAACCCAGATTGGTGCGTGCGGGAAGCAGAGCCGGGAGAAGAACCTCAAAGAACCCAGGGTTAAGGACTGGGACTCTCTTGCTGGCTCGGTCGGCCATCTTAGGACAATACCAATTAGTTTAGATTTGGTAACTTCCAGAGAGGCTGACAGTCAGTGCCAGGCACTGATAAAGCTATCAATGAGCCATGAGCCAGTGAAGGTAGTATTTATATTTTTCCACCTGCTTTGAAGAGGGAATTGATAGTATCTAATAACTGATGATTTTTATACTTGTGGTAGGCTGAATAATGTCCCCGCAAAAATATCCACATCCTCATCTCTGGAACATGTTATGTGATAAAAGAGTCTTTGCAATGTGATTAAGTTAAAGATCTTGAAGTGGGAGGTAATCCTGGATTATCTGGGTGGGCCCAGCATAATCACAAGAGTCCTTTTAAGGAGACAGAATAGAGGGTCAGAGTCAGAAGGAGATTTGAGTTGAGTGGAGAGAAAAAAGATTTGCACTATGAAATGTAGGTGCAATATGATACCATATATGTAAATTCTTAAAACATTAAAAATAGCACTCTATATTAAAGAGATATATATATGCACAAATGTATGCCTATAATATGAAATCATGTATGGAAAGGATGCACATTCAATTAAATGTCACTTCTGGAAGAAAGAAGGGGACTGAGTCGGGGAGAGGATACCCAGATGATTTGATCAAATAAACAAAAATTAGTAAGACATGATTAATAGATATGAACATTGAGGAGAGAAGAGTCAGTAAGATCAATATTTGTAAACTCCAGGAAATATTTGTTGAAAACTGTAAGCAAGAGTCATAATAAAAATGGAAGAAGAGCATGTTTTCGGGAAAATGTAATAATTTCTGATTTTGATCTCCAGACTTTGGCGACGTTCTCTAAATGTCTACCGAGGGTGATGCAAATATATCTATGATACTACCGTTGTCCTCAAGATGATTATATTCTGGACCAGGGGTAAGCAACATTATTCTGTAAATGATCAGATAATAAATACGTTCGCCTTTGAAAGCCATATGTTTTCTATTGCCACCATTCAATTCTGATGTTATTGCATGAAAGCAAATGTAAACAATACATCAATGAATGAGTGTAGCTGTATTCTAATCAATTTGTATTTACAAATACAGGCAGTAGGCTGAATTTGGTCCACAAGCTGTACTTTGCTATCTCTTATTAGACTCAATATTTCACATTTCTTCACTTAATATTGCCTATAGTTTCACTAACCTATTGATTGAAAAAATATACATGCATGGATAAATTTATGAGCCCCCTTCAATAATTCCATTCCTCCCCAGGGGCTAGGCCTGGGGAACCACTGTTATGGTGGAAGTAAATTAAGTGTGCAAATAATTAAAACACAAAAGTGAACACACTAGAAAAGGGATTTGAACGCAGGTCTTTGGGAATTTACCTAGGAAGGTAATCAGTAGGGTGTTGGGGAATGTTTGGTATGTGAGTGGGGTGTGGCTGGATGTGTACAAGCATGCTGAAAATTACATGAGCCAAGAAAGGCAGGCAACCCAAAAAACATGTGTATGGAAGGAGAGAATAGGGATGATGCTGTTGTTTGGCAAATGTGCAGATTACATGAAGGGGTGAGAGGTTAAAATGCTCTCAGAATGTAATTTGGAAATTAGGTCTTCAAAAGCCTTAAGCGTTAAGTCTAAGACCTATGTTTTTGGAATCGGTAATTTCTCGCTACCACATAAATCTTAGGATACTCTATTCATTTGCACCATAACACAGTTCTCAATGTTCAGCTTGCTGAGAAAATGGTTGAAATTGCTTTCAAGATACAGGGTCCTTTTTTTTTTTTTTAGATCTCTTTTGTTTTATTATATTTTGGCTTACAACACTCTGGAAAAATGTGTTCATAAACTCCAAGACCTTTCAAGATATCAAATGCATTTTTTAAAAACTGATGAATAATAATGAAAATGACCTAAGTTTTCTTACTCTTTCTGCCAGCTTATTGTTGTCCATATTAATACACCTTGCTGTATCTTATCTACTATGGTTTAAAAATCCACTAGGGATGAAACTACTGAAGTAATTTGCAGTTTCTTCCCTTGACAAGTTATCACTGTGGTCAGATCAATTTCTTGTATTTTCAGAGTAAATTCTTTTCTCTTAACACCAGCCTATAATTCCTTGTTTCATTGCTAAGAAGATTTCCTCCTTTCAAGCTTTGTTTATCTTTCTGTATGCGTTCCACATGCAGCTTTATAGTTCATCATATTATAGCTTCAGAGTTGAATCATATTATACTAGGCAAATCCAGCAATCTAAGTACTTCTTTTTTTAAAAAAAAGATTTTATTTATTTATTTATTTGACGTAGAGAGACACAGCGAGAGAGGGACCACAAGCAGGGGGAGTGGGAGCAGGAGAAGCCGGCTCCCTACAGAGCAAGGAGCCCGATGCAGGGCTCGATCCCAGGACCCTGGGATCATGACCTGAGCCGAAGGCAGACGCTTAACGACTGAGCCACCCAGGCACCCTGCAATCTAAGTATTTCTTCATATATCAGCCTTCCCTGATGCCTTCCCATGATGTATTATGTTGCCAGGAAAAACCCAAGCACATCACCAAATATTGCCTTCTCTGTTTCCTCTCACTTGTTGGCTTTTGGCGCAAGAAATAGTGTTTGATGTCTATCCACATGACAGAAAAATAACCATGATTTTAACAGGAATTTTAAAAAATCAAAACAAACAACCCCAAAACAAACAAACTATATGACTTTTTCAGTTTTTAGGCTAAAAGCATGTTTGGGATTATGTGCATGTTTCTGTTTGTGTGTGTGCATGTGTGTGAATGCAGATGAATCATAATAATATCCCAGAACTCTAATTAACCAGAAGAAAACAACATTAGCAAGAAGCAATTATTATACACACTGTGTTTAAGTATCAGTACTTGTATTTACAAAGAATTGCCTAACTTGGGGTATACTTAGTGTTTACTAGTCCTTCTCAGAAATCAATGAAAAACAAAGTGGGAGTCTTGTAGGCAGAAAAGGAATCATGGGGGAGAAGATCAAACTAGACAACCAAAAGGAGAAAGAGTGGTATTTGTGATAATCTTTAGAGCACTCCTTCTCAGAGACTCGAATACTTGATTCCAACTAATTCCCCACTGTCTTAACAACATACCCTCTCTAACTTGAATATCAATTTGCCTGTCTTTGGTCATGCTTCTGGTTTGTTTTTATTTCTACTAGATAGCATTTTTCAATGTATTATCATTCTGTGTGTATCTCCTTTATTCTCCCTTCTAGGTCTTTGCCAATAGAATGCCACCCATGTTAAATACAACCCCATTTGTCTCATGAAAGAATCTTGGTGTTGAGTTGTTTGCCCCAGTGAAACGTGAAAAAAGTTTTTAGCCCATTTTGCACCAATTCTTTTTAAGTGAAAATGTCTTGAACCCTGTATTAAGAAATTTCATAGGATCCAAATTCAAAATATATAACATAGTCCTTCCCCCCATTATGTGCTAATTCCATCAACAGAAGCAATTAAATAATTTTGGTTTACTCGTTGTTTATAATTCCAAGCACCTCTTCATGCACGCCTCTTTATGAGATGGATATTTGGAGGATTTCTTCAGTATTTTCAGTGTTAGACTTTTTTCTAATATTTAATTCATAATGAAAAATAAGTTAGCAAACATTGAATTTTTTATTCCAAGCAATGTAGACATTATCAATTTTAAGAAATATATATTAATGGAGAATAACAGTCAACATCATTTATTTCATTTTGAAACATTCAAATAGGTAACTAGAACTGTGCTTTTACATCTTGTCTCTGTCTCTTTGTGTTCAGAGCATCCCGCTCTGAACCAGGTGGATATATGAAACTGCTATGGATTCCAAATTTGAGGAAACTGGTGTTAAAGTGACTTGGTTTTTCATTTATAGTCACATTTCTACAGATATACATAACAGATGTACAGTGAACTTTGTAGTCTTTTCCTATCTCCCTCTGCATGAATTTTAATAAAATATAAGCTTTGTAAATCTGCTTATGTTTTAATTATATGTGCTTATTATGAGAGACCATTAGGAAAAAAAAATCCCTACTAGTATCTGAAACTCTCTGATACTATGAAGTATCAATATATTTTTCTTATATAAAGCAGTACAGATAATAAAGAGTTTATGTTTTTTATTTCATGGTTGTAAGTAAGAAAGACAAGCTTTGCAGGTTTGTATGTTGCACATTTCCAATAAGGAAGCTGAACATGAAGAGTCAGCACATGCTTTGTTTAGAATTCACATATGCTTGCTTTTTCCATGTGTTTGTTTCTATTTAAAAAAAAAAAAAAGGAAGGATGCCTGGGTGGTTCAGTGGGTTAAGCATCTGCCTTTGGCTCAGGTTATGATCCTGGGGTCATGGGATCAAGCCCCGCATCGGGCTCCTTGCTCTGCAGGGAGCCTGCTTCTCCCTCTCCCTCTCCCTCTGCCTGCCTCTCTGCCTGCTCATGCGTGCTTTCTCTCTCTCTCCATCAAATAAATAAATAAAATCTTAAAAAAAAAAAAGAGGAAACCACTTGTCCATCAGTGCCCAGACTCAAGTAAGAAATGTTTTCAACTAGAAATGTTTATAGTCCTTAATTTCTTCTGCAGGAGAATTATTTAAAGAAATTAAAATTTTTGAGAATGATTTTCTTAGAGCAGTCATGTTCTAAGTTCCTAACAGGTCAGCTGTGTGTTCTGAAAGAAATCAGGGTGAAAGAAACCACACACCTAAGCAAGCTTGTTCTGCACCACCTCCAGGACCCAAAACTGTTCAGACCATTGAAAATTCTACATTTGACAGAAGCTGGAGGCAACGCCGAAAGAGCCTAAATAGTACTAGCCATTATCATTTATAAAGGTTAAGGGAGGGAGACCTACAGAGCTAAAGGACCAAATAAGCTTTTGCCCAGGGAGGAGAGACATCGTCGTTATATTTTTAGATATTATTTCTATAATTCTGTTATCTGTAGGTAATAACATACCTTCAATCAATGTACAAATAGATACTGAGTATCTACAGTGTAAAAGACTGTGATAGGTGCTGTGGGCTGGTCTATGTGGTGGGCAGAATTCTAAGATGGCCCTCGAGATTCCTGCCTTTTGACGTACATGCCTCATGTAATTCTTCTTCCTGAACGTGGGCAGAATATGTAGATAGGAGGGTATATCAGTTCAGGGATTTCCATAGGTATGATGATGTTATTAATCAGTTGACTTTGAGTTAATCAAAGTTCATCAAAATTAACCCACTAGACCTATGGGAAAGCAGTAGAGGAACAGAAAGAAATGGAAAGGAAAGGACAGAAAAAAAAAAAAAAGTGTTTCTATTGTCAGAAATAGCACCAGGTGTTCCAAACCTAGGAAATTTCAAAGGGAGATAAAAGGGCAGCTCCTGGAGAAGAAAATAGATTGGTCTTCACTAAGTTCCCGCTGGGCTTCGGAAACATCAGCAGAGGTTTAGTTAGGAATTTTCTGAGTGACTCCAGAGAGAAGACAAAATTCTGCACATTTTAATACTGATTAAAAAGCTCATTTGGTCCTGCCTGGCCCACCTTGCCCTCCTCACCTGACTCCTCCATAATCAACACTCCTCTCAACATGTATATGTTACTACCCGTTCCTGTCCCTGACGTACCATGCTTGGTTTTACCACAGTACCTCTGCAGTTTTCGCTCATTTTTAGTCTCCCCCATTGGTCTGATCGGCGTCTCTGTATTTACAAGGAACATTCACTGGATATAGTGAATACCTCGATCATAGCATCGATCACAGTTTCGAGGTTACCCACTACCTTATCTGTCTTCCACTCTGCTATGACTGCTTTGAGTTTATGTAACAAGTCTTTACTCTGCACCTTTAGCCTATCCAATGACACTCAAAATATTAAGTGAACAAGATCTGCTTTTAGGAATGAATTGGTGTGGCCAAACATACATTTTTTTTAGAAACTGTGAATCATTATACGGTTTCCCATTCTGTCAGTGTGTTCTTCCCTAGGGTTAAGAAGACATATTTCATGAAGACCTCTAAAGCCGATGGGGCAATCTAACGCAAGTTTTGGGAATAATGGAGCTGGAGCCACATGAAAGTGTCACACTTGGAAGTAAGGTCAACTTGCTGTGACTAAAGAAATTCAGAATAGAGAAAAATGTTGCAAAGGCTACAGTAAAAGATTTACCAACAATGCTGCAGAGGGATATTTTTTTCACATTTTTTTTGCAGTTTCTCTCGTATATGAAGTGTCAAGTATAAAGCACTACAAATAGTACATCAAAATTTCCGCAGATCTTTCTATTTAAATGTAATCCTGCTGCTAGAACAGACTCTATTTTGAAATATGACAATACCTTCTGATCTCTTTTCCCTTGTTTTTCATTATGGAGTACATTTTCAGGATAATAGGATGTCTCCCTTTTAGTAGCACATCTGTTCCTGCTCCATAGTCTTCGCTTGAAATCATAATTTCCTCTTTGGGAATATACAATTGGTGGCAAGTAGAGATGATTATGATGTAATAAACAGAAACGATGACTTCAGGTAGGTAATAATAGTTAAGAAACCAAGGTTTTTGCTTCCAAGTAAATTCCTCTGCTGATTGAAATGAGGAAAAACGAAACCAAAGTATGTGTGATGCCTGAGCAGAATGCCTCAGAATCGAACGTCTTCTCTTAGACCATCTCTGATTTGAGGCTGTCTATTCCTTACGGTTTGTGTCGCAGCTCTTGTGGCTAAAAGCTTTTGTTATTGTCACATATACATAAAATGCATGCACGCACGAGCGTGTGAATCTTAAGTTAGTTTCAGTTTATTATTAGATAATATAAAGAGTAGAAACTTTCTTGGGAACAGACTTGGATTGAATCCTGGCTGAAACACTTTGTTCTGTGACTTTGGGCATCTTACTTAGCCATTTTGAGCCCCAATGCCTGCTTCAGTAAAACTTCAAATGAAAATACCAGCTTCTTTGTTCTCAAAATTTTAGATAATATTTTTAACATGCGTTTTCAAATGCATGGGTCAGGATGTCTGACTATGAAAGTGCTCAATACAGTGGGTCTTCTTGTTCTGTGAAAAATTATCTCTAGACTTCATGTGACAGCTCTGTGCTTTTAGTTACCAGTTTCTAGTATTTAATATTGTCTTTGCCAGTGTTTGTCTTAGGTCCCTGAGTGCTGATTCCACATTTTGTCTTTTAATCAAAGTAATCTAGCTTCTGTTTTCCTACCTGCTTATACCCGTCTGCTAAACACTGGTTTAGCCTAACTGAATTTCTACAAAAGAGCATTTTAAAAGCTTGAAAAACTGATGGACTCTTAAATAAAAATTCTTATGGAGCCCTAATTTTGACTAACTTTATAAATGAATATTATAAATACATAAATATCTACATACCAAATATAATTTTATATTTATTATGTTCTTTAAATACACACACAATATTAGGTATAGAATCTTTGTGCTTAAAGCTATTTATAATTATAAATAACAACAATAATTAACAACATAATGATGAAAATTCTACCAAATTAAAAAAAAGTAAAACATTCACTCTAAATAGTATCTTGCTTTCTAACCCCCATACGTTAATTTTGTCAGTTGGCTTCTAAATCTCAGAAAAATGGAATTTTAAAACGTGTATTCTTTTGTGTCTGACTTCTTTTGCCAAACATTATGTTTATGAGATCGATCTGGCCATTTTGTCACTAGCATGAATGAATTCTAACCATTCTGTCTTCTCTTGCGTTATTAGCTCAAGATTTAATTTCCCCGAAAGAGACCTGTTACCCAGCGGTGTAGTGGATGTGTAATGCACCATGGACATTTCCCTTCAGGAATGAAGGACTTCCTGTCCCGGCGGCTCAGAATGCCGTCAATGGAAAGCCATAGCCAACAGCCCCGATGGGGACTCTTAGCTTAAGAAAGCTACACTCTCCCTAATTGGAGTGGTCTGTAAATAACGATTGGCATGGGGCTTTCCCCTCATCCTAACTCAGCACAATACCAAAGGGTCATTGTTGTTCAGAACTTGCTGTGACATTAGCTGAGGTCTCCACTGAGACTGTGTTGTGGCCCAACTTCTCCCTCTGTCCAAACCTGCTTGCTTCCCTTTCCTTCCAAGAGTATTCCTTATGCAACTTCCTGCAGGTTCGCCACCTTCTTGGAGTTAGCTTCCTTCAGTGTCTAAGCTGCCTAGCCATGATCAGGTAACCTGGGGTAGTGAGAAAAAGGCTTTGCTCTTTTGGATACTAAGCAATTAGATGCTTCTGTAACACCTACTTACCTAGCTTATTTGGCCTACACTAAATGAAGGGAAGTCATCTCTCAAAAAGGTAAGTAGAATGTTGAGCTGAATAATTGCAAAAACTGGCAGAAATTCACTCTAAGCAAAGATATGGGGGCAGCAAACAATTGACAATTTTCCTTCCTTATAGGAGAAAGGGTCTTGTATTACCTTTAGTAGACCTGATATCACTTATTTGTAGCTTTTTTTTTAAGATTTTATTTATTTATTTGAGAGGGAGGAATAGAGCATGAGGGAGGGCATGCGGGGGGAGCAGAGGCAGAGGGAGAAGCAGGATCCCCACTGAGCAGGGAGCCCGCCCCAGGGCTTGATCCCAGGACCCTGAGATCACAACTTGTTGCTTAACCAACTGAGCTGCCCAGGTGCCCCTCACGTATTTGTAGCTTTAATGTTACCCCCTTGTTATGGACTGAACTGTGTCCCCCCGCCCCTCAAAGTCATATGTTGAAGCTGTCAAAGACAATCATGACGGACATTAGTTAAAGCAGTGAAAACACATTTTACCCAGTAAGTACTGACAGTAAAAGAAAGAACTGAGCTCCATTTGCTTTGTGCAGATGTGATCCGGTGCTTCAAAGGAAGAAGGAGAGAGGAGGGAAAGTGGAGGCTCACTAGGGTCTGAGAAGTGAAAAATTACAAACAGTTGGCCAGTGTGAATGTGAATGTGATTAGGTCAGCTATTTGTGAGCGGATAGTGATGGAAGTCAGGATTCTATCTGCCCACAAACACGGGAAGACATTAGTCCTATCCTTCCTGATGACTAATTTCAAAGGAGTGGCTCTCAGGTCCTTGAGAAAGACATATGTGGTAAGAGATGCCTATTCACAATTGTAAGCCCTTTTTTGTAAATGCTCTAAGGCGGTTAGTGTTGGCTAGAACAAACAGTGGATTCTCCAGGCAGCACTGAGTTTTCTCAGAGAGGCTTTTTAATGAGGGGGCTCTGGGGCTATCCGAGGGACATGGCTTATGCTGCTAGCAGCCATGGTAGAGTGTGATCAAGTCTCTTCGTGCAGAGGTGTGTCGTGCTGAGAGTTCTAGAGCTCACAAAACATTAACATGTGACTGTCTTCCAAGATAGGGTTTTCAGGTGGTAAATAAAATGGGGTCATAGGGGTGGGGCCCCAATCTGATAGTGTTGGTGTCCTTATAAGAAGAGGAAGTGACTCCTGAGATCTCTTTCTCTCCACATGCACAAGGGGACAAAACCATATGAGGACACAGCCAAAAAGCAGCCTTTGCAAACAAGAAAGAGGGTCAGCTGATACTTTGACCCAAGACCCCCAGTCTTCAGAACTGTGAGAAAATAAATTTCTGTTGTTTAAGTCACCCCGGCCGTAATGTTTTGCAGTGGCAGCTCTTGCAGTACACCTCTGTACACACGATATTTAAAATCACACTTGGTACCAATTTTAACGTTCTGTGGTAATACATTTGCATGACTATACCCACAGACACATTTTTATTTAGAAACCACAAACAAAAAGAGTTCTTTTTCAACGAAGGATGTTTACTAGATATGCTAATTTCAGTCTCCCTCTGGGACTTAAAAGATTTGTTTATAGTTAAGCAGCATTTATACTCATTTATACTAACTTCAAAAAACGAAGGCATTGCCAAAAGATGAAATGTGAATTGCTTTTAATTCTACTAAGTGGACCAAACCAGAATGTTTTTTTGTGACATAATATTGATGTATTGGGATGGATTAACTCTTCAAATATAATTAATGAAAAGTATCCAGAGAATAACAGAATGAATGTAAAGTATCCAGAACAGTGCTGAGAACACAGTAGATATCCAATCAACAGTAACATCCTTCTACCCGCCCCCTACTGTTCATCATACTGTTACACAAATACGAATGTATACACACACATCTCCTTGCCTTTTGAGGCTTTCATAACCCTTGGCTATAACTTCACAGAACTCTTTATGTTTTATACAGTACCTTACAAAGAGAAGTGATATGTCTCATCATTTGAGAGATATCAACAATTAACAAACTAAAATAATGACCTATCAGTATCATTATTATAAAAAGTGTGAAGTTACACCATGATAACATAGGATAGAAAATGACTGTTCAACTCTATAGGTTTTTATCAAAAGCCTGAATATATTTCCTAATCCAGGCTGGTGTATATAATTATATCCATAGAGAATTGGGATTTATCTTACTAGTTATTTGTGACCATGGTTCCCAACAGGTTCTTTGTTTTAGAAAATTCTGGTAAATTTTCATCATTTTTTATCAACATTTGGTCTCACCATTTTTTCAATTTTGAAAGGAAAGGTACCAAAACCACAAATTCGTCCTCACTATTTTGCCTGATTTGCGTTTTATACATATAATGACACGGATGTTAACATACAACAGTACAGAAAAGTTAGCTCACGGTGTATGTTTAAATTGGCCCATACAGCAATGAGCAATGGGCTGAAAATAAGATTAAAAACAATCTTCCAATTGTAGAATAAAATGATTATATTTAGTCTGAAAGACTCCTTCAGGAAAAGGTTTGCTTTATTTTGCTGCATCCAGAAACAGTTTAGGAACCAAAAAAAGAAAATCAGTGATTTCCCTTGGGATGACATCTGACACAAATACATAGATCACCCCAAACCCACACAATTTTACTGAATGATGTGTCATGATTCTTCTTTCTTTGAGTCTCCTATATGTCACAAAGCTTCAGCCAATCCAGTACTTATGGGACCTAAGCATCTGCCTCAATAGTTCCTGTCAATTTCTACTTTGTCTTAGTCAGCTCAGGCTGCTATAACAGAGTACCATAGACTGGAAGGCTTATAAACAACAGAAATTGATTTCTCATAGTTCTTGAGGCTTAAGTCTGAGATCAGGGTGCCAGCAAGGTCAAGCTCTGGTGGGAACCCCCTTCCAGGTTGTAAACTGCCCTCCTCACACTTTGTCCTCACATGGTAGAAGGGGTGAGGGAACTCTCTGGGTTTTGTTTTTTTTTTTTTTTATAAAAAGAGCACTAAACATTCATGGGAGCTCTGTGACCGCATGAACTCATCACATCCAAAGTGCCCCAGCTCTAAATACCATCACATTGGAGATTCCATTTCAACATATGACTTTTGGGAAGACACAAACATTCCATTTATAACAGAGTTCATATCAGATTGACGTAAAAAAAGAAAACCTTTTTTCCTCTGGACAGTGAAAAACACTTTAAAAAGATGCTTCTAGATCAACATTGGTTAAGCAAAATTAGACACACCCTGTAATAAAATTAAATATAAAATCTAGCTAAGAGATCAAGAAACTGGTGGTTCCCTGATGGTCCCAAATGCAGCAGAGATCTACTCTTCCATGCTGCCCCCACTTTCAGTTTCTCCCAAATAAAGAAGCAGCACATTTTATTGAGTTACATCTTGGAACTCTTACAAGATCATTGTACCAGGAAAGACAACTGTGCATTGAAATGTCATGCACATAGACATGGAGGTTATCCTTCCCTCTGTATTCTCTCTCTTTCCTCTGGTCCCCTGGATGCCAAAGCAGAACGCTATTCAAGGGTCTTCTCTGAAAAGTTAGGCATCACTCTTAAGCTCACATTTTGACTCTTCTGTTTTTGCTGCAAGATCAGTTAAGACAGCCTAGGCTGTATATCTTGAAATATTTCTGTGTCTCAGTGTACTGTGGCTTGGTAATCAATCAGCCTCTGAAAGCTGGCTTATGGCAAAATTTAGACAAGAGGAGGAAGATACCCTTGCAGGCTTTGGGCTAGATCACTATTTCCAGCTCACTTTTGCAGAATGCCATGCACTGCAGTTATGAGCACAAGCCCAGTCAAAATAAAATC
Organism: Callorhinus ursinus; assembly: GCF_003265705.2. Classification (NCBI taxonomy): domain Eukaryota; kingdom Metazoa; phylum Chordata; class Mammalia; order Carnivora; family Otariidae; genus Callorhinus; species Callorhinus ursinus. The sequence continues at coordinate 126,546,439 of NW_027397063.1, read as the reverse complement.
TGCCTGTAATTCCTATTTGTGATTGTGTTTTTGTTTACAAATTTCCCTTGGGATTTTCAAGGGCAGGCATGGATATGTTTGGGGCACTATTTGGCATCCTGAGTCTCCTGATCATAACAAGGTATTAATATCATGAATATATTGAGTATTACATTAGACTCAGGATTAAATATAAATGTTGTACTTATATGTGTCTATGTTTATATTATATATGAGATATATACGTAAATATGTATTTTATATATATGTGTGTGGGTGTGTATATACACACACTGCTTCAAGCACTAACTTCAGGCACATTTGTCATAGACTAGAGATGGAAATTTCTATATTGATCTTTAGAAACAATACTGATTTCTCTATAATTCAGATTTGAAATATTTGCTAGTGAACTATGGGGTAAAAACTAGGCTTGGGCAACTATACAATACACCCCACTACAAAAATTTGTAATTTATTGGTAACTCACTGAATAACTCAACATTTCCACCTATAACAGGGAACAGATCTTTGCTCAGGTACTTTATTGGACTGTAGTATTATTCAGTCAATCTTTCATTCACTCAGCTATATTTACTGAGTGCTATAATGTGACAACATTATTCTAGTGGTTCAGGAATGAAAGATATAAAAACACTCGGCTTGCTGAGGGTCTAAATACTTGTTAAAACATTTTGACAGGTGTTCACTTCTACTTAAATATAAATGACACGGCATGATTTTAATTGTTATGAGCTTGGCCATAAGGACAGTTCAGAAAAAAGAAAAGGTAAATGAACAACTATTTATTGAGCTCTTACTATATTCTAGCTAGTGCTGTCCAATAAAATATTCTGTAATGATGTAAATATCCTTTTCCTGCACTGTTGAATATGGTAACCACTGATCACATGTGGCTATTGAGCGCTTGAAATGTAGTGACAGTTAAGGAACTGAAATGTTATTTTAATTAATTTTAACTTAAATTTAGGGCACCTGGGTGGCTCAGTTGGTTAAGCGACTGCCTTCGGCTCAGGTCATGATCCTGGAGTTCCAGGATCGAGTCCCACATCGGGCTCCCTGCTCAGCGGGGAGTCTTTTTCTCCCTCTGACTCTCCCCCCTCTCATGCTCTTTCTATCTCATTCTCTCTCTCAAATAAATAAATAAGATCTTAAAAAAAAAAGAATCAGAAGCTTAAACTTAAATTTAAGTAGTCACATGTGTCTAGTGACTACCATATTAGATTGCACAGTAAGATTCATATTAAGCAATTTACCGGAAGCATCTTATTAACTTTACTTAATTAAATTAATAAAATGTACTTAATAATTAATAATAATTAGCTTTACAGTCTTACCATTAATTTTATTCTACAGATATTAAAAACTGTAGTGCAGGGCAGTTAAATAACTTGCCAACGGCACCTACTTTGTAAGTGGTGCAACTGAAATTTCGGGCCAGGTAGGACTATGCTCTAACTCATGATCTGCTAGGTAGCTTCCCTCAATGCTGCACTGTGTTCCAATCATAGGAAAATTGTTACATATGTTTGGAGCCAATAACAGATGAAAAACTATGATGCTATAAGTGAAAATTATTAAAGTAATATAGAAAAAGGAAAATATTTATGACAAATGAAAACAGCAGAATGCAAAAGAATACAAACTTTGCAAGAGCAAATGTGTAAAAATAATATGAACAAGGTAAGAGTAACATGCAAATTGGAACCGATTCTTTTCTTAGTGCTAATATTATGGATGCATTTTAAGGAACTTTTTGTAAATTTTACTAGTTTTAATTTTGCTTCTGTTGGTGCTTTTATATTGAACAAGCAGCAGCATGGGGATAGGTGGAGACAAGCAGAGAAATGCATTTTTCTGTCTTTCAAATTAAGACAGGCCTAGGACTGACTAGGAGTTTGCAAACATTATTGCAAGGTTATCCTATAGCTTCCTATTTTCCTTGCTAACAAATTCTCAAATTTCTTCAAGAGGAAAACGGCATCCAATCCCATGGAACTGAACAGTTTTAGCCAAGCCAGTTATGACTCTCATTCTTCTTTGCCATCTCCTTACTTTTCCCAATTACACTGGGACCCAGAGATTTTCTGATTGTAGCTAACTGGACATAAAGAGAGACTAGTGGGGGAATCTAAAAAAGGATTTTGCTTCTTAACGAAAGGAAAGCCCCTTTCTACCTGCCTTCCTCTCCTCCTGTTCGGAATGTGATTTGCTTGGAGCTGCATCTGCCATTTTGTGCCCACAAGAAAGGACTATAGACGAACAAAAATACTCTTATCCCTGATATAGTTGAGATGTTGTTCAAAAAAAAAAAAAAAAAAGGAGGAAAAAAGATATATTTCAATAATTTGTATGTAATTTAATTTTTTCTTTTTTTTAAAAGCCACTTTTTATAGAGTGTTCTGTTACCTGCAACTTAAAACTGTTATAGATTCAAGTTCCCTTGCCTCATAAGCTGTGGTTTCCATTGTGTAGAAGATACATGAAGTTGGGAGACTGGGTATTACCTTGCCTCTGTGGTACAGGCTTTCCATAAATCTCCGTAAAAGACAGAGTCTCCATGCAAACCATCAGACCACAGCTGAAAAGACTTGCTAAACAGCATAGTTAAAATCTATAAAGCAGCAGGGACCTAAAAGATCCACAAATGCCTATTTTTAAATTCTGCTCTCTAACATGAATATATTAAAGTTGCTGAAGTCTCTCTACAGATGATATTTGGGCTGGCATTTCTGTAAGTGGAAGAGATTATCTTTTGCTTACAATTTGTCACTTCTAACTGACTGCAGATCACAGCAGTTTAGAAGCTTAACCCCTTTCAGTTAGGCTTTCTTTCAGCATTTACAAAAATCCTTTCAGCAGCCTGATGAAACTGGCAGCAGCAAAGCAATTAGGTGTAATCCCAAATATCTGCAGGCCAAGCCAGACCAAGAAATGCTTTCTCCTATTTTAATTACACACAGCTCAAAAGTCTCATTTAAGGTCCTGACAAAGTGAGAAGAATGGAAGATCCTTCAAATTATATACACTAAAATTCAACTCTAAATACTTCCTTCCAATTCTCATGGCAAATACTGGCAGTCAATGTCAGCGAAATTTAGTGCAATAAAGTTATTTTGTGTCTGGATTCATTGGCACAAAATAACTGAAAATTGGATTTCAGTTCAATTTAGGAAACATTTCACAAATGCCTACTGGTCCTAAGTGCTCTCAAAAGTTGGACATAAAGATATGCCCTCAAATATCTCATAGTCTAGGGGCAGGTTGTAATCTTTTTCTTCAATACTGCATACACTGTTTTATCATAGATTCATAGTATCACAGGCCTTAGCATTTGAAGAAACCTATGGCAAGACATATTTTCATTGATAACTAGTCTTTGTTAATTTCTGAGATACTGTTAAATAAGTAAACAACCCATAAGAATTTGGTTAACTTCCAAAGCATGAAGTGGAGAATTTTCTGACCTGAGCCAGTGGAGTACAATCTAAATTAATAACCATAATAATGACGAGGCAGGCTTACGTTTTGTGTTTTCACACAATGTACTGGAATTTTACAAATCCTGCCCCCCTTTTCTTTGGCTATATAGCCACAGAATCTTACCCTTCTGCCCAATCAAATGAAACAGTTTTTGATCACCAGCTAACGTTCTACAAGTAGCTTTTCATAAGCAAGAAAACTATTTTTTTTTAAGATTTTATTTATTTATTTGACAGAGAGAGAGAGAGAGAGCGAGAGCAGGAACACAAGCAGGGGGAGTGGGAGAGGGAGAAGCAGGCTTCCCGCGGAGCAGGGAGCCTGATGCGGGACTCGATCGCAGGACCCTGGGATCATGACCTGGTCTGAAGGCAGACACTTAACGACTGAGCCACCCAGGTGCCCAAGAAAACTATGTTTTACTAATTGTGTTTTGTACTGATTTCAAAGTGATTGAGCTTTTTGATGTTCTTCCTTACACTCGTTATGAAGAAGCTCACATATGTGCATGCTCTCTCTCAGCTCTCTCCAACAAAAGTGCAGAAACTACAAGTCCTCTATTTCATAAAGGTCAATAATGACACTCAAGTGACAACCCTGGGTCTCTGGGAAACAGGTGCCAAAAGGAAAATAAAAATGCAAGAGTTATTGGAGGTAATTCCTGTGAGGGACAAAGAGAGAAAAGGCAAGAATAGTCAGAGAAAGACTCCTCACTGTGATGTTGGTCTCACACTTGTAAAAGGAAGGGAAGGAAGCAGGACTGGACAGGAAGACCCTCAGAGTGCAGTGCAGCTCTGTGCAAGTCTCAGCTAGCTACCAGGAAGTTTCATGCAAAGATTGCCCATAAGAAGGAAAGAGCCGAAGTGACCACAAATGGTAAGCTCTTGGATCCCCAGGATGCTTAGTCGTTGGCTAGAGACTGGCCAGAAAGTGTGTGGCCTTGAACTGAAAGCCGAGACGAAGTGCTGGGACTCAGCTAACTGCCCTCCTTGCAGCAGATTCTCTTTCAAAAGATTTGAGTGTCTCACTTTCAAGGCTGTAGTCATGAACTGGTAATGATTGTTAACCTTTTTCCTTCAGATATTTGGCAGTTTTCTAATAGACCTGTATGTCCACACAATTTCACTTAATGCAATATATTTACTTAATGCAATTCTTCAAATGCTACCCTAATGAATTGGCACCATTGTTTTTTAGGACTGACCATCTTTTATCACAATGGGCACCATGGAGAAATCCGTCATTAAACAGCTGATGCTGCCATTTTATCCCAGGAATACATTTGAGAATTGAAAATCTTACATGCAAAATATAGAGCTAAATTTTGGTTCGTGTAACTTAGGCCCTAAAATGGAATCAGATGCTTGAACAATATCACCAGGACATGGTGACATGGCTTACTTTTCCCCCATCCTTCTCTTAGAGCTTTCATTCTCCATGTGGGTTTGACATTTTGCCAGTCAATTCATTTGGTTGGACACGATTCAAACCCTAATGCCTGAGATGAGAGGGAGGGTTTATTGGATGTGGAAAAGACATCCCCCAAATTATAACATTGCCTCTATACTATGTCACAGGACAGTTTTTAAAATAGCATCCAGCAGGTTATATCACCTTACTATAAGAATTATTGACTTTCTTGGGGTGCCTGGGTGGCTTAGTCATTAGGCGTCTGCCTTTGGCTCAGGTCATGGTCCCAGGGTCCCAGGATCAAGCCCCACATCGGGCTCCCTGCTCCATGGGAAGCCTGCTTCTCCCTCTCCCACTCCCCCTGCCTCTGTTCCCTCTCTCGCTGTGTCTCTCTCTGTCAAATAAATAAAATCTTTAAAAAAAATTATTATGACTTTATCTATTTGATACTATCATACTCTAAAGTTGAGTAGTTACATCTCCTCCAATTTTTTCTTAAATTACCTTTAGTTTTATATCAACAAATAGACTAAAAAATTCAATTTTTTAATGTCCTCTTAATACAAAACCAAAGCACAAATGAAAAAGACTTGAAATTACAGACTAAACTAAAAAATACTATGCCAGAACCATATTTAAATTTAATATTTAATTCTACATGATAATAAAATAATAAATATCTATTTGAGGGGTGCCTGGGTGGCTCAGTTGGTTAAGCATCTGCTTTTGGCCCAGGTCGTGATCTCGGGATCCTGGGATTGAGCCCAATGTAGGGCTCCCTGCTCAGTGGGGAGCCTGCTTCTCTCTCTCCCTTGCCCTCTGCCCCTGACCCCCTCATGTGTGCTCTGTCTCCCTCTCAAACAAATAAAATCTTAAAAGAAAACAAAATAAAATAAATATCTATTTGAAAAGGCAATTAGTGTTATGCCATTTAAGTAGAAATAATGATTATCAGTTTTAATATCTTAAAAAGTGAACTGTCAATAACTGTAGCTAAAAATGAAATGTCTTCTGTAGATCTGATAATTTTATAAAAATCATATAAGTGTGATATCAGAAATAATGTTACAATGATTTCTAAAAACAAAGTTGTGGCTACATATTGAAATAGATCACATAGTTCTATTTTTTTAATAAGAAAGTATAGTGGTTATTATTTAATAATAAATTGAAATTGTTTCTGAGCCTTACAAAAATTATATCATACACTATATATCATATATATGATACATACCTGCTCTATATGGTATATGTGTATATAGGTATAATATATATGTGTATTACAAACACACACACATATATATATATATGTATGAGATTATATATAAAGTTTTTTAATGCAATGAAAGAAATTTTATTGGCCTAGGGAATTTGTGGGAAACATAGGCACTGAGCCAAGGTGGCACAAGCCATGCTCAAGGTACCCTCTCAGGTTTAGTGCCTACCAAGGAAGCAGCTGGTATGGACAAGGATGCAGTCAGGAATCCCACTGGCATGATCCAGGGCCTCACCCCAAGGACTCTGCCATGGCTTTAACAGGGGCAGCCTCCTCTGGAATGATTGGGGGTCCTTGGGCACATATTGTATACACACCACTGTCCAGTTTGGTCAATGTAGATAACGAAGGTGATGGTCACAGAGTCAGAGGGATAGCCCAGATTCCAGATGGTGGAGGTGCTCTTTCCAGGGGTACCCACGTTTTGCCAGTTTAACTATCTCCACATTTGGGTTCACCTAGAATTGCTTGGCCAAGGCCTCTTCAACCAAAGGTATACATATGTATACAATACATGCTTTGTTTGAATGTTCGTTTTCATTCAAATTTTCCCAGCATTTTCAATTCAAGCTCTATTCTATTCTAGATTGGGAGAAAATCTTGTTCATGATCATCAAGAGTTGAATAAGAATGTTCATGGAAGAGTTGTCTTTAATATCAAAAAACAAAACAAAACAAAACACATAGACGTGCACATAAACTCAAACCAAAAACAAATGAGCGAGCAAAAAAAAAAAAAAAAGAAAAGAAAAAAGGAAAACACTGGAAACAACTCAAATGTCTGTTTTTCTCTCTCCTTAATTTTTAGCTTTGCTATTTCCTATTTGGATTTCCAATTTTTTTCTTCCTTAAAACTTAAAAACAGCATTATATCATGCTGTATTAATATGATTTTAGGCACAATAATATAGATCTCAAAGCATGTCAGATTGCATATGAATGTCTGATGTATACACAAAATATAGGACCAGGAACAAATGAGAAAGTTGGTAAAAGGTAATAAAATATAGTGGAAAAATGAGACTTGGAATAAGAATTTATGGGTGGGCAGTCATAGCCAGGGGATTTACGGAAGCCCCGAGTCTCATTTTCCTCATCTGGAATTTGGGGATAAGGTACAAATAATGCCATTCATGCCTGATTCCACAGAGTTATTTTGAGAATCAAATACATTACCATATGTGAATGAGCCCTTAAATTCTTAAGTTCTGTATTAAAAATGAGATGCTGCCTTCTTTAAAAAAAAAAAAAAGACGAAGAAGAAGATAGCAGGAAGGGAAGAATGAAGGGGGGAAATTAGAGGGGGAGACGAACCATGAGAGACGATGGACCCTGAAACACAGGGTGGGGGGATGGGTTAGCCTGGTGATGGGTATTAAGGAGCGCACATACTGCATGGAGCACTGGGTGTGATATGCACACAATGAATCATGGAACACTACATCAAAAACTAATGAGGTAATGTATGGTGATTAACATAATAAAAAAAGACTTAGTAGAAAAAAAGGTACAGTAAGAAAGGAAATATTCTGGTATTAAACTAGCAGGAGCAGATAAACAATGGGAAACACTAGCCCTGGAAATTTAAGTTACAGATGTAGCTGTCCAACAAGTTGGAGAGAACATTTCAAGTTATGAGACTACAACTGACAACCTAGTAGACTGGGACTGCCAAATAGGGAAGGAAAACTAATTTCTGGCTAGATAGTAGAGACATAAATCCACTCATGTTTGGAAATTAAGGCATGCCCAGAGATATGTTACTTCACTTCAGAAAGTACACAGAGGGTAAGGCTAAATTAGCAAACATTTTGTTAGACATATTGTAGAAATGGAGCAGAGATTGAATAAAGGATTGGAAGATATAAAAATGTATCTCTCACAGGGTGTGTGCAATACTGGAGAAGAAATATGAAAGCTTTTGCTAAGCGCTTCTTCCCAGGAATCCATTTGTTAAGGTCATTACTATTCATTGTTGCAATAAACAAACTTTCAGTTTTCAGCGATTTAATACATCCAGTGCAGGTTAGGATACGTTCCTCTTCTTTTTGTCTACATCGTATAAACTAGATGCACTGGGAACTGTCATAGCAGTGGAAGAGAGGGATAGAAGCGTTATCCTCAGTCTTAACTGTATGATCACAGGAGTAACACACATTAGTTTTGCTCACAGTCTACTGGCCATGTCTAACCACACAGCCACAATGTAATTGCAAATATGTCAGGGAAATGAGTTGAGAGCATACAAATATTTGGTGAGCACAAGTCATATTTCTAGAACTAGTAAGTATATCCTTTTGCTCCTTTCTTCAAATAACTCTCCCATAAGGAGTCAGCACAAAACCCCACACAGACATTGCACCCTAAACATCTAGTCTCTGAGTGTGAGCAGGAGGGTCTCCATCAGAATGGGTGTGGCACATCACCTTCTTGGAATTGCTGGGGAATGAGGCCAGTTATATTACCCTCCACATCAGTGTTAACACAGGATAACTGAAATACACACTCTTCTTTTTTGGAAGGGGAAGAATGGTATACACAGTAGCTGCTGGAACATAACAAGTCTCACCGGGAAAATGTTAAAAGGAACCCCTCCTCTGGGGATTGGGGAGGTACTCCTTTGACTGGCCCTGATTCTTCTCTCTGAGAAGTTCTTATTTATTAATTTTTCCTTGGCTCTTCCTTCTTCATCCATTTACTTTCTCAGCCATAAACTATGCGTTTTGTGGAGTGAGTATGACCATCTTGAAATTATACAATGCTCAGCTCACTTTCTGCTCTCAGGTTAGAATTCCAAGGTCTTTTAAAAAAAATCTTACACAGGGGCACCTGGGTGGCTCAGTCAGTTAAGCAACTGACTCTTGATTTCAGCTCAGGTCATGATCTCAGGGTCATGAGATCAAGCCCTGTGTCAGGCTCTGCACTCAGCGCAGAGTCTGCTTGAGATCCTCTCTCCCCCCCCCTCCCCTCTCTCTACCCCCCCCAATAAATAAATAAACAAACAAATAAGTAAAATCTTTAAAAAAAATTTACACAGCCAAAAAGGGCCTGGGAAAGCTAGGTTAGCACATTGACATTTATTGAACAAAAGCCTCAGGTATAAGGAATTTATGATCTAGGATAGAATGTAAAATATGTGGTCAAATATCCACAATATAAAGCATAACTAAACAAAGCATCATGGGCATTCAAAGATAAAGGAGAAATCAATCCAAATGGAAATATTAAGTTTAGTAAATTGGCCCATAACATTATAACCTGCCTTTCCCTCTTTAAGCCCTTCCACAAATTCTACACCAGAACAATTACAGTTTCCCAAAGTTATTACTCTTTGCTATTTTGTCCTTTCTGTGACTCTGCATAGGTTACTTTTTCTGCTTAGACTTTTCCTGTCACCAACCACCTGACAAATTCCTACTCATCCTGTAAAACTCATCTCAAGTGAATACTCTTCAGTGATGCCATCCCTGACCAGGGGAGATTACCCTCCTTTGTTCCTGAATAGTATTTTGCTTTCTTTTGTTTTTACTCCAAGAGTTAAGTACGAAAATGTATGAGAAGGGAAGTTAATGCATACTTTGAAGCATTGTTCTCAGTCTTTTCTCCTTAGACATATTTTGCCTTATTTATTTTATGTGGTTATAATTATACTTCATATACAGTGGTATAGCTCAATATTTCTTCAGTTAGCCACAATAATATAAAGTTTTATTACATAATTCTAAATGATTATATTATATCCCAAAGGGTAGCTTCTCCATACTGTTGTGGCTGAGCACAGTTGTTTCCTGTTTTTCTTTTACAAATAAAAGACTAATGCAGCTAATCATGAATTTCATCCATTTCTAAGAATACTGGAACCATTTCTTACTTCCTCACATGCCAACAGACAGGAATTTCCTGTTACTAAATGGCATCTAAAAGTTAAGAATGTACTTGTCCCCAACAATAAGCCATGTTATCTGTTTTAACCATCAACTTTGCATTGCAAACCACATCAAAACTTAATAGCTAGAAACAATTTTATTATCTCTCATGATTCTATATGTTGACAAAGGTCAGCCAGGAAGCTGTCCTCTGTGTGATATGAGAGGGCTACATCATCAGAGGACTTATTTGGGCTGGAACAGCCAAAATGGTTTCATAGCTTCTTCAAATGCTGTCTTTTGGCTGGGAGCTCAACTGAGACTGTTGAACAGAACTCACACTCATGGCCTCCCAATGGGACTTTGGCTTCTAAGCAGCAGATGGATTTTGAGAGGGAGCATTCCAACAGTGATTGCTCCAAAGGGAGCAAATAGAAGCTGCTAGATGATTAAAGCCTAACCTTGCAACTGGCACAGTGTGATTTGTACCACATTTTGTTGTTCAAACAGTCACACAACATAAACAAAGAAAGAAAGAAGCAAATAAACAAACCCAAGGGAAGGGCAATTTCACATGCTGTGTGGGACTGTAACAAAGAACAGACCGTCATTTTTAATGTACCGCCTGCCCAGTCACCAGTTATTTTGAGTGTCATGATGCAATGTTAAATTCCCTTAGTTTCATTTGACTTCAAAATTCTGAGATGTACTATACGAGTCTCTTTGTACTGAGATTTCTTCTTTTTTGCCGGGTGTAACATAATGTCAGACATCAACTATGACTTCCCCAAAGGAATTCAAACTTCAGTAAATCTTTGGGAGGGAGAATTATATAATGTTTCCTCTCAGCAAGTATGCTATATGAAATCTTCTATATATGCTTCGCTGTTTTCTCTTTCCTGTTTCATCACCATCTACTTGTTCTCCTTCTGTGTCTGGGGTTTATACATCTTCAGTGGTTATTCTATGAATACACAGCAGGAAAAGGTGGGAACATCAGTGATTCCCTCGCCCATACCTAGGCTCAACAAGTCAGACTGAGATAATGGCAGACTTGGCAATTTTGCCCTGCAGTTTCTCCATATCATGTCACATTTTAGAGCATAGTGGCTGGTTTGAAAAAAGATGAGAGTTCAGATATGCGTTTTGACATGGAATGCTAGAGGGATAAACACTCTAACAGCCTTCAGGAAGGAGAGAGTGTTTGATGAGTAGTCTTTGTGAATCATTCTGTTCCAGAGTCCACAAAACTGTGCTCATGCTGCTCCATCTAAAAATATCAACAGTTTAACTTTTTGGCCTCTTTAAACATATAAGCTTAATTGGGGTATAGGATTTTGTAGCTTAGAGAGCTCACAATGGCCACTCAAGTTTTTCTATCACCAGATTCTTGCTTCAAGTTCAGCTGCAGTTAATAACAGAAACCCTTGCACTCAGGACTGAGGGATACCTGGGAGATCCTATGGCATTGCCCAAAGTCCACACATCACAGATATCGCAAGAAGCGAACACTCATTATCTACCTCTAAGGAGTGAATCTACACTTTTCAAAGATGCCTTTTCAATGGAGAATGAGGATATAAGATGAACAGCTATGCTACAAATGTGCAGCCTGCACCAACATTTCCTCCCCCCATCTTCGACATTTCACTGGAAACTACTGCCCACTTTATTTACAAAGGATACTCTCCAAGCCCCTAATGTCCTCAATTACACAGAAAAGCAGCTCAAAGTCCATACTAAAAGAATTTAATATAGACAGTTTCTTTTAATCACTACCTATGTATCTATGAAAAATATTGTTGAACTTCAGATGTGTATTCAAATATTTATCAAAATTTTCCTATTTGGATGTCCCACAGGCAACTCAAAATTCAGAATGTCCAAAATGAATTATATTCCCCTAAAAGTTTCTGTCACAATTAATGGTACTACTATTTATCATACCACTCAAGATAGAAACTGAGACATTTTATCTCATGTTTAACTCCCAGGTTTGGGGGATCCTATCAAATAAATATAACCCAAATCTAGAATTTCATACAATGTGTTCTATGAAACACTAGTTCCATGAAATGCTTCAGTGAAAATTCTTTTACATAGAGAAAAATCTGTTATTCAGTCCCCAGTTAAGAGTTTTCACTGCATTTTAGCAAATCAGAGTTTGACTTAACTTAGTGTTTTTCCAAGTTATTATTTGATTACCCAAACTTTTCTCTTTACTACCTAATGAAATTCTTCAAAGCTAACATTTCCTGGAATACCCTTAAGGAAATGGTGCTCTAACACATCTTCTGCTGTTTATCTTCCCATCACAATTTACCCATCTTAATATAAAAACTAATATAAAAATAACCTTCTAACTAACCTTGATTCCATTCTTCTCCTTTGCTATCTTTTTCACTACACTAAAAGTGATATTTGTAAAATACAAATCTCATTCTGTTACTTTTCTGAAACATCTTTATTTCAAAAGATAGTTTTGCCAGGTATCAAATTTTTGGTTAGCTACTTTGTCACCTTGTTGAATAAGTCATCTCATTCCCTTCTGGCCTACAATATTTGTTTTTTTTTTTTTTAAGATTTTATTTATTTGAGAGGGGGAGAGAGAGAGGGGAAGAGATGGAGTGAACAAGCTGGGGAGAGGGGCAGAGGAGAGGGAGAAGCAGACTCCCTCCTGAGCACAGAGCCTGACATGGGGCTCAATCCCAGCACCCCAGAGATCATGACCTGAGCTGAAGGCAGACTGAGCCACCCAGGCACCCATGGCCTGCAAGATTTCTACTGAGGAATCCACTGATGGTCTTATGGGGGCTCCCTTGTACATGATGAGTCACTTCTCTTGCTGCTTTTAAAAGTCTCTTTGTCTTTGACTTAATTTTTGTTGTTGTTGTCATTGTTATAATGTGTTTTTGTAAATTTTTGAACCATCCTGTTTGGAGTCCTCTGTGCTTCATGACCCTGAATGTATTTTTCTCTCCACAGAGTCATGAAATTTTGAGCCATTATTTCTCTAAATAAGCTTTCTGAACCTTTTTCTTCTTCTTTTGGGATTCCTATAATTATGGATTGACTATCCTGATGATATTTCATAAATCCCTTAAACTATATACACTCTTTTTTATTCACTTTTTTTTTTTTTGTTCTTCTGACTGATAATTTCAAATGACTTTTCTTTGGGTTCTATGCTTCTTTCTTCTGTTTAATTGACTGCTATTGGAACTCTCTATTGAATTATCAGTTCAGTTATTACATTCTTCAGCTCCAGAATTTCTCTTGGTGTCTTTTTAATGGTTTCTATCTCTTTGCTAATATTCTTATTTTGTACATGTATCATTTTCCTGATTTCATTTAAGTTTCTACTTGTGTTCTGCTGTAGCTCACTGAGCTTTAAGACAAATCTTTTGAATTCTATGTCAGGTAATTCATAGATTTCTTTAGGGTTGGTTATTTTTTGTTCCTTTAATAGTGTCATATTTCCCTAATTTGTTGTGTCTCTTGCAGCTTTGCATTAGTGTCTATCCATTTGAAGAAGCAGCCACCTTTTCCAGTCTTTATGGACTGTCATTGGCAGGGAATGGCCTTCACCAATTAGACCAGCTTAAGATTCTGAGAGTACCTCAAACCTTTTTTTATGGATATGCACATTCTACTCCTCCTGGGGTGGAAGTCACAGGATTGTGCACCTTTTCCCAATCTCACAGAGCCATGGCAGGTGCTGAGGCATCTGCCCCTTTCCCTAAAGAAGTCCAATAAAATGCTGGGACATTGGGTGCAAGTTCCACTTCCCTTCCTTCCTCCTGAAGAAGAAAACTCAGGATTTTCTTCTAGATAGGTAAAATCTAAAATCTTTAGATTTTCTAAAACTCTATCCTAACCTACTGAACTGTGTTAGGTACTGAGAACTATTCTGCTATTTTCCCTTGGGTAGTACACTGAAATTTTGGGATACTAGGTATAAATTGCACTTTTAAGTCTCAGGATTATGTGCCATCACTCAATCCTGCAGAACCAAGATGATTGTTGAGATCCTTGCCATATGCTGAGAGTCACCACCCACTCCTATTGCTTTAGCTGCTCTAAGACATTTCAACTATGCTGGATCCCTCAGCACTCTGGGTGAGGTGAGACAGAATAGTTCTCTCAGACAGCACCCTGACAGGCTAGGGATATTGGATGTATGCTTTTACTCTTTTCCGCTCATGGAAGAAGTCACCAAAGGGATCTTTCACTGTGCTTATTTGGGGGAAGGGGATATGTGGATAAAGTAAAACTGTTCTTCTTATCCATTTCAATACAATTGTTCTTGGTCCTGTGGCTTTCTGGGGTGCAGAAACTTCTTAACTAGAGCTCTGGGGTTCTTATAAAAGTATTATGATCTGTATATGATTATTAAATCAGTGTTTCTATAGAAGGATGAGGGCTGGGACTTCCTATCCTACCATCTTGTAGATGTCACTTCCTGAATTACTTATTTTGTATTTCTGTGCTTCATTGACATTTGCATTCTAAACCCTTAGCCCCACACCAAGCATATAATAAGTGACTAACATATGCTTGTTGAATAAGTGATCTAAATTCAATTTTAATAAACATCTACCTCTCTTGTGTTTTGCATCCTGATAGTTGTGAAGGCAGTACACAGGAAAATATACAGTTCCCATTATATAATATAATGGCTTATAATTTAATAATGTAGTACATATAAATACCTCTGACAGTTAGATGAAACACAGATATATAAATGATGCAATAAAATTAAATAAGTGCTCTAAATGTGGTTCTGGAAAAAAAAAATATTCCAGCTTAGGTGGGCAAGGTGGGCTGCTCATGGAATTGGTAGATCTGTAAAAATATCTCAGTGTTTTGATAAGGGAGTATTTCAGAAAAGGACATTCTAGAATGATATTTATCTTCTTTCTGTTGAACAAGGACTCTCAAGTGGAGCAATATATGTTATTTGGGACAATAGGGTTCAAATAAGTATTACTGTGACATTGAAGATGGATAGGTAAAAGAAAGAATGGAATATGGCAAGGAGTAAGGCCATAAAAACAGTTAGTGGCTCCATAGTAGAGAATCCACAACTGCTAACTAAATGATTTAGACTTGGTTTTCTGTCTGAGCCTTAGAAAGATTACTTCTAACCCCAAGTCCACACAAGCCCAACAGGGAAATAGCATAATAAGATGATAAGATCAATATCTTAAAGATGCTCTCTTGAAGCTGTATTTAGCTTTTATAAAAAAAGACTAACATGTTGAGGGCTGAGAACATGGCACAGGGGGCAGAAAGACCAGCTAGGTTTTGGAAATGTCTAGGTAATTTAGTTAGAATTTGCAGTAGAAAGGGACAATGGGAAAAGAATTGCAGTTAACTCTGGCTCTGCAAACATCAAAACCAAGTGTTTATAAAACAGTTTCTTTTAATGCTTTCTTTCCCTATGTTCTTTGCATTTATATTTAGATATTTTTTGTTTCATTAATGAATGTTAATGTACAGATGCTTTTGATACAACATTGGACAGTGCAATCAAAGGCCTTTTAAAATCACTTGTTTTGTAGAACAAGATCTATTCCTGGTTTCAGTGGGAGTTACATTCACTACTATAAAAAGGGCAGAGACCACAAGTCCTTGTGAAATCCTACATGAATTTCTATATAAATAAAAATGCAGTTTCAAAGAACTTACTTCCTTACATTTGGTAAAGCAGGTACCTGTAGTCCTAAGCGTATCGCTCACGGCTATTTTATGGTGAGAGGTAAAACGAAAAGAGAAAAACTGTGTTATTTAAACTCTTCTGATTCATGGAGAAAATTATTTCTCTTTGAAGCTTAAGGAGGAAAATCTTTGGTTTAAAAGAAACAACCCCGTGCAATGAACACACATTCACACACACACACACACACACACACACACACACACACATACACACACACACAAATACAAAGAAATGGGGAGATGCATTTTAATTCATCACAGGTTTCACTGCGAAACATTTCATAAAACCTTCTGGGTCAAATTTGCCAATGTGGATGCCTGAATTATTTCTGCTAGATAAAATCAAGTCAACCTGTCATTTTGCATTATAAACAGATGATCAAGGATGCACAATTTAACATCTGCATGCATAGTAAGCAGTTGGGCCAGTACAGTTTCTGTGATGTGGACAAATGAGTTCGAATCCATACACATTCTCCATGTCTTATTCAGAAAGTTTAATTTCTTGGGCACCTGGGTGGCTCAGTTGGTTGGGCGACTGCCTTTGGCTCAGGTCATGATCCTGGAGTTCTGGGATCGAGTCCTGCATCGGGCTCCCTGCTCAGCAGGGAGTCTGCTTCTCCCTCTGACCCTCCCCCCTCTCATGCTCTCTCTATCTCATAAAAAAAAGAAAGAGAGAAAAAAAATGAAAGTTTAATTTGTAAATTAGGGGCTTTAAATATGAAAAAAAAGGAAAGAAAATAGTTTGATCAAGTCCAAGTATTTTAAGTTAGAATGTTCCTCAAAATGAAGCAGATTTGTTAATAAAATGTAACATACTAGAAATTTGGATGTAGGGAACACCTGGCACACAATTTTGGCATATAATTAGATAATTGAATACCTATGACAGGTAGTTAATTGTCATAATCAGTGGATAATTTATTTGAGACATAATCTTATTCATGCCTTTCTTATGTACCAATGGACATGTTGCCAGATGTGCATGAAGCATAATTCAGTTCTGCTTTTACAATGGGATTTGACTTCCATTAGTCTACCTTGGCAAAATATCACACTTTAACTGGTGGCTTTCAGAAAAATAGTGATTTGGAGACAGCTTTTGAAGAGAGGCCTTTGCAAGAGACTCATATTTAGTTAACTAAAGGAGAGTTGGTGGTAAAGTGGATGAATAATTTCACTCTATGTATTTTGAAATGAAAGTTAGTTATAAATAATCATTTGAATTTTCTCAAAGGAAATTTTTTAGACCTCATCACATACTAAGAAATTAGAAAACAGTACGTTAATCTGGAGGATGCTAGAGATACATTCACACATGTAAACATTCTTTCACTGTCTTGTCAGTAAGATTTTAAGATCTGCATACTTTAGACACAAGGCCACCTTGCTACAGGTCTCTGTGCTGCTCACTTGGGAATCTAAATTTTAGGGAAGAAAATATATCTTCAGCTCCTTCTTCTGATTCATTAAATGGAGAATTGTTGTCATAGAGAGTCAACTAGATTTGTAGTAGACTTTGTGTGAGTCATACAGAATTTTTTGTTGAGTTGAACCATTAAAATTTGGGATTGACACTACACTATTGTATAGCCTACTCTACCTTGTACACAACTTATTTGATCCCTCAGAAATTCTGCATACATTTAACTGCTTCCTATGACATACTGTTCCTAAGGAAGCACCTGAACCTCTGAAATTTTTATACTTTCATGTGGCAGCATCAGTAAACAATTGATCTCCAAGCCAAAAATAATGAATGACCAATTTTGACAGTGGCCAAGAACGAATCGTATGTTCAACTCTAACTGGGAAATGTAGCTTTTTGCTGGATGAATTTCCCGCCCCAATAAAACTGAAGCTCATTTTATAAATCATAGGGAGATAATGATATTGGAAATAAAATTTTCATCTCTGCTGCAATTTCCAACCATATTGACAGAAGTGCGAAAAACTTGATTCAAAGAAGTTGATTAATTGCCTCAAGTGTTAGAACCAGAATTTGAATCCAGGTCCCTACATCTCTAGTATATTACTGCTGCTATCTCAGTTTTGGATCCTCCACAAAAGGATTTATGGTTAAAAGAGATGAGCCTTTGTGGTATAGAAGGCTTGGTGTCCACCAGAGATTTATGTCCTATTTTCATCTATGAGAGCTGGTGCTAGGAAACACAGAGCAGCCAGGTAATACATTTTCCATCCTCTTTTGCGTTAACTGTGAGTGTGTGACTAACTCTTGCCAGCAGAACATAAATAACAATGATGTATGTTGCTTACAGATTGAGGTAGCTACAGAATGCATTTACCTTCCCTATCCTTGCTCTTTTGTCAGTTGAATGTCAATGCTTGAAAGAACTATCTTAGAAACTATGTTTTCAAGGAGGTAGAGCCTCAGACTCCTTGGCATCTTCAACTTTGTGGAAAAGAAATATCCCCTCCTCTCCCTCAGGACCATTGCTGAAAAAGGAGCCTGTATTTAGTCTGTTATCTGGGAGAGAAATAAATTCTGGGTTTAGCAACTGAAATTTTGGAGTTTGTCTATTGTAGAGGCTTGTAGACTAATAAAATAATAAAGGAGCTAACTGACTTCTGTGGAAATCAGGCATTAGTAAGGGAAATGGGATTCTTTGGGAAGAAGGAACTTTCTTTGGTCTCAAGATATGTGATTTACTGCTCCTATCCTAAGGCTGGTCCATGAGGCGATGCAAAATTTCTTACTGAAAAGAGGAAGAAAAAGGTCATGATAAAGAGAGGAGCTAAGAAAGCACAGAGTCAGTTAAAAGAAACTCACATTTCAATTAATTAATTATGCACAGATTATGAGAACAAAGGGTAACTAGCAGAACTTCAATGATAACTCTGCAAGCAAATATATTCCCGAGAGCCCATTTAAAGTCTGGAAATACTTCAAATTTTATTTAACTAAAAGTCAAAATAGACAATCAGAGGTCCCAATTGTTCTCAGGCTGTGCTGTATAATCACTCAGCTATTGAGTACTTGAAACGTGACTAGTTCAAATTGAGATGTGCTATAAGTCTAAAATACACATGAAATACTGAAGACTTAGTATAAAAAAGAATGTAAAATATCTCAAAAATAATTTCTATATTGATTATAAGTTCAAATTATATTTTGGACATATTTGGTTAAATAAAATGTAATAAATAATTTTACCTTTTTTCATTTTTTTAAAAATGTGGCTACTAGAAAATTTAAATTATATAGGAGGCTCACATTACATTCCTATTGAACAATACTGTGCTAAGGAATATACATGTGTTGCATTTGCTCTGGCAAATTTAGGGTTGGGGAAAGATATGTAATAACAAACACTTATCCAAAGACACAACTTTATCAAGAAATTACGAAAGAAAATAAGGGATTGAGTTGGTTCAATAGATTTTTAAGCATGTTATTTACAAGTGAATTTACAAATAAATAAAAAGTACCTTCCCCAACCCATGCTTCAGTGACCCATGAAGAAAAACAAACAAAACAAACTTAAAAAATACACACACATACACATAACAGTTTGATATTCTGTTACCAACACTCTGTGACCCTTACATACAGCATTTGAAATCACTATCCCTCAGTCTCCCAGTATGTAAAATAGAAGCAATTGGGGCACCCGGGTGGCTCAGTCAGTTAAGTGTTAAACTCTTGGTTCAGCTCAGGTCATGATCTCACATGCCATGAGATTGACCCCCACATCAGGCTCCAGGCGCAGTGGAGAGTCTGCTTGAAGATTCTCTCCCTCTGCCCCCCACAAATAAATAAATAAATCTTAAAAAAATAAATAAAATAGAAGCAATTATACTTGCTTTCCTTATATAACCATGGCAATCAAATGTGAAAACATGTATTAAAACACTTTAGTAGAGTATATAAGTGCTCTACAACTGTAAGAAAGAAAATACTTGCAAATTAAGGGATTTAGTAACTGAACAGAAAATATTACAGCTCTTTCTAAATAACATAAGAGCCTACAGATATTACATATGAATGATTTAATGGACATTTAAGAAGTTTCTTTTCATTCTAAATCATACCAAAGATTCAATTAGGCTCTCATCTTACAATAATAATGCAATTACTACTTCTAGCATAAAACATTTTTTAAAAATGTGACAACATACACTTTTTTTGGCCTCAAATTTGTTCTACGCCTTCACACTCACTCTAACTAAACAATGTAGTATAGAGTCAGTCTTAGGAGCCAAGTCACTTACATTTGAGGTGAGACTGGTATTTTAAAATTTATAAAACACAGTGCCATATTCCATGAAAAATTTTTATATATATGAAATTTTGAATGGAAAACACGAAGTCATTAAAAACATATCTACGGTCTTAGAGAATATATTCCACAACCTTTTTTGGAAAAGAACAGTGGGTTTTAGGGGTGTTTTTTTTAATCTGTGTATCTTCAAGGCTTACTTCACGTGATTTCAAACATATGTCAACATTCATAACCTGTTTTAA
This sequence comes from Callorhinus ursinus, assembly GCF_003265705.2. Classification (NCBI taxonomy): domain Eukaryota; kingdom Metazoa; phylum Chordata; class Mammalia; order Carnivora; family Otariidae; genus Callorhinus; species Callorhinus ursinus. Next base: position 126,526,200 of record NW_027397063.1, on the reverse strand, counting down.
TTTGGTCCTCAGTCACATTGGCGTTATATATATTCATTTAATGTAAACAATTACATTTCTGCTTATCTTATATTTTTGTTTCCAGGGTCATTCTTTGCAAAAATTAAATAAAAGTATTGTATATGTATGAATGTGTCATTTTCACCATGCGCTCTTCAAAATTGCAGATCATTTTTAAAAAATAACCTTTGGTAATTATGCAAATTAAACTGGCATTTCATGAGACTTTGAGTTGTTTTTTAGCCATCAGAGGAGCTAAAGCTATGATTTTGAACTAACTGGCCACTTAAAACTTTTCTTTTGTTTCTCATTTTAGTCAATTTAATATGTAAGGTGTCTATCATTTCATTATTGATTTTAAATAACTTTTATGTCAAAGATGTCAATGCTTTTTCATCATATATGTTTAATATACTTTTCCAAATATGTCCCATTTTGTAACTTATTTTAATTATGTCCTTAATTATATTGGAGTTATATTTTGCCAATGCTTAGCACTCCATCATCTAATTGAATAATACATATTTCTCCCCTTTGGCTTTGTTATGTCAGTCTATATAATGCAGTGGTACAAAGAAGACTTTGCTGCTAAAATTCTTGAGTTTAAATCCCATCCCTAATCTTCTGTATAAGCTTATATATATTGTTTAATTCATTCTAGTTTCAATTTTCTAATTTAAAAAGCAAGGGTAATGCTGATACCTCCATAGTAGGTGGTAATACAGGCAAAACTAGGATAATGTCTTATATACAATGACTACTCATCGAATGATAGCTATGATTAGGATAACACATTGAATTCTTCTGAACCCATGAATCAGTTTTTCATCTCTCCAATCTGTTGCAGAGATACAGTTGAGATTTAAAGTCATGGGCTGGCTTCAAAAAGAATGAAATCTTGCCATTTGCAACAACATGGATGGAGGATTATGCTAAGTGAAATAAGTGAAATAAGTCAGTCAGAGAAAGACAGATACCGTATGATTTCACTCATATGAGGAATTAAAGAAACAAAACAGATGAACATATGGGAAGGGGAGAAAAAAAGAGAGAAGGAAAAGAACCATAAGAGACTCTTAATGATAAAGAACAAACTGAGGGTTGATGGAGGGAAGTGGGTGGGGGGTAGGCTAGATGGGTGATGGGTATTAAGGAGGGCACTTGTTATGATGAGCACTGAGTGTGGTATGTAAGTGATGAATCACTGAATTCTACTCCGGAAACCAATAGTGCAGTCTGTTAACTAACTAGAATTTAAATGAAAATTTAAAAAGAGAAAAAAAAATAAAGTCATGGGCTGGAAATCATTGCAGAAATGCAAGGGAAGCCTACCAACTTGTCCTTTTCTCGACGTCATTCCAGTGGCTAAACGGGGGGGGGGGGCATGGAAACCTCGTGAGGCAGTGTGGTCTCAGGACCCTCAGGGTCACAGAGAGACCAGGGGGTGCCTGAGTGCAGCAGAGTTCCCCAGTATCAGAGCAGGGAAGCCGGCTGCCGAGAGGGAGCAGAGGTATAGGCTCTCAGCTTGGGGTTGCCATAAACCATGATCGGCGGCATAGTCGGGCCACTACTCCTCCAGCAGGGACCGAACAAGCAGCAGATCCAGGGAGACTCCCCTTCCTCCCCCAGGAGGAGCAGCGTGGGAGCACACCCCAGGGATCTGCTGGGTTCGGAGACTCCACACCAAGTCAGGTGCCAGAGACAGAAATGCTCGGTCACAGCCCAGGTGAGCACAGAGTGTGGCCAGAGACCGGGGAGACGGGAGTGAATGACTGCATTTCTCTGGGGGCGCACTTAGGAGTGGGGCCCCGAGTTCTCGGCTCCTCCGGGGCAGAGATTGGGAGGCCGCCATTTTCACTCTTGTCCTCCAAAGCTGTACCGAAAGCTTTCAAGGAACAAAAGCTCCCAAGAGCAAACCGGGGAGATTATTTAGCCTGGACGGGCAAGGGCAGGACAATTCTGTCTCCAGCAAAGACATTTGGGAACCATAGCAACAGGCCCCTCCCCTAGAAGATCAGCAAGAACAGCCAGCCAAGGGCACCTGGGTGGCTCGTTGGTTAAGTGACTGCCTTCGGCTCAGGTCATGATCCTGGAGTCTCAGGACTGAGTCCTGCATAAGGCTCCCTGCTCAGCAGGGAGTCTGCTTCTCCCTCTGACCCTTCCCCCTCTCATGTGCTCTCTCTCTCTCTCTCATTCTCTCTCTCTCAAATAAATAAATAAAATCTTAAAAAAAAAAAAAAAAGAACAGCCAGCCAAGACCAAGTTTATCGATCAATGAGAAGGGAAGAACTCCAGCACTAGGGGAATACTGCACATAGAATTCATTGCTTTTTTCCCATGATTCTTTAGTCTTTCAAAGTTAATTTTTTAACTTTTTTTGAATTTTTCTTTTTCTCTTTTTCAACCAACATCTTATAAATCCCTTTTTTAAAAAAACAGTTTTATTTTTCATTTTTAGAGTCATATTCTATCCCTTCATAGTAGTTACCCTTATTTTTGGCATATATATGTAAGTTGTTCTCTCTTTAAAAATTTTGAGTTACAGTTTCTTCTAACAGATCAAAATATACCCTGAATCTCTAGTGTATGGCTTTGTTCTAGTCTTCTGTCAGATCATATTCTCTCTCTTTTTTTTAAATCCTCTACTTTCTTTTTTAAAACAACTTATTTTATCAATTCCTTTTATAAAATCTTTTATAATTTTCTTCTTTACAATCATATTCCATCCCTTCATTGTATCAACGCTTATTTTTGTACATATATAAGTTTTTCTTTCTTTAAAATTTTGGGAGGCACTTTCTTCTAACAGACCAAAATACAACCAAAATCTAGTGTGTGGCACTGATCTATGCACCAGCCTGATCATATTTGATCATATTCTGTTTTTTTTGTTTTGTTTTGTTCTGTTTTTGTTTGTTTTTATCTTTTTCTTTTTCTTTTTTTTTCTTTCTCTTTTTTCTTTCTTTCCCTATCTTTTCCCCCTGCTTCAGGTCTTTTCTGATTTGTTTACAGTATATTTTCTGGGAATGTTGTTACCCTGTTAGCATTTTGTTCTCTCATTCATCTATTCTCCTCTGGACAAACTGACAAGATGGAAAAAATCACTTCAACAAAAACAACAAGAGGTAGTACCAACTGCCAGGGACCTACTCAATATAGACATTAGTACGATGTCAGACCTAGAGTTCAGAATCATTAAAGATACTAGCTGGGCTTGAAAAAAGTGTGGAAGTTATTAGAGAAACCCTTTCTGGAGAAATAAAAGAACTAAAATCTAACCAAACCGAAATCAAAAAGGCTATTAATGAGATGCAATAAAAAATGGGGGCACTAACTGCTAGAAAAATGAGGCAAAAGAGAGAATCAGAGCTAGAGAACGCCAAAGGATGGAAAATAAAGAAGCTGAGAAAAAGAGAGAGAAACAACTACTGGATCATGAGGGCAGAATTCGAGATATAAGCGATACCATAAGATGAAACAACATTAGAATAATTGGGATCCCAGAAGAAGAAGAAAGAGAGAGAGTGGCAGAAGGTATACTGGAGCAAACTATAGCAGAGAACTTCCCTAATGTGGGGAAGGAAACAGGCATCAAAATCCAGGAGGCACAGAGAACCCCTCTTAAAATCAATAAATATAGGTCAACATCTCAACATCTGATAATAAAACTCACGAGTCTCAGAGACAAAGAGAAAATACTGAAAGCATCTCGGGAGAAGAGATATGTAACCTACAATGGTAGAAGCATTAGATTGGCAACAAGACCTATCCACAGAGACCTGGCAGGCCAGAAAGGACAAGGCATGATATCTTCAGAGCACTAAATGAGAAAAGTATGCAGCCAAGAATACTATATCCAGCTAGGCTGTCATTGAAAATAGAAAGAGATAAAAAGCTTCCAGGACAAACAAAAACTAAAGGAATTTGCAAACACGAAACCAGCCCTACAAAAAATCCTGAAAGAGGTCCTCTAAGCAAAGAGAGCTTAAAAGCAACATAGACCAGAAAGGAACACAGACAATATTCAGTAACAGTCACCTTATGGGCAATACAATGGCACTAAATTCATATCTTTCAATAGTTACCCTGAATATAAATGGACTAAATGCCCCAATCAAAAGACACAGGCTATCAGATTGGATAAAAAACAAGACCTATCGAAATGCTGTCTGCAAGAGACTCATTTTAGACCCAAAGACACCCCCAGATTGAAAGTGAGGGGGTGGAAAACCATTTACCATGCTAATGGACACCAAAAGAAAGCTGGGGTGGCTATCCTTATATCAGACAAATTAGATTTTAAACCAAAGACTGTAATAAGAGATGAGGAAGGACACTATATCCTACTTAAAGGGTCTATCCAACAAGAAAATCTAACAATTGTAAATATCTATGCCCCTAACATGGGAGCAGCCAATTATATAAGGTAATTAATAACAAAAGCAAAGAAACACATTGACAACAATACAATAATAGTGGGGGACTTTAACACGCCCCTCACTGAAATGGACAGATCATCTAAGCAAAAGATCAACAAGGAAATAAAGACTTGAAATGACACACTGGACCAAACGGACCTCACAGACATATTCAGAACATTCCATCCCAAAGCAATGGAATACCCATTCTTCTCTAGTGCCCATGGAACATTCTCCAGAATAGATCACATCCTAGGTCACCAATCAGGTCTCAACCAGTACCAAAAGACTGGGATTATTCCCTGCATATTTTCAGACAACAATGCTTTGAAACTAACTCAATCACAAGAGGAAAGTCAGAAAGAACTCAAATACATGGAGGCTAAAGAGTATCCTACTAAAGAATGAATGGGTCAACCAGGAAATTAAAGAAGAATTTAAAACATTCATGGAAACCAATGAAAATGAAAACACAACTGTTCAAAATCTTTGGGATGCAGCAAAGGCTGTCCTAAGAGGAAAGTATATAGCAATACAAGCCTTTCTCAAGAAACAAGAAAGGTCTCAAATACACAATGTAACCCTACACCTAAAGGAGCTAGAGAAAAAACAGCAAATAAAGCCTAACCCAGCAGGAGAAGAGAAATAATAAAGATCAGAGCAGAAATCAATGAAATAGAAACGAAAAGAACAGTAGAACAGATCAATGAAACTAGGAGCTCATTCTTTGAAAGAATTAACAAGATTGATAAACCCCTGGCCAGACTTAGCAAAAAGAAAAGAGAAATGACCCAAATCAACAAAATCATGAATGAAAGAGGAGAGATCACAACCAACACCAAAGAAATAGAAACAATTATAAGAACATATTATGAGCAACTATATGCTAGCAAATTAGATAATCTGGAAGAAAAGGGTGCATTCCTAGAGATGTATCAACTACCAAAACTGAACCAGGAAGAAATGGAAAACCTGAACAGACCTATAACCACTAAGGAAATTAAAGCAGTCATCAAAAATCTCCCAACAAACAAAAGCCCAGGGCCAGATGGCTTCCCAGGGGAATTCTACCAAACAAAGAAGAATTAATACCTATTCTTCTGAAACTGTCCCAAAAAATAGAAATGAAGGAAAACTTCCAAACTCGTTTTATGAGACCACCATTACTTTGATCCCCAAACCAGAAAAAGACCCCATCAAAAAGAATTACAGACCAATATCCTTGATGAACATGGATGCAAAAAGTCTCACCAAAATACTAGCCAATAGGATCCAACAGTACATTAAAATGATTATTCACCACTACCAAGTGGGCTTTATTCCTAGGCTGCAAGTTTGGTTCAACATCTGCAAATCAATCAACGTGATACAACACATTAATAAAAGAAAGAACAAGAACCATATGATCCTCTCAATAGATGCAGAAAAAGCAATTGAGAAAGTACAGCATCCTTTCTTGATCAAAACTCTTCAGAGTATAGGGATAGAGGGTACATACCTCAAGATCATAAAAGCCATCTTTGAAAAACCCACAGCGAATATCATACTCAATGGGAAAAACTGAGAGCTTTCCCCCTAAGTTCCAGAACACAGCAGGGATGTCCACTATCACCACTGTTATTCAACATAGTATTAGAAGTCCTAGCCACAGCAGACAACAAAAAGTAAAAGAAGGCATCCAAATTGGCAAAGAAGTAGTGAAACTCTCACTCTTTGCAGATGATATACCTTATGTGGAAAACCCAGAAGACTCCACCCCAAAACTGCTAGAACTCATACAGGAATTCAGTAAAGCGGCAGGATATAAAATCAATGCACAGAAATCAGTGGCATTCCTATACACCAACAACAAGACAGAAGAAAGAGAAATTAAGGAGTTGATCCCATTTACAATTGCACTCAAAACCATAAGATACCTAGCAATGAATCTAACCAAAGAGGTAAAGGATCTGTACTCAGAAAACTATAAAATACTCATGAAAAAAATTGAGGAAGACACAAAGAAATAGAAAAACATTCCATGCTTATGGATTGGAAGAACAAATACTGTGAAGATATCAATGCTACCTAGAGCAATCTACATATTCAATGCAATCCCCATCAAAATACCATCCACTTTTTCTCAAAGAAATGGAACAAATAATCCTAAAATTTGTATAGAACCAGAAAAGACCCCGAATAGCCAGAGGAATGCTGAAAAAGAAAAGCAAAGCTGGCGGCATCACAATTCCGGACTCCCAGCTCTATTACAAAGCCGTCATCATCAAGACAGTATGGACTGGCACAAAAACAGACACATAGATCAATGGAACAGAATAGAGAACCCAGAAATGGACCTTCAACTCAATGGTCAACTAATCTTCGACAACACAGGAAAGAATGTCCAATGGCAAAAAGACAGTCTCTTCAACAAATGATGTTGGGAAAATTGGACAGCCACATGCAGAAGAATGAAACTGGACCATTTCCTTACACCACACACAAAAACAGACTGATAATGGTTGAAAGACCTAAATGTGAGACAGGAGTCCATCAAAATCCTAAAGGAGAACACAGGCAGCAACCTCTTCGACCTCAGCCGCAGCAACTTCTTCCTAGAAATATCGCCAAAGGCAAGGGAAGCAAGGGCAAGAATGCACTATTGGGACTTCATCACCATAAATAGCTTTTGCACAGCTAAAGAAACAGTCAACAAAACCAAAAGACAACTGACAGAATGGGAGAAAATATTTGCAAATGACATATCAAATAAAGGGCTAGTATCCAAAATCTATAAAGAACTTCTTAAACTCAACACCCAAAGAACTAAAGATCCAATCAAGAAATGGGCAGAAGACATGAACAGACATTTTTTCCAAAGAAGACATCCAAATGTCCCACAGACATATGAAAAAGTGCTCAGCATCGCTCGGCATCAGGGAAATCCAAATCAAAACCTCAATGAGATATCACCTCAAACCAGTCAGAATGGCTAAAATTAACAAGTCATGAAACGACAGATGTTGGTCAGGATGCGGAGAAAGGGGAACCCTCCTACACTGTTGGTGGGAAAGCAAGCAGGTGCAGCCACTCTGGAAAACAGTATGGAGGTTCCTCAAAAAGTTGAAAATAGGAATATTATGCACCCCAGCCATCAAAAAGAATGAAATCTTGCCATATGCAACAACGAGGATGGGACTGGAAGGTATGCTGAGTGAAATAAGTCAATCAGAGAAAGACATGTATCATATGACCTCACTGATATGAGGAATTCTTAATCTCAGGAAACAAACTGAGGGTTGCTGGAGTAGGGGTGGGGTGGGAGGGATGGGGTGGCTGGGTGATAGACATTGGGGAGGGTATGTGCTATGGTGAGCACTGTGAATTGTGTAAGACTGTTGAATCACAGACCTGTACCTCTGAAACAAATAATACATTATATGTTAAAAAAAAAAAAAAAGAAGATAGCAGGAGGTGAAGAATGAAGGGGGTAAAATAGGAGGGGGAGACGAACCATGAGAGACTATGGACTCCAGGAAGCAAACTGAGGGTTCTAGAGGGGAGGGGGGTGGGAGGATGGGTTAGCCTGGTGATGGGTATTAAGGAGGGCACATACTGCATGGAGCACTGGGTGTGATATGCAAACAATGAATCATGGAACACTACATCAAAAAATAATGATGTAATCTATGGTGATTAACATAACATAATAAAAAAAATTTAAAAAAATAGAAGTGACTCATTACATATAAGGGATCCTCAATAACAATAACAGCTGATTTCACATAAGAAATCATGAAGGCAAGAAGATAGTGGGATGACACAAAGTTCTGAAAGGAAGTGTCAACTGAGAATCCTATTTCTGGCAAAATTATTTTTCAAAAATAAAGGACAATTTTAAAAATTGCAGATAAAAAAACAATATTTTTTGTGGTTAGCAGCCTTGCATTAGAAGAAAATCTAAAGTAATTTTCTGCCACAAATGAATGACAACAGGCAGTAACCTGAAACCACATGAATAGGTAGAGTATTGGTAAAGATAACTACATAGGTAAATATAAAAGAAATTGTAAATCTATTTTTTTGTTTTTAACTGCTTTGTTTACTATTTGATTAAAAGGCAACTGCATAGGGAGCCTGGGTGGCTCAGATGGTTAAGCGTCTGCCTTCAGCTCAGGTCATGATCCCAGAGTCCTGGGATCGAGTCCCACGTCGGGCTCCCTGCTCCTTGGGAGCCTGCTTCTCCCTCTGCCTCTCTCTCTCTCTCTGTCTTTCATGAATAAATAAATAAAATCTTTAAAATAAATAAATAAATAAATAAATAAATAAATAAACAAATAAATAAATAAATAAAAGGCAACTGCATAATACAATATTTATCAATCTAAGTTGGTGTGCACACAATGTATAAAGTTATAATTTGTGACAAATGTATAAAGGAGGGAGGAAAGTGAAACTAACATAGGAACATGTTTTTATATATTATTGAAATTATGGAATGCAGTGAAAGCAGTGCTTAAAGGGAAATCTATAACTTTAAAAACCCATTAGAAAAGAAACAAGACTTCAAATAAATAACTTAATTCCTTAAGAAACTGGAAAAAGGAAAGCAAACTAAATTCAAAGCAAAGAAGGAAGAAAAAAATAAGAATGAGAATAGAAAAAAATCAGCCAACTAGCTGAAGAAAAAATAATTAAAGGCATGTTTATTTTTGGCACAGTGTGGGCAAACAAGTGGTTGGTTGAACATGATTTAATCTTCCCCTTTTCACCTGTCTATTTTGGCACCATTCAGAGACATTCATAATGAATGTAAAGCAATAGGATTAAATGGGTCATGAACAATAACAAAAGTCTTGCCTTTTTTCTCCTAGTTAGAATATGTTTTACCTCTAAATATGTGTTATTTGCATTTCAGACTTAAGCACATCTGCCTCAAAGCCTTGGATAAATGGTTTATGATAGAGTTATACCTAAGACAGCTCCCTTGTACAAGATCAGAGAAATAATGTTGGTAAGTTTATTTCATTTACATGGTTTGAGCAGTCGTAACTGTATGATTTTACTAAAAGATGTCACACCATTAGATTTCTACAAAGTATCAAAAGTAGTTCTACAAAGTACTCTGTTTAACTAGTATGAGCCTCACCACAGTAGCAGAGAGCAAATATACCATCTCTGTTCTTCAATTAATCATTCAAATTCTTCATGACTTATTAGCAGAGAGCTCACCAGTCCCCATCAAGGCTCATCTTCCCTGCCCTTTAATTATCCAGGAATCCCAGAGTAAGCTTACCCAGTCCAAAGGTAAGTTGATTTTCTCCTGACAGCAAGAGTAGAAGGATCTGGAGACTGGCTTAAGTACTACTGCTATTATTGGAGCAGAATTCTACACAGTCCTTTGGAAATTTGTCCGCAGGATAATACCAGGTCCATATGCCTAACATAGGTCCTAATGTGGTGCCACTTGTGGGCCCCAAATTATAGCTGTTATAGTTTGTACTCACATATACACCTAATATTCCCCAAAGCAAATTTCTTGCCAAGTTTTTGGATTTAGAGTAAGTGCCAGAAGTAGCCACAGTTAAACCTACATTTGCCCTTAGTAACTCAGGTTACTCCAGTTTACATTTCTTGCCTCCCTAAGATGATGTATTTCTAGGACACTTAACAAACATGCCTGCCATCAATCTTTGTTGGAAAGCCGTACTTCACTAAAGTAAATCTCCCTAACACTGAAATTAAGAAAGAAAAACAAAAACTTATTCTTGATAGCTCTTAAGTTCTTGGATTTTATATTTTTAAAGGATAGAGACTAACACTTGGGCCAATATCATACCTTTTAATAAATGATCTGATGATTAAAATATTATTTTCACAGTACCTTCCATGGCAAGAATTTTAAATAAAAATACTCTCTTATATTAAATGAGAAAAGGGGAAAGCATTGTTCATTTACTTCCAAGTAGACCCTGAGATTCTTGGGCAAAGTCCTCCTTCTCCTTCCCTCTTAGCAATTTTACATACCAGGGATCACAAGAGTTGTGGCTTTGCTCATGCCACAAAAGGGCCCATGAAAAGCTAATCTCCATACATGAGGTTACTTAAAGGCTCCTGAACAAAAGTTCTGATCCATATAAACTAAAATCTCAACCTGCAAACAAGAAATGCTGCTATTTTAGAGACTTCCTTTGAAAGGAACTCTTTATTAAAAATTCTTAGCTTGGTAGGTATAGTCTACCCTCTAGAAATGTATAACCAAGAAACTAGAGAGTTATCAAGAACACTTTTTTTCATTCACAGGTCTTCAACATACCCCTCACTCCTTTGTCCTTTTAAATTTACTCATTCAAAAGAAATGAATTTAGAGTAAACTATATATCCAGGGATATAAAGATGAATTGGATTTGTCCATAAGAAAATCACATTTCAGTAGACATGTCAACCAATGACTAGAAAACTATCTAATATGTGCTTTAATGGGACAATGAACCAAATACAAAGGAAACACAGAAAGTCACTGACTGCCTGTTAAGAAAGCATCAGAGAAGAAATAGAATTTGAGTTGCTTCTAAGCTAGGTATGAGCCTGGCCAGACTCCAACCTGCGATGCTACTAATTAACAGGATTGATTTATTTGATTATGTCCCTTATTTTCATACATCTCCCCTCTGGAAGGTAGAAGCTTTGCAAGAGAATAACTTTCTCAAATAATGATAGATTTATACATGTGTTTTTATATTAGAACCTACAGATAAGCTGTGAATATCCATGTGCAAGGAGTATTGAATGATTCCTCAGGCAAAGATGAGGCAGAAAGCCATTCCAGGCAGAGGGAAATATATATATTTCTCTAAAAATATACAAAAAAGACATTAAAGGAGATAGCAGTTTCAGAAATAGATAAAATAATTCCACTGGGTTTATTAATAGAGAGCCTGCCACTGCTCATTATAGAAGTTAAAGGTGGAGGAGAGGAGTTGTGAGTTAAGTCTAGAAAAAGAGGTTGTGAGGTCCTTCTGTGTGTAGATAATAGGAGACAAAAATAAAAAGGTTTTGTTCAAGAGAGATATATAGCCAAGTTTGAATTTTAGGAAGATAATCATCTAGATAATAAGGGAATATGGAAAATGGACTAAAATGGGAAGGAATGATGACAGGAAGATCAGTCTTGCAATGAGGAAATGGGGAAAAAAAGAATTATTGATCTGATAGAAGCACTTGACCTACAAAGGCAACGGGATTTTAAATTCTATGAATTGGACAACACAGGATTTGGTGACTAATTCCCTGATAGGGGGAGATGGAGGGAGAGTGCATCATGGACAGTTTGGTGGATAGTGATTCCATTATCCAGGATAGAGAGCAAAAGATGGAGACCAGATTGTGATGGATGGTGGAGAAGAAATTGCTGGATATCGTAAGTGTTAAATTTTAGGAGCAAGAGTGAGACTCTGATGGTGCATAGTAGGCAACTGAAAATGTGTCTGGAGCTTTATATAAAATTTGGAACTAGAAATCCAAACATAAGTAATCACCAGTATAAACAGAATAGTTACAATCATGGCTAAGAGAAAACAGGGAGAGTTTGGAGTGAAATGCTTAGAAAGCCCAGGATGAACCTGAGAAACAACTTTTAACTGGTGGCAGAGAAAGAAAATCCAAAGGAGGTAATTGAAGATATCTAGTTAGAGATGTAAGAAAACAAAATTTAAAATGAGTTTTCATTCATTAAGTCATTCTACAACATTTATTATATGCTTACTACATGCTGGCACCTGCTAGGATTGGAAATGAAATTATGCAGAAGGGAAACATATTTCTTTCTTGTATAGAATTTACATAAGAGAAGAAATGTATTTCTGTGAGAATATAATGAGTTTAAATTTGAATGGTCTTAAGTACAGTGAAAAATTAAGGTCCATATAAAAATACAAAAAGAATAAGAATTCTTAATCTCAGGAAACAAACTGAGGGTTGTTGGAGTGGTGGGGGGTGGGAGGGAAGGGGTGGCTGGGTGATAGACATTGGGTAGGGTATGTGCTATGGTGAGCACTGTGAATTGTGCAGGACTGTTGAACCACAGACCTGTACCTCTGAAACAAATAATACATTATATGTTAAAAAAAGAAAAGAAAAGAAGAAGATAGCAGGAAGGGAAGAATGAAGAGGGGGAAATCAGAGGGGTAGACAAACCATGAGAGACTATGGACTCTGAGAAACAAACTGAGGGTTCTAGAGGAGAAGGGGGTGGGGGGATGGGTTAGCCTGGTGATGGGTATTAAAGAGGGCACATACTGCATGGAGCATTGGGTGTTATACACAAACAATGAATCATGGAACACTACATCAAAAACTAATGATGTAATGTATGGTGATTAACAATAATAAAAAAATGCAAAAAAAAGAATAGATAAGAATATAGAGGTTTTTTAAGAGACCAACAGAAGGGGAAAGCATGAAGAAGAATAAAGAAGTATGAATACAGAAATAAGAGAAGAAATTGAAGAAATTTGTCTCCAGAAAATGAAGAGATAAAAGTCATGAAATACTGTAGAAATGAAAATAGTTAGTGAGATTTGCTAATATGCAGGTCATTGATAACTTTAGAGAGAATATCTGTAATAAAGAGGAGGCCAAAATGCAGATTATATTGAGCTAAAAGAGAAAAGGGAAATGTGGTAATTGGATACAAGCATTTATTTCTATGCCTTCCTGAAATGACATTACAAAAGCATTAACCACTGGGCTTGGGAGAATTTTGGAGAATGATAGTAGCAACATTTTGGTGGCTGGAAAGCATTCAAATGAGTAGTGATGATTGAGATGCCTGAAGAGAATTGAAACCAAAACTGATGGCTGCAGAGAGGCCAAACAGTTGACCTAGTCTCTAGATTTGACCGGATTTATAGGTTGCTCTAAATATACTGGAAAAGTCTATCACTGGAAGGAATATAAAACAGTATAGTTTTGCTTATTTATTCATATAATATTTACCAAGAACTGGCAATATGCTAGGTAGGAAGAATACATAAAAGACACAATTTATGACGAAGCAGACAATCCAGAGAAATGTGCTCTTTTAAAAGTTATTGTAATTATGAAATGTAAGAAATCACTAAGAGTTAAACATTAAGAGATGTCACTGTAGCACCTATAACTGTCCTATTCAATGCAGTAGCCACTAGCCACATGTGGCCATTGAATATTTGAATGTGGCTAGCTAGTCTAAGGAATGTAACTTTTAATTTACTTTTAATTTATTTACATTTAAAAACTTAAGTGGCATAAAATATTTTTGTGTTACACAAGTTTATCATTTTGATAGAGCTATATTTCATTTTAACTGTTGGATCCTGTAAGATATTATTGTTATAATGTGTATGTTGGAAACATTAATTAATTCTATTACACGTCTATCATCAATTCAGTTGGTGTCTATGGATTGATTCAATTTGAATATTTTTTTTACATAACACTGTGATGTGTTTATTTGAATCTGAATATTTTATGAAAACAGCAAGAGTTGCAATGGTACCTGTATAAATTGTAATTGACCATCAAGTTGAAATATTTATTATTTCAATTATAACATAATTAAATTATTTTTAATTAAAAAATACATACGGCCATAAAATTAACTGCATCAGAGCAAAATGAAAAAGTTGTTTGATTTTCAAAAACAACCTTTGGGATAATAAAGAGAACAATGTTAAGTGGACATAATAAATTTGATAAGAAATTTTATCTCAATAGCCAAAAAAGAATTGAAGAAATCAGTCATTTAAAATAAAAATTAGAGTGCCTGGTGACTCGGTTGAGCATCCAACTCTTGATTTCAGCTCAGGTCATGATCTCAGGGTTGAGAGATCAAGCCCCTCACTGGGCTCCACGCTGGGCATGGAACCTGCTTAAGATTCTCTCTTTCCTTCTCTCCCTACCCTCCCCTTCCTCTCTCCCTCTCTAAAATAAAAAATAATAATAATAAAATTAAATTAAAATGAAATGCCAAAAAAATTATAAATTATTTTTAACAGATCTAAGATTAATATTGGTCAGCTATAAAACAACTTGGATTCTTGAACACATACACAAAAAGCCATTTTTAGATCAAGAGATGGTAAAATAAATTATTATTTCAGTTATGAAAATTTAGTGAGTCATGAGGAAAAGATTTTGATTTTTAAAACTTGACAGATCTTCAATGAAGCTACCAAACAACTGCCCATAGTACACCTTTCCAAAAATATCAAAGATCGGTTGATTAAAAATTTGAAAAATTGCAAAACATTTTTTCTTTTCTTTAGATGAGTCATACAAAACAAAACACTATTCAATTAAATATTTGGGCTCAACGGACTTTCAAATATATGAGGCAATGTCAGTTTGCAATCTAAAATATCAACTTCAGGGCATATATACATTTGAGTATTTTGCATTCTTCAAAGAAGGATTTCACCTAGATATGAAAAATAAAAACTTTTTTTATCATAATGAACAGTGCTCTATATTAGGTCAAAAATATGGATTTATTGAGATTTTTTAAAAAGATTTTATTTACTTATTTGAGAGAGAGAGAGAGCACAAGCCAGGGGAAGAACAGAGGAAGAGGGAGAAGCAAACTCCCCACTGAGCAGGGAGTCTGATGTAGGACTCAATCTCAGGACCCTGGGGTCATGACCTGAGCCAAAGGCAGACACTTAACCGACTGAGCCACCCAGGCACCCTGATTTATTGAGATTTTAAAACAAGAGATTGATAGTTCTCTTACTGCTTTATCCCACTGTGTGAGAAGTGTTAAAAATATTTATGCTTTGGCTTTTGAAGTAGATGATCAAAAGTGTCATAAATACATGAATCATAGCCAATTTTTGAAACTTTTGAAAGAAACACAAAACAATATATTTAATAATCTTTAGTGCTTTGTCAATACTCACTGGTTTAGGCATATAAGAGTTTTAAAAAAGATTTCCTGAATTGTAAACTCAAATTCAGAATTTTCTGGAAACAAGAAATCCTCGCTAAATATTCAAGAATCAAAGACAAATAGGCAATATGAATTAGGATTTTTTTTTCACTGCATATGAACAAACTAAATTTAAAGCTTCAAAGAAAGGAAGACTTTATTTATGAACTGATGAGAGAGGTATTAGAATTAATTTTGAAATTAAGAGTTTTTAAAATATAAATCAATAATATTGATTTTACAAATATTTCTAACGTGAATCAATATGCAAAATGGACTTTGCTATGGAAATTAATTGTAAAATTACAAGAAAAAATTTAAAAAGCCTCATTTATATTGTCAGATGTAGAACTGCCCTTTAAGGTATGGAGTACTTCTTTGGATTCAATATTAATAACTACAAATTGATGCAAAAGTTGTGAATTTATTTAAGTTAGATACAATTTTAAAACTGAAGTGTTTTTGCTGCAAAGTGAAATCAACTCTCCTATATAAGATGAACAAGTTTTATCAATGTAAATGTGAATATTAAAGAAAAACTATTTTTCTCTTCAATTCAATTATTGGAAAACTTTTATTTATATTAGCAAAGACTTGAGTATGTAAATCTGATCTTTCCCCTACAAATGTTATGAAATCTAAATAGAAATTATGCATAGCCATTGAAAATTTAGCAGATGAATTGAGATGTGCTGCTAGAGGTTTAAAATATACATCATATTTTAAAGACAGCACAAAAGAAAAAGATTAAATTTCTCAATAATTTTTATATTGATTATATCTTGAAATTATATTTTAGATTTATTTAGTTAAATAAAATACACTATTAATATTAATTATACATGTTTATTTTTCATTTGTTAATGTGATATTAGAAAATGTTAAAGTAAATAAGAGGCTCACATATTTCCATTGCATAGTTCAGATTCAGGAAATGCATATAATTGGAACATAAATAGCAAGATGATTATCATACCAATATTTGGTATGATATCAAAAATTAGTTAAGAAACCTCTATGCTTGAAAGAATATTTTCACATGAACAGAACTAAGAGAAAAATTTTTTGAAGTAGAAGAAAGCCAAGTTGTTTTAAATAGGAAATAAACAGGAATTTTGAGGAGGGATAGAGAGCAGAAAAGCAAAGGGAGAGGGGAGGCTCAAGATTAAGTTGGCAGAAACTTTAAAGAGACACTTTAAGAAACAACCAAACTAATAATAAATATTTTGTTGTCTTCAATATGGACATAAAACATGAACACACACATGCCCAACGTTACAAAAATTCCTCTGTAAATTCTGCTATATACATTAATGCTTTGTGTGAGTGGTGTCTTTGGGAGAAATCAAATATTGACTGTTCCACATCTAGACTTCAGCAATGTGTACATGAGATGACATAAGTGGGAAAGAAGATGGTTCTGTCCCTAATTCAGTGGATACTACAGATTAGAGCAAAAATTAACTTGGAAAAAACAAGCTACTCAGGATGCAGAGAGAAAACAAAAGGGATATGGAGTCTCCATCACAGGGAGTCTATATTCACAAAATTTTGTTTGCATCAAGAAAAACTTAAAAATTCAATTGACTTCTGTTACTCGTTTCTAGCTTATAATACTTTTCCATGTAAGAATTTCCACTCATTCTCATGTTCACCTTAGTTACCATTATTTTTATTTAGCATTGGCCTGTTTAACCAAAAGCAGAAGGTATTCCAAAAAATATTTTCCCTGGAAACCAACTCCAGAAAACAAGTTGAGTGAGAAATCTGTAAGAAATGAATGAGATTAGATTTACTTACTATAATAGAGATTGTTAGTTTTCCTATAATATATGCTTTTCTTTGTCTCTCATAGTAATAGTAGCCCCAATTTTAGCAGACACATGGTCTTCATGATAATGAGTTTATTTTTCAACCTCCCTTAGAGTCAGCTATGGTTAGCACTAAGTTCTGACCAATAGGATCTGAGCAGACCCGATATGTACCCTTTCTAGGGCATGTTCTCTCCTACCTCTTGTGTCCTTCCCACAGGCTATAATATGGTTGGTAAGTAGTACTGGATTAGAGCAGGACCCTGGAGATTGAAGGGCAGAGGCTAGTTCTGGGTCCCAACACTGTGGAAGATCTAATCTAGCTCTGAATTACTTATGCACATATTATTACCTTTTTGAAAAATTGTTTTATTGATTAAGCCATTATTATGTTGATTCTGTTAGAAGAGTTCATCTTAATCCTGCCATCCTACATTTCAGAAACAAGTGTAACGATTTGTTTTCTAGTGTATAGTCCCACAATATTTCCAAAAATTTCATATAATCAGATTTGTGCATTTCTGTTAAGAATACAAATTGGGGGATGGGAATACTCAGAGATAAGTCACTTATTTTAATAAAGTTGGCGAAATAAGTACACAGGTGAGTGATGTTTTTACAGGATCGTCTGCAAGGCTCTATACAGGAGAATTTAATCAATTTGTCTAGTGTTTCCTCCCTGAGCAGAAATTTTCTGTTGTGTAATTTACCTTACTAATATTTGCTTTTATCTATACTTGTAATTCTGATAACTACTCCAATAAGCATTTAGTGTCTTCCATGGAAACATTCTATAATCACTTTAATTTCACCCTATACACTTTCCCTCACCTGGAGCCTCTCAGGTAAGAGGCTCTCCCAAGAGTTTTAGTTTCCTGATATCCTGGCTTCATATCATCATACTATATACTAAGAGATGAAAGCGTGTACAGGGTTATTATTTTACATAAGGTATGAAGTTTACAAAATTAATTACTGATTAACTTGCAGCTATACTTGCTAAGGGGAGGAAAATAATTATCACTATTGAAAAAAAGGCTGCCGTAGATGTGATGCTCAAAATGTAACTATCATATAGTTCAGAAGACTTTCATCAATATACCATAAGGAGAAAGAAGAGAGAGGAAGGACAAAACCAGAGAGGTGTCAACTAGAATTTAATCTTCACTCACTCATCCATCCATCCACCCATCCATCTAAAATGTGCAAAGAATTATGCTATGGCCTCAATATTTGTATTCCTCCAAAATTCATATGTTGAAATCCTAATTCCCAATGTGATAGTGCTTGCAGATGGGATGTTTGGGAAGTACTTACATAAAGAGGATGGAGCCCTCATAAATGGGATTAGTGTTCTTCTAAAAGAGAACCCAGAGAACTCACTAACCACTCTATCATGTGAGGATACAGCCAGAAGTTGGTAGTCTGCAACGTGGAAAGGGCCTGCACCAGAAAACAACCATTCTGGAATATGATCTTGGACTTCTGGCCTTAGAAACTGTGAGAAATAAATTTCTGTGGTTTATAAGTTACCCAGTCCGAGCTATTCTGTTACAACAGCCCAAATGGACCAAGACAAACTGTTTAAATGCTTGAGAAACAACAGTGAAAAAAAATAGTCTCTTCCCTCATGTAACTGATATTTTATCAGGGAGACAGACATTTAAAAAGCAATCACCTAATTATTTGTTACTCTTTTAAAGGACTATAGAAAGAAATGCATGATTTTATGAGAGCCTAATCATGACATTAACCAGATTTGGAGAGTCCCAAGACATTATCCAGAAAGATCAATGTTTGAGCAGAGCTCTGAAGCAGACAGTAAATTAGGAAAAGGTAGAAAGGGACAGCATTTCAAGCAGAAGGCAGGCACATATGAATGCCTCAAAATAGAAAGGGCATAAAGCTTTTAAGGAACTCCATCTGACTTTTATGGCTAGAATTAGGAGAGCTAGGGGGAAGTTAGCACTAGATGAATTTGGTGACATAGGCAAAGGCCAGACCATACCTGATCTTGGAGGCCATATTGATGATTTAGTATTTATTCTATTCTAAAGGCAATAAAAAATAGTTAAATGTTTGAGCACAGTGATGGTGGTATGGGTATATTTACAAGGTGACAGAATTATATTTTTGTTTTTCAGCTTGGCTGCAGTGGGAAGAATGGATAAAAGAGAGGAGAGAAAATTTTTAAGAATCAGTTAAAGACATCTGCCAGCTGAGAAATGAGAGGAGTGTGAGCATGGATGTTGATAGTGTAGATGGAGTAAAATGAAGAGATTCCACTTATTCAGAAGTAATAGAATTTTAGATATGGTAGATGATGGAGAAAAAGGTGTCATAGATACCTCTCAAGTTCTTCGTTTGCTTAATCAGATATAAAATATAGTCATTCACTAGAAAAGAATATATTGGAAGAGGTGTGGCTTTAGTAGGAAGATAATGAATTATACTTTGAATAAATTGAGTTTGAAATTCCAGCAGGACACTCTGATGATATAGTTAAGAAGGGAGAAATATGTAGAGGTCTGAACTATTAAGAGCGGTCTAAGTAGGAGGAGAGAGAGAGAGAACACTCCATGTGTAGGTGGTAAATAGAACCATTAATTTATTCATTTCCCAAATATGTATTGAGGATTTATCATGTGCCAAGAATTATTCTAAGCACTGAGAATACAACAGTGAATAAAACTGATAAAAATTCCTATCCTCATTAGCTTATATTACATTGTTAACAGACGTTGCCATAATTGGTAAGTATATTACATAATATGTTAAAGGTGGTAAATACAATGGAGAAAAAAATACATGGAAACTAAGCTTCAGGGTTCTGAGAGTGGACACTGCAACATTAAGCTAAATGGTCAGGGTGGAGATAATTGAGAAGGTAGCATTTGAGCAAAGACTTAAAATAAATGAGGTTATGAGCCACATATGTACTTAGAGGGTGAGTATTCCAGAGGGAGCAACCAATGCAAAGAGCCTAAGAGAGGAAAGTTCAAGGAACATAAAAGTCACTGTGGCTGTTGCAAAATAATGAGAAGAGGAGTTGTAGCAAAGTTAGAAGAACAGAGAAAGCAGTGGAATACAGTATAGGGTCTTGTAGGCCATTGTAAGGATATTAGCATTTATTCTGAGTGAAGGAGGGAGTCATCAAAGGATTGGAATAGCAGATTGATATGATCTGATTTGTATTTTTAAAAGACAACTCTGGACATTGTCTGGAGAGTAAATGATAGGATGGCCACCTGTCCCAGCTTTGTGGGACTGAGGGGTGTCCTGAGAACATATGAAGGTCGGTGCTAAACCCAGGTAAGTTCCAGGAAAACGAGGAGAGTTGCTGAACTTAATAGTAGGTGAGAAGATCAAGAATACAAATAGGACAAGTTTAAAGGCTATTGCAGTTATCTTCTCAAGCAATCATAGTGCTTAGGACGAAGACGGTAGCCATGGAGAATGCAAGATGTGATCACTTTACAGATTTATTCTGAAGTTACAGTCAACTGGATTTGTTGACAGATTGAATAGTGTGGTGTGAGAGGAGAAAAGTCAAGGATTACTCCAACTGAACAGACTGGTGCTAGAAGGAACACTGAGATAGATATGAGTATGGTGGTGTATGATGTTCCTCCTTTTTGACCCTATTTATTAACAATTAATTAGATATCCACCCATGAACAAAAGCACCTTTGTGGATGTTGTGGGATCTAGCACCAGATGCCAAGGGACCTGGAAGGAGTCTCACCCGTGTGTGCATCCAGTAATAAGCAGATAGACCTCCATAAAGGCTGCAGAATCAGCAGAGCCTGCAGACATGCCACAACCCCTCTAATAGTAGTCTGGAAAAAACCCAGAATGTGCCACCTGAGCAAATTACCATGGACACGAGAAAATTTACAGAAATAACAGCTTTCCCCAAAAAAGATTTCAGCACACCACTGGGGCAGTAAAACAAACAAATAAGCAAACAAACAAAAAAACCCTCAAAATACAAGTTTAGTCACAGTGGTAGGAAAAACTTTCGCAGGGCCACTCCACCCTCACAAGGCAACATAGCATAGGGCTGCATTGTCCTATGACTGAACATTTTTTTTTTATGTACCTATCGGCCATTTGGATGTCTTCTTTGGAAAAATATCTAGTTAGGTCCTCCATCCACTTTAAAATTAGGTTGTGTGTTTTTTGTTTTTTGGTTTTTTTTTTTGGTTATTGCACTGTATGAATTCTTTATAAATTTTAGATATTAACCTCTTATCTAATATGTGGTTTGCTTTTATTTTCTCTCATTCCATATTGTCTTTTTTTAAAATTGTGTCTTTTTGGGGCTCCTGGGTGGCTCAGTTGGTTAAGCGACTGCCTTCGGCTCAGGTCATGATCCCGAAGTCCCAGGATCGAGTCCCTCATCGGGCTCCCTGCTCAGCGGGGAGTCTGCTTCTCCCTTGGACACTCCCCCCTCTCATGCTCTCTCTCTCTATCTCATTCTCTCTCTCAAATAAGTAAAATCTTAAAAAAATAAAAAATAAAATAAAATAAAATTGTGTCTTTTTTCTGTGCAGAAGCTTTTTATTCTGATGTAGTTCTACTTACTGATTTTTGTTTTTGTTGCTTGAGGTTTTGATGTCATATCCAATAAAAAATCATTGCCCAGACCAATGTCAAGCAACTTCTTCCCTGTTTTCTCCTAGGAGTTTTATGTTATCAGGTCTTGAATTCTTTAGTCCATTTTGTGTTAATTTTGAGTGGTATAAGAAAAGGATCCAATTTCATTTTTCTGTGTGTGGTTATTCAGTTTTCCTATAACATTTGTTGAAACTGTCTTTTCCTTATTGAGTGTTCAAAATATCTGAAGAACTCACACAATTCAATAAAAACAATAACAACAAAATCTGATTTAAAAATGGACAGAGGAACTAAAGATAAATTTTTCCAAAGAAGACTTCCAAATGGTCAATAGGTACATGAAAAGATGCTCAGCATGGTTAATCTTCAGGGAAATGAAAATCAAAACAGCAATGAGATATCATCTCACACCTGCTTGAATGATTATCATCAAGAAAATGAGAGATAAGTGTCATTGAGGTGTGGATATAAGGGAACCCTTGTACATTGTTGGTGGGAATGTAAGTTGATTCAGCCACTAGGAAAAAAGTATGGAGATTCCTCAAAAATTTAAAAGTGGAACTACCATATTTCCAATAATCACACTTCTTGGTATCTATCAATTGGAAATGAAAACAAGATATTGAAGAGGTATCTGCACCCCAATATTTATTGCACTATTATTCACAATAGCCAAGATATGGAACAACCGAAGTGTCCATCAAACAATGAAACACACACACACACACACACACACACACACAAACACACACCACAGTGGAATATTATGCAGCCATGACAAGAAAGAAACCTTGCCATTAGAGACAACATGGTGGACCATAAGGGCATTCTTCTGAGATAAGTCAGACAGAATAGGACAAATGCTGTATGATATATGTGAATCTAAAAAAGCTGAACTTGTTAAAAACTGAGAGTAGAATGGTATTTACCAGAGGGAGAAGAGTGGGGAAATTAGATGTTTAAGGGTACAAACTTGGAAATAGTAGATAAATAAATCTTGGTAACCTAATGCACAGCATAATGATTATAAACAACAATAGCATATTATAGGCTTCAAAGTTGCTGAAAGACTAGATCTTAAATGTTCCCACCATAAAAGAAATGATAATTATGTAACATGATAGAGGTGTTAGTTAATGCTATGGTGGTAATCATACTGCAATATATAAATGTATCAAATCAACATGCTGTGCACCTTAAACTTACACAATTTTATATGTCAACTATATCTCAATAAAAATAAAATGTAAAAAATAATGATTTAATTGCCATTAGCTGAGATGAACAGGACTACCAATGGAAGTGAATTTTTAGGGGGAAAGATTCATTTAGGCCATTGTGAGCTTGAAATGTGCATTGGACAACTGCATGAAGACATTAATTAAGCAGTTAGATACATAAATATGAGGTAGAGACGTAGCTCTCAGCAAGAAATCTACTCTGGGGAGGTAAAAGCAAGGAAATTGTGTTTAAAGACATAGCTGAAATCATCAAGAGATTGATGAGGAGAGAAGAGGTCTTAGGACACATGAAATTGCATGCACGTAAAGTATATGGACAGTAGGAATTCTAATACTTAAGTGTCTAGCATTTAAAAAGGGAAAATGGTGTGGCAAGTAAAGCTTGAAATGGGGGAATTAATGACTTGGGAGGAAAGTTAGGAGAGGAACAGAAGCCAAGGGAGAAATTAAAAAGTTGATTTACTTCTAATAATTCAAGGAAAACGCTGATTGTTCTTTGGCCAGAGTCCAAGAAATGTAAAATAATCTCCAGAGCTGGTTTTAAATCCATCTCAGTTGGTCAGTGAGGACTTGTATGGCAACAACTGTCTTTGGTAACCACACATTTAAGTCAGTTAATCAGCAACAGTCTCGTTCCAATAACCAATCTTTCAATGCTGAAGTTTAACCTATCCCCAAATACTCCCACTTCTGAAAGTCTGTCAGTCTTTGCACGCTATAGCTCCCCAGACTCTACTGATTGTTTTTTCTCTTTTTTTAAAGATTTTATTTATTTGAGAGTGAGAGAGATAGCCAGAGAGAAAGGATGAGAGGAGGGGAGGGGCAGAGGCAGAAGCAGAAGCAGACTCCCCACTAAATAGGGAGCCTGAGGCAGAGCTTGATCCCAGGACCCTGGGATCATGACCTGAGCCGAAGGCAGATGCTTACCTGACTGAGCCACCCAGGCACCCCTCTACTGATTTTTAAAGAAGACTGCTTTTCAAATACCGTTCTCCCTTTCTTAACACACAACACATTCACATTCAGCTCTCCGTTTCAGTTAAAGAGCAATGGTCTCTTCCTTTGAAAATGTTTCAAAAAGGAGAGAGTGATCAGAAGTGTTCAATATGACTGAGAAGTTAAAGGAAATAAGAACTACCATAGATCACTGGATTTATCAACATGGCGATTATTGGTAACTTTACAAAGTCCTTTCAGTTCAGTGCTGAGTGAATCAGACTGCAGTAGCTTGAGTAGGGAGTGGGATTTGATGAAAATGGAGACAGTGAAGAGACAACTTTTTTTAATAAACTTTTTATTTATTCAATCATTCATTCATTCATTCATTTAAAGTAGGTTCCACACCCAGCGTGGAGCCCAACTGGGGGCTTGAACTCATGACCTTAAGATCAAGACCTGGATGCTTAACCAATAAAACCTTTTATTTTAGAACGGTTTTAGATTATAGCCAAATCACAAGATAGCAGAGTTCCTGCATACTCCACACCTAGTTTCTCAGATTATTAACCTTCTACATTGGAGAACACTGTTTTCAGCTATTTCACTTTAAACACAGAGACAATGAGTTGCTATGCTTACACAGTTAAAGGGAAAACTGAGGTTAAAGGGTTTTGCTGTTTGAACCAATCACTGGTTGCTTTCACTGGTTTTGTTTATCTGTCTGTCGTGGTTGTAAAGACTATTTAGAAACAAAATCTTAAAAACAAAAAACAAAACAAAACAAAACAAAACAAAAATAAGATGGGACAGACCTGATGTATAAATGATCAGAATAATCCTGAAGACAGAGAGAGGATGATGAATGCTTTCAGATGTGACTTCTTAGTTTATAACTGACATTATTTATGATTTTAGACAAAACGGCTAAGCTATTTGGTGTAACACACGTCAGGATATTCTAGGGAAGCTCTAGTGTGCCTTTCCTATTCTAAAACATGGACATTGGCCTTATAGCTGGAGTTAATATTACCAGCTCATGTCGACTATGACTATGATAGTAGTAGTCTATCAGTCTATAGTAGGCTATACATAGAAATCACTTCAAACCTTTTATCCCATATCTAAATGCTATATATTGGCTAATAAGCTCCTGTGGCTCCCCCCCCCGAAAGGTGACAGAACTTAAGGTGGGGGACTTCACATCTTTCTCTAATGATTTCACTTCAGCTCATCTTACTATATAACACATTACGAAGGGACAAGAGTGAAACTCAATATTCACTGTGAACCTGATTGTGACTAGAACATTTTGGCTCCTTCCAATGATGGGAAATACATCGTTTGGTGATATCTGTGATTGCAAATATATGAAATGAATTAATGTGTTAAAGAATGCAATTTAAATCAATATAATGTTTTAAGAAATTTCCTCAAAGAGATTTAAAGTCAAAAAGTAAAGATTTTAAGAGAAGAAGTACCTGGGAGGAGAAATGAAAATGCACCAAAGTAGATCAGAAAAAGTTCAAACAAATCTAGGGGGGCAGTTCGTGGTCCAAGCTTTTGAGAGCAGTTGTCAAGGACAAAGGCATACTGCAAAGCAAAAGAACTTCCTCTTGCTTCTTGCCTTACTCCATTTCTTTCACATCAGGGAGCTGGGAGCATTTTCTCCTTCAAACTGACGCATAATTTCATTTTCTTTCCCTAAAACCAAAGCTTACATACAACACAGCCAGGTTTCCCCAAATATAAGAACCAAAGTGTTAGAAAAGGTACTCTTAGGTAGAACAGGAGACCTCACATTGTTGTAATAAACAGCTTGTAAGGTACATGAAATCAGGGCCAAGCAACCCGGCAACGTCCTTATTTTCTGCTTCACGGCTCTTCTTTGATCGAACCCTTTTCCACAAGTCTTGCCTCTTCTTTCACTCACCTTCTACCTGTATTACTGAATGCTGATGAGGTCTGACTTGGGTCAGTTTCAGCCCATTTTCAGGTAATTTGCTTGGGCACTAAATGCTGGCTGAAATTGGAAGAAAATTTGTAGGCTAAACATCACCCCCATGGATGGGGGAGAAGATGCTACCCACAGGTGTAGAGTAGTTCTGCAAACCCTCTCATTTGGAAAGAGTGTACCTGGACTATCCATAGGTAAGGAATGTAATGTGAGAATAACAAAGAGTCAAGTTAGATGTGACAGCTTTTGTATTTCACTAACAGAACAAGCTAAATTTAGAGAATAGCACATATACCGCAGAAAAAGGCTTGTGTCAACAAATGGCTTTAAAGAAAAAACAAAAATAGGCATGAGTGTTGCATAGAATCCTGCCAAGTCTGCTCCATGTGATTCCACTTCAGGAGCACGAATCATTTTATCTGGAAGGGGAAAAAAATCTCAGGACACACATAACATGGAAATATTTTTCATTGTTATTCATGTAATTCCAAACACTTTAAGGACACCTGCACACTGTGGACATCTTTTCAGATTGCATTTTAGTTCTTTTGCGTGCTATCCTCTCTACTGTCTCAGAGCATAGTTGCATCACTAACCTGTCCCATTGGGGCAGTGTAGGGCTTAGTGAACACATACATCTGTGCAAGGTACCCAACTATAGATCCTAAATCAGCAATGAAACATTAGGCACATAAGTTATTTTCTCCTCCATTTTGTTAGAAAGGAAGTCCCACAGAAATTATAATTTGTTGAGGGCGACACAAGGAAGGAATGATTGGAAAGAGTCTCAAAATTTATCGCTTTTTCTTTAAAATGGGAATGATAGCTGCTTCACTAGCTTCAAAAAATGTGACAGAGGAGGGACATATGTGATAATCTCTGTGAAATATACAGCATTATGCAAAAATAAGGAGGTGTTACATGCAGAGATCTGAGTGATTTTGAAAGAGGAAATGTCTGCACTAAGAAGAAGCATAAAACCTATCATTTATCCAGCTTCTCTGCCCCAGACTCCACCCCAAGCTGCTCTGGCCTAGACGGCATTGCCTCTGTGAAGGCTAAAACCCCTTCTTAGAGCCTTCCCACAACCAGTGGTTGGTCAATGTAGGATATAAAGGCCTGACCCTCACCCCCCAGTGTGTAGGAAAAGTGAATAGTTACCCCAGTCATTTTTATGTGTGGGATTGGTTAAAAATTAAGTCGAGATTGCACCATAGCCTAAGTTTTCATTTTGTCCCATCCTTCTTCCTTCCTTTCTGTTCCAGCAGTACTGTTCTCAAGAGCATTTCCTAATAAATTTGCCATACACAAACCTCTATTCAAAGTGCACTGCTTGGGGAGCCTGACCTGTGACACCGACATCTTTTTCCAAAGGAGTATGTTTTATAAACATTGCATTGGTCGAAGTACATTTTTGTTGTGTGAATGAAACTAGATTTTACTCTCCCACCATTGCAGTTGGTTTCTATAAAGGAACTATGCACTCAAGGATGGCGAACAAATAGGTAAGGAGGCAAGCACCCTCTGATAAATGTAGGTTGCAGAATGTGGCTTGCTCCAGAAGGTGTCAGTGGGACATCTTGTGTCCTTCTCCCTCCCAAGTCTAAGGTCACCAAGTCTGTGAAGTGCACTGAAGTCGGGATTACCAGGCTGGTCACAGGCTTGGAGTGCAACCCCAAATCTATTGTACTTTAATGCTGTAAAAGTAGCCAGATGAAACAGAGCTTATTGTCCCCTCTCCCTATAATGGACATTTTAAGAAAGAAGAAACTAAAGCTTAAAAGAATTAATCAATAATACAAGGGCCTCCCCTTTTATTAAATTAGCAGAGGTAGAACATGACTAAAGCTCTGTCTAAAATTATTGGTGGGTATTTCGGTAAACAGTCATGTGAAGACCCTTGTGTTTGGGGGCAATAGCTTGATCTAGATGCAAGAAAGGGACCCCTCATGGTACAATGTGAGTGACATCATACACCTATTGAGCGAGAACAACTGGCTTTGAAAAAAAGATTCTGGAGGAAATAGGTATATCTTGGACTATTCCAAAAAAAGAAAAGAATTGATATCTTAAAAATAAATAAATAAAAATTTCTACCACTATCCCACACCAGTGACCTCCTAAGCACCAGAGTCAAAAAAGAATTGAAGGAGAAACAGAAAACCTTATTCAGGAATAAAGAAAAGCAGCCCCTGTATCTTGCTGAAGTGGAGGTGAGAGACCTCAGAAATAGCAAAATGAATGGTGTCCGCAGAACTGCATTTCTTTTCAAGCTGAGCTTGGAGTAGAAAGAGCTAGCTTTCTAGCTGCTACCAATTGCTCTCACAATGCCTTAACCATATTTATCCATGCATCTTCAGTGAGCTGTGCCACATCAATATGCAGTCAAAAGCCCAGGAGAAGGTTGGCTATGATAACAAATTGTTCTGCATAATGATGTTCCATGTCCATGCCCCCACTGACAGGACCTCATATCACTGCTTTGTTAATCTGATTGCGAAGATTTTGTCAGGCTCTGCCAGGTGTGGAGAGCTGCTTCCTGAGCCCTGAGCCCTGATTAATCATATCCTGGGCTGTCAGGTCTAGATCCTGAGCAGAGGGGAGACATGAATCTCTCATTACAGGTTACAAACCCAAATGCCCAGCCTATTGTTGTTAACAGTAACACTGGCCCAGAGGCTCCAGATCTTTGTGTTTCAAGGAAATCCATATTGTCTGTAACCCATGGCTTGGATGCCGCATTTTGGCCAAACAATCTGCATGTGGCATCTAACCCACAGGCTACCTTTACTTTATAATGAACATAGTGCTCAACTGTTTATCAAGTGCTTTATTATTGTTTATATTACTAGAGTCTTGGAAGGTAAGATAAATATCATTCCTATGTTATATGTGAGGAAAATGCAATTTATTGGAGTGAATGGGTTTGCTTATAATTATATACCCAGGAAGTAGAAAGAAGAAATGCTGATCTGAGCACTAGATTCACGGTCTTTTCAGCAACCTTCCTTCTATATTAAATACTCTGTTTCTATATTAATGACTTCTTTCCCCAGTAACTGCTTATGCTCTCTTGACCCCAGTCCCACTGACTCACTGCTCTGCTCAAATTAGGGGCTTCAATCAGTTACATGGTGCTAGACTTATTGTTTGGCTTAACCTCCTGCTTCATTCTTGAAATCTTCTGGGTTTTGTCCTCTGGCCCTGTTCACTACTGCTCAAGCCTAGCCTAGTTGATGCCCAACTAAGAGTAATACAGTGTTGGGGCGCCTGAGTGGCTCAGTTGGTTAAGCCCCGGACTCTTGGTTTCAGCTCAGGTCATGATCTTGGGGTCCTAGGATTGAGGCCTCCTGGGGCTTGGCACTCAGCACAGAGTCTGTTTGTCCCTTTCCCTCTGCTCCTCCCACTGCATGCTCTCTCTCTCTCATAAATAAATAAAATCTTTTATAAAAAAAAGTAATATGGTGTGACACATTAAGTCAATGCCAGTGGAACACAGAAAAGTGAAATTTGAATGTGGATTGGAGAACTTGCTATCAGACAATTAAGGTGGGAATAGAGGAGCAAAATTTATATATACTTTAACTCTTTACATGTTTGTTTTGTTTTCATTTCCAGTTCTGATAAGCAGCCAAATACTCAAAGTAAAAGCTGGTCAGCTGGTCTACTGTCTCTGAGGTGAGACGTTGAGCAATGCTATCAGAGAACGAAAGAATTTAAATGCCTACTATGCACCTCACATCTGTGGAAGAATCTTTATAGATGTTTTCATGGGGTGCCTAAAGCAATAGGAAGTACTGTCATTAGAAATTATATAGAGAAACCAGAAATGACATAGAAGTGATTCATAATAATTTGTCAGTCATCTATACTTTGAAAACTGGAAACTAAAAACTTAAAACATAGGTGTCAAAGCTTAGCCATGAGAAGAGGTAGATGTTTCCAATGAGAAGAGGTAGATGTTTCCAATCAGCTGTGGTAATAACAAAAGTATCTGCCATTTTCATGAGTTCCTACATTGTGCCAGCCTCTATTAAGAACCATGAAGACGATATCAACACTTAAAACAGCCCTCCAAGTCAGGTTTTAGAATTTCAGCCTATTATATTTGATGGAATTGTGATCTAGAAAGATAACACAATTAGAATATAGTGAATCCAGGATTTAAGCAAGGCCAACTAAGAAGGACCACATACAGGATAGAGGCTCCAAGGAAGGTAACACTTAACTATTTAAGCCACATCTTAAAAAAAAAAAAGGACTATGCAAACAGTTCAAACACAGCCCAAGGCAAACACAGGTTTGAGATAAGTACAGATGTTTAAAGTAAATGGAAATAAAGTAAGGGTTGTTTTCCTGCTGAGCCACGCCCATGAAGCCAATCTAAGGCTGCATTGAGCACCATAGTCTCTCCCTTTGCTCTATGTTTTTTTTAATTTTTTTATTGTTATGTTAATCACTATATATTACATAATTTGTTTTGATGTAGTGTTCCATGATTCATTGTTTGTTCATAACACCCAGTGCTCCACGCAGAATGTGCCCTCCTCAATACCCATCACCAGGCTAACCCATCCCCCCACCCTCCTCCCCTCCAGAAACCTCAGTTTGTTTTTCAGAGTCCATCATCTCTCCTGGTTCGTCTCCCCCTCTGACTTACTCCCCTTCATTCTTCCCCTCCTGCTATCTTCTTCTTTTTCTTTTTTCTTAAAATATGTTGCGTTATTTGTTTCAGAAGTACAGATCTGTGATTCAACAGTCTTACACAATTCACAGCGCTCACCGTAGCACATACCCTCCCCAATGTCTATCACCCAGCCACCCCATCCCTCCCACCCCCGACCACTCCAGCAACCCTCAGTTTGTTTCCTGAGATTAAGAATTCCTCATATCAGTGAGGTCATATGATACATGTCTTTCTCTGATTGACTTATTTCACTCATTGCTCTATGTTTTTAAATGTTCTCTATTCTTTCAGGTGAGGGATTAATTTACTTTAGTTTTGTTTTATTTCTCATTTTTTTCTTTTCCTCAAAGCATTCCTTTTAAAAAACAAACTTATTTTAGCCAAACATAGTAGGGATTTGTCCCCATTCTACCCAGAGGAAGTAATGAACCCAATCAAACAGAGTGGAGACAGGATCAGTCCCAGAAGGAGAGCTGGTGGCCCATAGGAAGATAGACACTGAAAAGACAGAATGAGAGACAGCAATGAGTAGCTGAGAACTTCCCTTCTACAATTTCATTCATTTATTCTTCTTACAAAATTCCAAAGTTTCACTCATACACATACTCAAGAAATATCCACCTAATCTCCCAAATTGCTTAGATTCAGGAGCTCAGAGGATAGGGCAGAACTGTGTCATCTTTCCCCTACCATGTTTTCAAAATGTCCCATTTTATGTTTTGTTTTTGTTTTATGTATCCAAAAAATGTGCAGAAAAAGCAAGCCTTAAATAAATTGTAATTTATTCCTAAAAGACAATTCTGTACTTACCCTATCTGAAATCAAGGCAGTCTACAACTTTGAAAATCAAATGGAACACATATGCCCACAGGAACCTAAGAGCAACAAAAACACAGAGATTGAACTCTAGGCTCCCTACTCCTCAGAAATTAACAGTTTCAAGCAGGAGGGGGGTCAGCATTTTTGTCAGGCTGGCTGTGTGTTATACCAATGGGTATAGAAAGAACATGTGGCTTTACTTCAGCAGTTTTCTTGGCTAGAGAATTATTGCTTCCTTCACTTTGTAAATTTGCTGAGTCCTCAGGAAGGGCAGCTAAAAAAAAAAAAAAAATCAATGCCAAGTGGTTCTAGAAGAAATGCTTCTAAGGATTCTGATGTTATTTTAAGATGCAGGGAATGTAATATCATCACTGTTTACTGACAGAAATGAAACATCCTAATATCTGTTCTTCCCCTTGAGATGACCATGAGAGGGTTCAAGACAGATATTGACACACCTCCCCATTAGTAGTAACTTTGGTCATGAGAAGAACTTCCCTCAGTGGCTTCCCCAAATGACTCACACAGAACAGACAACTCTATTGTGAAGTCCAAGGTTAATAAAATGATAAATATAATGCAGGGTCCTCTAGTTTTGAGAGGCTCCTTAATTCATCTATTCCTTATTGGACAAATATTTGAGGGGGACAATTAATATATAATAAGCACTGTGCTACATATTGGGATTCAAGTTATAATAATAATATGAATAATGGCAACTCACATTTATTAAATGCTTAATAGCATTCAGTATGCCAGGAACTATGCCTGCAAATCACATACATTTTCTCATTAAATTGTCTACAAAAAAAAAATCCCTGAGATGCAAATATAATTATTATCTTATTGTACAGATTAAAAACCTAAAGCTTAGAATAGGCAAGTAAAGATCCCAAAGGTAGAAACTGATGATATCAGGATTCAAATCCATGATCTCATCTGGAGGTTTTCAAGAGATGTGGCATATCAGTGAAGATTCTGAATATTGTATTTTGTTAAAGACGGAGACTTGATTGGGCAGTCATTGTTAACCTGAATATACTAGTAAAGGTTATCACACACTAACTCAATTTTTCTTTAGTTTTATTATAAATAAAAGGAGTTGGGTTCACTTGCTCACCAAGAATTTTCAGTTAGATCACTGGTTATAGAAAAGATAAATTATAGGTTCAAAGAATATCTGATATGGAGCAGACTTAGAGATCTTCATGTCATTAGTATTGAAATTATTATTTTTAGTACAGAACAAATATATTTATTTAAATTTAGTATAGCATAAAAATGTGTTTATTTTTAAATAAAACACAAACACATTGTGCAACTATTTCCACAGTCAATTTTAGAATATTTTCATCATCTTAAAAGAAAAATAGTTGCACATATCTGTGAATATGCTAAAAACCATGCAATGGTATGCTTTAAATAAATGGGTTACTTGTATATGAACTATATCTCAATAAAGCTATTTAAAAAACAAGCAGGAGTAGAAGCATGGAGCCCTACCCCTGACATCTCCTTCAATGAGACTCCTGAGTCAATTCTATGAAACTTTAAGTTAAAAAAAAAAAGAAAGAAAGAAAAACAAAAAGACTCACAATGCTATTTTAAGCCATTTTATGAAGGACAAAACAGGAGCCATTTCTAAAAATTTGTGAAGTAGAGCAGGATGGAAACTTTATTTCTCTTCCTTATTCACTCTAGACCCAAGAAGATTATTGATGGGTTAGTCATGTCAAAGAAGCAATTTACATTAAACCATGTTGTTAAGGTTTGGAGCTTTCACACTGATGATGGGATTATAGTTCAGAGCCGATATGGAGTACCCTCTTTATGCACTATTTCCTCCAGTCATTTGAATGGGAAAACAGGCTTGGAACTGTTTCCACCTAGGAAGTAACCCTTTTCTAGAAATACCTAAAACAGGGCAATTTAACTCAAAGGCCTAAGGAAAAGTGTTTTCTCTCCTCTTTTTCTTGGCTTGGTGTTTCATGGAATTATTTTCTTTGCCTTTAAAGTGGTATGATATCATGTTATCTCCCTTTCACTTCTCAAGTATTTTGAAGATGCGGCTATGTCAATCTCTTTCAGTAGCCTGTTTCAATGTTATGTGTAAGGCCAGTAAGAGAGTCTTTATAATGGTTAGTCAAAAATCATCCCTAATGTGCTTAAGCCAAGTTGCTCTCTTTTTGTCATTCCCAGAAATAGAGAACTGCATCTTGCCTGCTCTAAGAGATCTTTATTTTCTATATTTCATGTTAGAATGAAAGTGAAAAATAAAATCTTGCTAATGGGCCATGAAGCTCCTAAGTTCCAATTTTATTCTGATGAAGCATAAGTAAAAATAAAAACTCTTGGTACACTGAAAAATAAAACTACCACATAACCTAATGTCAGAATCTTGGCTGCATCACCATTAATTTAACACTGATTAGCCACCGGGGTGTTGGAAGGGTTGCTTCATGTCAAATCAAGGTTTTCTCTCTTGTTACAATTACTGTTTTATAAAGGAGAGTGATAATAAGATACTTTTTGCTTTCACTACTGTCCATACCTGAGCCAAGTCTGCATCAATAAGAATATTAGGTAGTTGCTCCTCATCTCTGGGGGTGCTGCTTTTGGAAAGAAAAAAACCCACTTTCAGGTTTAGGAAGCTATTGAACCTCCAGGGAGATGTGTATGTCCAGTCTTTCCAAATGGAAGAAGGGGGTTACACTCTCCTAGGCAGCTGATTGCCACAAAACCGGATGAGCTCTTGGATCCTATTCAGAACATTCTGTCCATTGCCCACATTCTGCAATGTGTATTCAAGCCTTCTGCCCATTTTTAAATTGGGCTTATTGGGGACAGTGATGTCTGCAAATGGTGGTATAAGACTTTTAGTGGCCATTCCCTCTCAAACTCATCAATTTGAACAATTATCTGTGCATCAAAATACCATTACAAAGGCTAAGAATTCCAGATGAGAGAAAAGACATACAGAGGAG
Organism: Callorhinus ursinus; assembly: GCF_003265705.2. Lineage (NCBI taxonomy): Eukaryota > Metazoa > Chordata > Mammalia > Carnivora > Otariidae > Callorhinus > Callorhinus ursinus. The sequence continues at coordinate 126,491,782 of NW_027397063.1, read as the reverse complement.
TGTAGGGAAAATGGATTTACATTACCCTTATCACACTTCCACAAAGCCTGAGCAGCCCTACATGTAGAGATACTCTCCCTAGGGGAGAAAGAATGAAGTGAGTACCTAACTTCATTATGGACCCCATCCCCCATGAATGCTCCAGCATCAGGCCCACTCCTGTGGTTCTAGGTAGCTCCCAGTGGACTTAGGCCTCTGACTTACCAGCCAACTGCTGGGGCCATTGGTCCCAGATGGCTTCCATGGCTACAGATAACTTCTGTGACACAAGGTTCTTAAGTGGGTCACCATGAATTCAGGCCCTCAGCCTACCTTGGCACCATCCCTGGGTGGTTCCTGGGGCAGTGAACTCAAAATCACTCCCTGTGAACCCAGGCTCCCAGCCAGGCCCACTATCATGGACATAGGCTTTTGACTTACTCCAGCAGGTTGTTATCAGTTTAAAATAGGCTGTTATATCCATAGGATGTTTTATGTAAGAGTCATGGTTACCACAAAACAAAAACCTGAAATAGATACAGAAAAAATAAAGAGAAGAGAATCAAACAATACCACCATAGAAAATGATCATTGCACAAAGAAAGACAGCAAAAGAGGAAGAAAGGAGCAATGGCACTACAAAACAACCAGAAAATAATTAATAAGATGGCATTAGTAAGTCCTTACCTATCAATAATTATTTTAGATGTAAATGGAATAAATTATCCTATCAGAAGGCATAGAGTGACTGAATGGATTAAACAACAAGACTCAATCATATGCTGTTTACAAAAGACTCACTTCAACTCTAAGGACACAAACAAACTGAAAGTGAAGGGATGACAAAAAATATTCTGCACAAATGGAAACTAAAAGAAAGCAGGGATAGTTATGCTCAGACAGAAGACAAAAACTGTAACAAGAGAAAAAACGGTCATTATATAATGATAATGGGTTCAATTCATCAAGAAGATATAATATTTGTAAATAAATATGCACTGATTATTGGAACACCCAAAAAATATAAACAATACTCAAAGATCTGAAGGGAAAGATAGATAACAACACAATACGAGTAGGGGAGCTTTGAATATCTCAATCTTAGAAATGCAGAGATTATCCAGCCAAAAAATTAATAAACAAACACTGAACTTGAAGTATACTTTATGAGAAATGGACCCAATAGACAAATATAGAACATTTCATCCCAAAAGCATCTGAAAACAGTTTTTCTCAAGTGAACATGAAACATCTTCCAGGATAGATCATATATTAGGTAATAAAATTAACCTTAGCAAATGTAAAGAGACTGAAATCATACCAACTATTTTTTCTGACCACAGTGGTATGAACTAGGAATTAATAACAGGAGAAAAAACAGAAAATTCACAAATATGTGGAGATTAAACAATATGTTACTGAATAACCAATGGGTTAAAAAAGAAATGAAAATTAAAAAAAAAAATCTTGGGACAAATAAAAATGAAAACAAAACATACCGAAACTTACAGGATGCAGCAAAAGCAGGTCAAAGAGGGAATTTTATAGTGATAAACTCCTACATTAAGAAAAAAATGAAAATGCCAAATAAACAACTGAACTTTACACCTGCAATAACTAAGCCCAAAGTTAGCAGAAGGAAGGAAATGACAAAGAACAAAATAAATGAAACAGAGACCAGAAAAGCAATAGAAAAGTTCAGTGAAACTAAGAGCTGGTTTTGTGAAAAGATAAATGATAAATCTCTAGTTAGACTAAGAAAAAAAGAGAGAAGGCTCAAAATCAGAAATGAAAGAGGAGACATTACAATTGACACCACACAAAAACAGGATCATAAGAGACAGCTATTAACAATTATGAACCAAGAAATTGGATAACATAAAGAAATGGATAAATTCCTAAAAACATACCACCTACTAAGACTGAATCATGAAAAAATAAAAAATTTGATCAGACTAGTTACTAATAAGGGGATTGAATCAGTAATCAAAAACATCCCATAAAAAAAAAATCCCAGAATTCACTGGTGAATTTTGCCAAATATTTAAAGAAGCATTAACAGCAATCCTTCTGAAACTAAAGTTTGAAGAAGGGAAATTAAAAAAATTGAAGAAGGAATACTCCCAAATTCATTTTATGAGACCAACATTATCCTGATGCCAAAACCAGACTAGGACACTACCAGAAAACTGAAGACCAATATCTGTTATGATTATAGATGCAAAAAATTCTCAACAAAATACTAGCAAACCAAATTCAATAGCACATTAAAAGAATCACAAACCATGACCAAGTGTGATTTATCCCTGGGATGCAAGGATGGTTCCACATATGCAAATCATTAATGTGATTAAATTTAACACCACATTAAATTTAACACCACATTAATAGATTGAAAGAGAAAAATCATACGATCATTTCAACAGATGCAGAAAAAGGCATTTGACAAAATTCAACATAGTTTTATTATAAAAACTCTTAACAATTTGGATGTAGAAGAAACACATTTAAACATATAAAGTCCATGCATAACAAATTTATAGCTAACATCATACTCAATGGTGAAAATTTGAAAGTTTTTCCTATAATACCAGCAACAAGAGAAGGATGTCACCTTCACTACTCTTACTCAATGTAGTACTGTAAGTTCTGGCTGGAACAGGCAAGATAAAGAAATAAAAGGCATCCAAATTGGAAAGGAAAAAGTAAAATGTTCTGTTTTCAGATGATATTTTCTTTTATATAGAAAATCCTCCACCAATAAAAAAAAATGTTAGTAGTAATAAATGAATTCAACAAAATTACAGGATATAAAATCAATATATAAAAATCAGTTCTAGACACTAACAAATGATCTGAGAAAAATAAAGAAAAAAGACCATCTCACTTATGATAACATCACAAATAATAATATACTTAGGAATAAATTAACCAAAGAGGTAAAAGATATGTATACTGAAAAGAACAAGACACTGATGAAAGGAATTAAAGAAGACACAAATAATTGGAAAGATATCTCATGTTTCTAGATCAGAATAATTGCATATTATTAAAATGTCCATACCATCCAAAGTGATCTACATATTCAGTGCAACTCTATTAAAATTCCAATGGCATTTTTCACAGAAAAAGAAAAAAAATCCTAAAATTGGTATGGAACCACAAAAAACCTGAATAGCCAAAATAATCATAAGAAAGAAGAACAAAGTTAAAGGCATCACAATTCCTTATTTCAAACTTACTGCAAAGTTATAGTGATCAAAACAGTATGGCACTGGCATAAAAACTGCAATAGATCAATGGAATGAAATTCAGAGTCCAGAAGTAAACCCACAGATATAGGATCAACAAATATTTGACAAGGGTGCCAAGAATACTCAATGGGGAGAGGATAGTCTTTTCAAATAAATGGTGGTGAGAAAACTGGATATTTACATGCAAAATAAAATGAAATTAAACCTCTATCTTGTACCATTGAGACAACTCAAAATTAAATTTAAATGTAAGAACCCAAACTATAACAGTATTAGATGAAAACCTAGGTAAAAAAAAGCTCCTTGATATTGGTATCAGCAATTATCTTTTTAAAAGAGTTTATTTATTTATTTGAGATAGAAAGAGCCAGCATGAGCAGGGGGCAGAGGGAGAGGGAGCAGACTCCCTGCTGAGCAGGGAGCACAATGTGGGCCTCGATCCCAGGACCTCAGGACCATGACCCAAGCCGAAGGCAGACACTTAACCAACTGAGCCACCCAGGCATCCCGGTATTGGCAATTATTATTTGGATATGACCAAAAGCATAAGCAACAAAAGTAAAAATAAACAAGTAGGACTACATCATATTAAAAAGCTTCAGCAAAGTGTAAGAAACAATCAGCAAAATGAAAAGGCAACCCATGGAATGTAGGAAATACTGACCTAATATATATCTGATAAATAGTTTATATCCAACATATATAAGGAACTCACACAATTCAACAGCAAAAAAAAAAAAATCTGATTAAAAAAAGGTCAGAAGACTTGAATAGACATTTTCCCGAAGACATCTAAATGGTCACTACGTACATGGAATATATCCAAAGTAAATGAAATCACTATCTTGAAAAGATATCTGAACTCCCATGTTCATTGCCACATTTTTCACAATAGTCAAGACATGGAAACCACCTACATGTCCATTGAAGGATGAATGGACAAAGAAAACATGGCATGAAACACAGAGGAATATTATTCAGCTATTTAAAAAAAGAAGGAAATCCTGCCTTTTGTAACAATAGGGATGGACCTTAAGGGCATTATGCTAAGTGAAATAGTTCAGACACACACACACACACACACACACACACACACACACGTAATTCCCACATATATGTGAAATCTAAAAAGGCTGAACTCATAGAAAAAGAGAGAATAGTGGTTGTCAAGGGATAGAGGATGGGGAAATAGGGAGATGTTGGTCAGAGGGTACAAACTTCCTGGCATAAGATGAATAAGTTCTGGAGATCTAATGTACAGCATAGTGACTATAATTAACAATAAGTAATTATATACTTGAATGTTGTTAAGAAAGATCTTACATGCTATTACCACAAAAGCAACTGTAATTATGTGAATGGATGGAGGTGTTAACTAACTTTATTGTGGTAATTGTTCTGCAATATGTACATGTGTCTAATTATCACATTTTATACCTTAAAGTTACATATCATATGTCAACAGTATCTCAAGAAAGCTGAAAAAATAAGTATATGAATAAAATGGGGTATTTTCTTATTAATTTATAGAAGTTCTTAAATATCTAGATGGTTGGTACTTGCCTGATCTATACTTTTTCATTATTTTACTTTCAACCTTTCCATGTGTTTGTTTTATGTGTCCCTTTTTTAAAGCATGAAGCTTGACTTTTTTTCCTACCTTAATGTCTAACTTACCAGCAATTCCTGTAAATTCCCCTTCATAAATATTCCTCAAGTCAGTCCTATTGTCTCCATACTCACTGCTAGAACACTTGCCCAATTTACTGCCTTGTGTCACTTGGACTACTATGTAAGAATAGATCTTTCTTATCCAAATATTCTCTCCTTCAATCCAGTATCCATTTTCAAGCACATCTGAGATTTTCAAAACGTAAACCTGATCATGTCACTCTTGAACTTAAGAACTTTTTAATTATTGCCCTCTAAAATAATCTCCAAATCCCAACATGGATTACAAGGCCCTTCAGGATTTTAACTTGATAATCTCTCCCATCCTTACCCTGTATTATTCTTTTCATGATCTCTATGCTTTAGCCATACGTTTGTTCTGTTCCTCAGATATGCTACGCTTCTTCTTACCTGTGAGCTTTCATATATGCTGTTTTCTGCATCTCTGATATTTTTGTCTAACATATGTTAATCCATTGCACCCCAATTTAAAACTCATTTATTTAACGAAACCTCAACTGCTCCTATCCATAAACACACATATTTCAGATAAAGTTAGCTATAACAGGCTCCAAAAATTTGCTAATAAGTTCTGCTTTTAATACTCTTATTTTGGTGCTTTAAAAAATGTATTATATATTATTTATAAAAATATATACATAAATAATAACAAATAAATAATGCATAGCCACATTTTCAATATTAAAATGTAAACTAATCACAAATATACAGAGTAAAAAGTTCAAAAATTTTTCACATAATTGCTCTATTTGTCCTTCCCCAAATTTCATTTCTTATCCCAGAGATAAGATATTGGTTTGGTGTACAGCAATGGACCTTCATTTATATGCACTTAAATACAGAAAGTTTTGTTGTTTTTTATTTCATTTTCATAAAAAAATGTATTGTACCTATTATGTGATGATTTTTCCCACTGCATAATATGTCTTGGAAATCCTATTTTTAAATTAAATGTATCATCATTTATTTATCTGTTCACCTATTGAAAAACATTTGAGTGATTTCTAAATGTGAATTATTAGAAACTGCTTCAGTAAGATCCTCTATACAAATGTCATTTTACAAAAGTGCTCATATTTTTATAAAATATATATCTTAGAAACAGTATTGCCAGGCTATAAGACATGAACTTTTTGTTGCTGTTTTCCTCTTTTTTCAAAATATTCTTAGGTATTCTTATACTTTTCCTCTTCCATTGGACTTCAGAATCAATTTGTCAGTTCTATTAAGAAACTGTGCACATAAAAGAATTCTTTAAAAATGTTATGCTAGAAGAATGACATTGAAAGGCATTTAGAATATATATTATTCCATTTTAAAAAGTAGATAATAAAACTTTTTAAAGTGTGGTCCTACTGGGAGAGAAATAAATCTATTTATCTAGACAGTCCAAAAAGGAAATATACTAAAACATTACTAGTGATTATCACTGGTTGATAGGAACACTGATTTTTATTTCCTTATATTTTTAACTGACTCATACATTTTACATAATGAATATTGTGACTTATACAATATAAAAAGTTATTTCTTCTCAAAACATAAAATGAAAGTCTGTTAACATGCGTATCTCTAGAAGCAATGTATCTGAAAAATTCTTCAACTGAAGCAAAGAAATTAGTTTAAGTACAGTCTATTTGCTTCCAGAAAGAGCGGATGTGGGTTGCCTAATTTTATCATCCAATTTTCATGTAAATAAAATCCTTTCCTCATTGCCTGAAGATATTATGTTTGGGTGGCAGTAAACAAGAAAAAATGAAGCGGGAATTCAATAAAAAAAATTTTTATTTCTACCGAAAACCCTAATATTGTAGTACACATAAATGTGCTGGCTGGTCTCACTTTAAATTTATGACCACAAACCTCAAGTAGGCCCTCAGGGCTGCCTAGCAATCCTCCTCCATTTCCCCACCCAATTTGCTCTCCCTTCTTTGGAGCTCTTGCTACTCATTTCACAGAGAAAAACTGCAATCAGGAAATAGCCGCCATATTTTCTTGCTTTTTCCAAGTTTGCCAATTTGCCTCTATTGACATATACTCCACCTTCAAGTTAGAACAGATTAATTTGTATAATCCTAAAGTCAGTTCACACACTTATGTCTTTGAGCCTACACACAGCCCTTACAGTTATACCTTCTCTTCTGTCTCCATTGCATGAATACAAAGAGTATAAACAACCTCTAAATAGGAAAAATTTTAGTTATATTTAGATTTTATTCTACATACGTTTATTCTGCTTGTTCATGGTACCAGAAAACAGAACTAACACTTGTCAATGAATTAACAAGTGTAAACATACAAGGAAGCAATACCCTCATTTTTTTCATCCTTTGGATTTTGTATATTAACAAGACCTCAAGGTCAAGCATCCCACTGTCTTATCTCTTCTATTTCCAACTCATTCTTTCCAGTAACATAAATCCAATGAATTTTAAGCTCACAAGAATTTTTAATCTATGAGCCCTATACATTTTTACTGTCTATTACCCCTGTCAATCCCTTGTCCCCTTGCCTGACAGCCCCTCTTTATTACATTATTCCCAACAGTACTCAAACATGATGTACTATCTCTTACATTAAAAATATAAGTTATTTATTCATCAAAATGCAGTTACTGTCCCATTTCTCCAATCCTTTCTTTAGGATATCTAAAAAGAAATTTTTTGTGTCTTTTTCCAATATCTGTCCTCTAATTCTCTCTTGAATGCCCTCTGAGAAGGTTTCCATTCCTACCTCCCTACTAAAACTGTTTTTGTTCAAGTCACCAAGGACCTCATTACCCAAGTCCACATTACCCAATTCAACAGTCAATTCTCAGTTCTTTTAAAATCCAGTTTCTTAACAGCATTTGACTAAGGTAATCATGCCCACTTTTGAAATACTCTTTACCTATCCCTTGAGATCCCATACTCACCTGGCTTTTCCTCCTTCGCAGTGTACTATATGTATCTTCCTTCACTTCTGAACATCTAAATATTGCAGTGTCCCAGGGCTAATCTCTAGGTGTGAACTTGACCAGATCTGTGGTTTTAAATACCATCTTCATACTTATTTGTCCAAAAATGTGTGTAGTCTTAACTTCTCCTCTGAAATACACACTCAAAAATCCTACTGAAGAGAATAGCTTCTCTCAGGTTTCAAATAAATATCTCAAGTTTAATTTGTCCAAAATTGAAATCTTGCATCCTTCCCCAATTTTTCTTCATCTGTGTTCTCTAGCTCAGTAAATTATATCACCAGTCACTTAAGTACTAAGGCTAAGAACTTGGAATCACCCAACTCATTGACCCTTCTTTTCTTTCACACTCTACATCCAATCCATTGAAAATAAGTTGTCTTCGTCTTCCAAAGAGATCTGACCTCCAAACTTGATCCACCACATCCACAACAACCACCCCATGATTTGTCACCTCAGCTACTGCAATGCCCTCTGAGCTCTCTCCTCTCACAATCATACTCACTACAGTCCATTCTCCATAGCACCATTGGAATGGCAATATAAAATATAAATTACAGCATGGTAGGGCTTTGCCTCAAACCCTCCAATGCATTCTCTCCTCAATGAGAATAAAATTCAAAGTTCTTACCCTGGCCTCTGAGCCTACACAGCTTCCTTTGCAACATGATCTTCTGACATTACCCTTTATTTAGCCTGCTCCATCCCCACTAGCCTACTTGCTACTCCATAAACCCACCAAGCATGTGGTACCTCAAGACTTTGGGACACTCTAAATCTTCCAGCTACTTTTTTCCAGCATGATCTCTTAACTTTATTTAGGTTTCTTCTCAAATGTTACCTCCCCAGAAAGGTCTTCCCTGACATTCATATATAAAAATAGCAAACTCCCCCCTGCCCCCCAAAAATAAATAAAATAAAAATAAAAATAGCAAACTCCCTAAACATTGCCTAGTCTCATTTCCTAAGGTGATTTTATGATTCTCCATTACATTTATTAATAGTAATTTTATATTATACATTTACTTACTTATTATCTCACCAGAGTGTGATGTCCATTAAGAGAGGAATTTTGGTTTGTGGCTATAATCCTAATGTCTAGATCAGTGCCTGGCAGGTAGTTGCCATTCAACAAACATTTGTTGGATAAGTGAATGAAATAAATCATGCTTTAATGTGCCACCTACTTTCTTAATCAGCAGCCTTAAAACTCACTAACCTCATTGCTATGTCATGCCTTTACTTTAGACATTTTACCCAGGAATTAGAAAGCCATGTTAACAAGATGTCTAGAACCATAATAACATTTTTAATATAAAGATCATCATAAGGATTGAGAAAATATATTAAATATGTAAGAAATAAATGACTTCTCAGGAGCCTACCCTGCTCAGTGCTTTTGGCTAGCAATAAAAGCCACTGGTCTTTTCAGGGGAATGTCTTTCCCCAAGGCTCCTAATCCATTGGCAGGCTATGGTTATAATTTTGTTTGAACAAAATCCCAGGACTTGGGATGCTGAATTCTATTCCCAGCTCTGCTAATTACTAACTGTGACTTTAGCCATGTGGCTCTGTCTTCTCTGGGTTTCAGATTTCTCACCTATAAAACTAAGGCAATTATACTGACATTGCTTCCCAGGGATGTTATGAGGAACAGTTAATGATAATAATCATTAAAGAATTATTTCCATCTTCATTGGCTATTAATTAAGTTCCACTGTGTGCAGAACTCTATTAACTCTTTAAGAAGCAGAGTGGGTGTGTAAACATAAAATATATCAGACATCGTTTTCTGCCTAAAGAAATACCTGCTAGAAAATAGAAAAAGAAAACAATAGTATTATGCTGAAAAAAGGAACTGCTCTCTTTATGGGCATAGTTTCCTGTCATGTTCCCTCTTTAACCCAAACTTCACTCTCTCAGCTGGGAAATGATACAAGGAGATTTCACAGAATTTCAGAGCCTTGGAGGACCCCAGCAAGTCTCCGCCTTTATCTACACATCTTTACTTTAGAGATAAGGTAATTGACAACTAGAAAGATTTAAGAGTTTTCCAAACTCACCAGGCTGGGTCTCTAATCTCCTGATCCCCACCCAATTCATTGTGCTCATTGATACACTAGGCTGCTCTTTATTGTCCCAAAGAATAGCATGGCGGCCAGATACTACTGCAGGCATCATGAATGGCCAGCTCTCTTTTGATGAGAAGCCCAGTAATTTAAGCTATTGGCATGTAGGTAGTTTTGGCCCTAAGAATGAATTCTAATAGAAAATGATGAATAAAAATTAACATTTTTTGAACTCCTTACTGTTTTCTATTGAAAAATTCTACTCAGCTCTTTATATCTACTCTTTTAGTTCACCTTCATGATAACCATACAAGAGAGGTATAATCATACTTAATTAACAAAGAATAATGTTTTCATACTTATTCAATAACTGAATTTCCAGAAGTTTATGTAACTTGCTTAAAATAATACATTCATTAAATAATAGAGTTAAGATTTGAATCCAGATTTATCGAGTTCCCAAATTCTTTTCTTACCATTACGCAGTACAGAGGAAAATTTGTTTTTCAATGGAAACTATGTACTATCTCTAGCAAGGGCCACCATACTTTTCCTTAAAGGACCTAACAGTAGACATTTTAGTTAGGTTTTGGACCATTATGTTGCATCTATTCAACTGTGCCATTTAGCATGATAAGCAATCCATAAACAAACAGACATGGTTGTATTCCAATAAAACATTATTTACAAAAACAAGTGGCTGGTCCTCAGCTATAGTTTGCCAACTCTTAGTCTAGAGCTTACTTTTGAGTTACAGGATTCTGACGCTGTGGGAGCTATCTTACAACTAGCACCGTTACTTACAGATAACTGATATCAGTGCCAGATAATTCATGTCTATTGACATGCAAATTTTGTTTCTCAGAGGTTCAGTTGACTTTCTTCTCCCACGAAGTCAGTTTTCCTTCCTTTGTTATATTCATTTCAATAAGCCCCATTTACACATATGCCTGTTCTTTTGATTCTCCTTTGAACTGGCTTGACACATGCTGGTTCCCTTATTTTATTAATGAATTAAATAAAATCTTTAACACGTGTTCAATTTATACCTAAGAGTCATTATATTACCTTTTTTGACAGTGATCCTTTAACAACAGTATAGTAAAAAGCATTAGCATACTCCCTCTACTACATCCTATCTCGTAAAAATGTATCCATCTTTAAAATGACTGCATCTTTTTTTTCCTTCTTCTTCTTAGCTTGAGGAGAAATGAGAACACAAATGTTTCTTGGCCCCTGCAGAGACACGGAGAGACTCTCTGTGCCTGACACCCTCCACTGGCTGCAAGGTGCTATTATTTTCTTTTCTCCTCCGCAACATGAAGGTTGCTTCATATCGATCATGTCAGTGCAAGTCGTAACAGAGAACATCAACTCAATTTACTTGTCTTTTACAATCCAAAGTTGATAGGAATAAAGAAAGTTGCCAATGTAATAAAGTGGTCTCCTCCACAGATATGACAGAGGTATTCTCCATTTTATGCTTAGCTGTTGCCCTGAAGACAAAGCACATTGATTCTGGAAATAAACATATTTCTTCACACTTACCATCCACCTCTCCCTCTCTCAGCTCCTTCCTGAAATGGACTGTTTGGTAATGGATTCACCACAGCTAGCAAATGACAGCTATTCATTAGCACATCTTAGAATCTCAGAGTTGGGAAGAAACCTTACGGGTCATCTCTTTCATGACAACAACTCAAACAATAATAGTAATATCACAACAATAATAAGAGCTAAAATTTCTTCATCATTTGTGCCAGGTAATTTCTTAAATGTTTTCTTTGTAAAATTCCTAGGATAGAACACCTGTTATCTTGATATAATTATTAATAATCTCCTCTTTCATCTCAAAAGTAACTCAATTTGGAAGATAAATTATATGATTATCCATTTATGTATACTATCTTATTTGATCTTCACACAATTTTATGCAGTAAGTATGATGATGATAAATACACAAAAGTAATATGCCTGAGGCACCGGAGTGGCTCAGTCAGTTAAGCATCTGACTCGTGACCTCAGCTCAGATCATGATCTCATGGGTCGTGAGATCAAGCCCTGCACGGGGCTCCGCACTCAGTGGGCATCTGCTTGAGATTCTCTAAGATAAATAAATAAATCTTAAAAAAAAGTAATATGCCTAAGAGCATGAAACTAGTGCATAAAATTGTGATTTGAACCTTGGAAGTCTGAGCATTCATTAACTACTATGTTATTTTTCCACTTATATACCCATCACATCTGGAACAGTACAGCAAACTGGTTGTCCCTGGAGAGTGAAACCACAATCTGTGATAGGAACCAATTCTATCTTTGGATAATGCTGTTGAAGTTCACTTGCTTATTAGGCTGAAATCCATTCTCTCATAGTTTCAGAAATCTGGACAAAAAAAATAATAGAACCAAATAATAAAAGGTCTTCTTATTCCATGTGAAAAACATTATATTGTATTTGAACCTGAAAGCAAGAAGAGAGTCAACAAAGTTGCATTTTCTTTTTTTAAAAGAATGTTAAGGTCAGAGGCATTGATTGTGAATTATACAGGAGGAAAAGGCAAGTTTCACTAATCCTGAGGACAATCATTAGCATTTTTTGCTCTTTCACAGCAATCTAGAGCTTTATATTCGCTTTTACACTTAGAACCAAAGTTCATAGAAAATGTGGGTGAGCAGCTATTTATAGAATGATGGATGTTAAGGGTTGTTGAGATTTTTATCTTCAACACACAGGTACAACTTAGTAGAGTACTAGATAGATAGCAATTGTCTCCTGAACTTGACCAGCAAGCAGAAGCTCTCGTATCATTAAGATAATGAAAACACACACATGAAATGTGTTTTCTCCCTATTTGCAGAGGCTTATGTGGGAGACCTGTCAAATTCATCATATTAGACATTCTGTTTTGAAGATGGTTTTGTTTTAGAGAGGTTTAGCCAACTGCAAAAAACCATGAAGTTGAGATTCAACCAATAGAAGATATATAAACATATGAACATGTATGAGAAATGGGAAAATTCATTGGCCAATAGGGGAAATTTTTCAAGATATCTGGAATAGCTGTAGCTTTTTGTGATGAAGCTAAAGGAAATATGTGTGAGGACAGCCAAGTCCTCACTTTGAAAAACATTTCCCAGATGCATTTTCCTTTTTCTTCCTGGTGTTTTTGATCAGATTATCCGGCTCTAAAGTAGCCAAAACATCCACTTGAGTATATTTATTTTTAAGAGCATTACATTAAATTTACTGTTTTTCATTTAAGAATGGGAGAATTTTGATTGCCAACTTTAGAACCCTCTTTAAAATAACAGCTTTGGAGTTCAGTGTAGCACGGAAGCTTTTAAACTTCACGTTCCATTTGCCTGTGGCAACATCTGACCTCTCTCCTCAAGGCTGCCATTTAAATTTCTCCTTTATTCCCCTCGCAGCCTTGGAAACAAATCAACAATTACTTTTAAACAGTAATCTTTATAGTTTAAATATCACAGGCTCTTATTTGGTTATGAAAACATTTTACCTTTAATTAAGCTTCTTTAAAAATCCATGTTTTCAATCAAAGAGAAAATGTGCTGTGAAGTTATGATTCACCGTTGGAAAAGGTGATTGTTTTAGAAAGTTTCCTAGGGATGTTGTGGAACTTGGAACAATTACTTGTTCCATTTAGGGGAGTTGCCTTTAGTCCGTTCAGCTTCTCTAATGTAATACCGTGGACTGGGTGGCTTATAAACAACAGATATTTACGTTGCACGGTTCAGGAAGTCCAAGATCAAGTTGCTGGCAGATTTGGTGTCTGATGAAGACCTGCTCCTGGTTCACAGATGGCCATATTCTCACTGTGTCCTCCCACAGTGAAAGGGAGAACTCTGAGTACTGACCCCATTCATGAAGGCTCTACTATCACAAAAGGGTTGGGGTTTCAATGTATGAATTTGAGAAGGACACAAAGATCCAATCTATTGCAGGAGCTATTTGCTTCTATACATTCTAAATATCAGTGCCACCACTTTGCACAATCTAAGGAGCACCATTCTCATTGGATTCTATGTACTCCAGGGAACACAGTGTAATGTGGCCTCCTGGACTTAGCAACCCCATGAAAAAATTTTGATGACATTGGCTATGATCAAAATTGCCAAGGAGGAACATGTGATAAAATTATTAAAGGAATCAAATGCAAGGAAGTGTGCATCTCAAGTCAGAAGACAATGATTAAGTTCATGGTTTATAAGTGGTATATAAGTGGAAATCAAATTTTCTGGGGTTTTTTTTTGGATCCTGAAATTGAGTCATTTTGGCAAAAAATATTTTAATAGTGTAAAACTGAATAAAATTCTTGCTGTTAAAGAACTAACTAAAGTGCTTCTGATACCTAAGGAAAAGCATACCTTTGTTTATAAACTTAATAAATTATGGCACTAGCCTCTCCATTGACTAGAATTTAATTATTTTCTTGCTCACCCATCTACTTGTCCTAGTGGAACTGAATTCATATTCAATGTAGACTATTTTGTGATTTCAATTTATTGCCAATAAGTTAATTTTCTTTTTAATTTCTCAGAGGTTCCATGATTACAGAGGTCATAAAATGACCATCATTTATAGCCTAGTGACTAGTGTTGTCTATTAGAAACACTGGCAGACATATCTGAAGTTTGGATGGGATAACTGCTCTAAGGCAGGTGTTTACCAGAACAGGGTAATAAGTGGTATTGCAATTAGGGATGTCAAGAGTATATTTAAAACCCAGTGCATGGCTAGTGCCAATTAAAATACACCGACCCAACCAAAAGCCCATAACAAATTGATCTCACAATGTTCAAACAAATAAATGTGACAGAACTTAACCCATGAAACAGATGTCTATTTTAGCCCAGGAGCATGCTCACAACAACCTCAGGGCTGGTAGGTATTGAGAGAAATGTTATTAAGAAATAAAACTCCAGATGGTCCCAGGGACAGAGTTTGTTCTGTTATAATAAACGCAATGAAAGCCTGACAAGCTCTATGAATGACAGGTAAAAATAACAGGCAATAAATGAGATGCTAACACTGATGCCTCATGGAAAGAGACTGAGGACCCTGAAGCAAATATGGTATAAAAGAAGGAAAGTAGTTTCCTTTCCAGTGAAGGCCAAGGGAGAAAGAAGAGACAGACTATTTCCGTGTATGTCACGTGTGCACTCTGCTATCCCCAAGATCAGCATATACACTTATTATTATGTTAACTTAATTATGGAACACTTCAAGCACATACAAAACAGTCAGAATGATAAAATAGACTCTCCTGTACCACCAATGAGCTGTTCTCAATTCATGGTCAAACTCGTTTTATTCTGCTTCCCACCCACGTTCCACATCCCCTATTTTTTAAATCAAATATCAAACATCATGTAATTTCATCTGAAAAATATGACACTTTTTTTCTAACATAGCCACATTATTATAACATCTAAAAATGTAACAATAGTTTTTTAGTTCATCAAATATGCAGACAATTCAAATTTTCAGTTGCATCATAAATGTCAAAAACTTATTTTATGTTCACACATATCGTGTATTTGAACGAGGATTTAAATGATGTCCACACAATGCAACTTTTTGATTTTTTTAAGTCTCTTTTTTCTCTTAGATTCTCTCTCTAGGTCCTCTCTTTCTCTCTCTCTCCCTCTTTCTTTTCTTGGGATTTATCTACTCAGGAAATGTGGTCCTATAGAATAGGTTTAGATTTTAGATTTTGCTGACTGCATCCTCATGTTTTTTAACATGGTCCTCTGTGCTCTATCTGCATGTCCTATAATTTGGTAGCTGGATTTAGAATCTTAATAAAATTTAGTATTACTCTGGTTTTGGTATTGGTACTTCAGAGATAATATTGAGTCCTTTCATTAGGAGCATAAATGGCTACTTACTTCTCATTTTGTGATATTAGCAGCCATTGATCCTCCGGGCAGAGACCCATTAAGTCCTTAAAGGTTGCAAAATGACATATAAAGTACATATGCATTGAAATATACATATGGAATGGCATATCACTGTAAAATTACAACATCCTATTTCTATTATTTCTTTTTCATTCATTAGCTGGGATACTCCTTTAAAGAGACACTTACCCTCTATGTGTTTGCCTCATTTTACAGTTCATATTAAAAGGGAAGAATAAATCCATGATTATTTTCCTTTAAGTCTTAAAAATAGTGAGTTGATTATCATTTTCTGTTGGTGATCAATCTTTTTTGAATGATTTTCAAATCATGGATTAAATGTACTTGAAGTTCTAAATCTTACTTGTTGTTGTAAGTTAGACTGATTTATAAATTATCTTACTTTTGGCCAGGAGAGACTTTTCAAATTTGTCTTTTGAATTCTTTTGACCCAACTCTAGGACCCATAGATAACTTCCTTGATATCAGATCTGTAAAGTTGTTACAGACTTACTCATACACACTTATTGCCCCAGATCTGAAATCAGCAATTTCTCCAAATGCCCTGGTTCCTTATGATGTGACCACAATATGGGAATCAAGTATACTCATTGCTTCTGACTTGTTGTTTTTAGTTCCCTTCATTGGATAAATCAAGACATACTTTTGTGATATAAGTAATGAAATCATGAAGATAATTTAAAGTTAAAGTCAGGATTCCAAGATTTTTACCTAACTTCTTCTATCTTACATTTTCATCTACACTCTTTAAGGTTGAAAAATTCTAGTTGTCAAGAAAAGTGGAGATGCTAATATCAAAATATCGTGATTACCCATTAATTTTATCCTACCTTACACACCGTGAAACAAAATTATAATACTGACTACTACCACTTAAAATATGATTATTACAAATTGTGTAATTTTTTGCTTTGCACTTCTTGCAATTCAATTTAACATATTAGTATTATCAAACTAATGTGCTTCAAATGACTGGGACTACTCTTTTTCTATGTCATCAAGGACATGCCTTGGTTTAGCTCATTTAATGAATCATTTTAAATTTTAGAAGTTTAAAAAAATATTTAATGTTTCATTTTCACATTATTTACACAGTTCCATGAAATAAGTCACATTTTTAAAAGCATAAACTCGATCCCTGTTCTACTTTATTCCCTTCCTCTCTTACAGGTTAATTAATTAATTAGTTATTTGATAGATTAGCCTTCCATCATTTTTTAGGAAGATCCAACATCTATACACTACCGCCCTTTACATAGAGGGTAGCTATCGTATTTTAATATTTGGTTTCTTTTAGAAAAGTATGCATTTTTGTTCCAATATTTACTTTCATATTAATACTATTTTATGATACACTTTCAAGAATTATTTTCTATTGGTATTTTACTAAGAAGATATACTTTCAAGAATTATTTTCAATTAGTACTTTACTAAGAAGAAAATTGAAAGTAGCTAATAAAATTTTCTTCCCTTACTTCAACTTCTACATGCTTCAGCCCTAGCATATAATTTGAAGTAATATCACTTTATCTTCAGGTAATTAACTAGTATTATATATTTTGATGTGCTCTTCTTATTGTCCTCATATGTTTTCATTTTTTGGAAATATTTTATTTTTAAGTAATCTCTACACTCAATGTGAGGCTTGAACTCACAACCCCAAAATCAAGAGTCATATGCTCCATTGACTGAGCTAGCCAGGCCCCACTGTCCTCTTATTTTTTTAAATAATCAAACTGTATCTTTTGTCAAAGTATATACCTCTGACATACAATAATTTCTCCCTTATAACCATAATTTATTCTTAGTTCCAAATACAATGTTTTTATATACTTAGTCTTTTTATCTCTATCTTTCCAATTATTTTGATAATCTAAAATTCATTCTCCAGCAGATGCCTTAGGAGAGTCTCATGGGAATAAAATTCTATGGGATTTTGATAACTTTAATTTTACTTTTATTTTGAAAATGAGTTTGCAAAGATATAATATACTTGATTCATATATTCTTTCCTTGAATATGTTTCCTTGGGTAAGCATTGTCATCTGAAATAAAAGATTGTTATTAAAAAGTTCTGATGATATGATCATTCCCTTATAAGTGATTTGCAATTTTTGTTTGGATGTCTAAGGAGTATTTCTAAGGTTAATTGTATTTTAATAGACTAAGTCTCAGTGTTGATCATTCTAGTAACTTTTCAATTTCTTTAATTTCTATTATTAGTATGTGGGTCCTTTGATTTTTCTTCTTTGGGAATTCCTATTATACATATATTGGATCTTCTTTGCATATTATTTTGTAATACATAATGATAAAATTATAGAGAGTTTAAACATCAGCTAGGATCTAAACATCACTAGACAAATCCACCCACAGTGTGAAGAGACAAATGAAATTTGCCTTTAGCTACATGGTGGTGATTAGCACACCTATTGTTAAAATCTCCTTTCACTAACTGCAAATCTGTGTTCCTTTCTTGGATTTTATGATTTTAATTAAGCTATGAAATGAAACAGTTCCCCGGACAATGATTTGTTGTCAAAAGAAAAACAAAACAAAAAATGCACAATCATTTTGTTTCTTCTGAGAGAATCACAGGAAATTGGTAAAATATAATTTTTCACATAATGACTATTTGGGTCTTTTTACATAATAAAAGAGATATACTGAGGATCAGGAGTCATTGCTTTGCAGAACATTTAATCTTTTTAGGAATCACGGTGTTGATCTGTAAAATAAAGAAATTATAGTATAAGTATTTGACAGATTTCAATACCTAGTTATGATTCAAGTTATCACAAAACAAGAATGGAAAAATCCTTTTGTTCCACAAACACCTTATAACTAAAATTACTTCATGGAGGTACTTGCCCTAGCAAAAATCAAAATTATATTTTATAAAGTTTTAGGAATTAAGGGAATGCAACGGGTGAGAAATATTGATACAAGTTTAAAAAAATAGACTACTGGCACAGAGAGCAAGATGGTGGAGGAGTAGGAGACCTGGATTTCATCTGGTTTCAGGAATTCAGCTGGACAAGGATCAAACCATTCTGAACACCTATGAACTCAACAGGAGATCAAAGAAAAGAAGAGCAACAACTCTCTGAACAGAAAAGCGACCACTTTCTGGAAGGTAGGATGTGTGGAGAAGTGAACCCGAGGCGATATTCGGGAGGATATACGGTGGGGGGGGGCCCTCCGTCAGCCACTTCTGGCAAGTGATAGAGCTGCGGAGCACAAAATCAGAACTTTTAGAAGTCGGCTCCGCTGAGGGATGTTGCTCCAGTGGCTAAGCAGGGGGTGGAACTCTCGCAGGACAGCGTGGTCTCAGGACCCACCGGGTCACAGAAGGACTGGGGTGGCTGAGTGCGGCAGAGCTCCCAGGTATCAGAGTGGGGAAGCTGGCTGCAGAGACGGAGCCAAGGCACAGGCTCTCAGCTCGGGGTGGCCATAAACTGTGATCGGCAACACAGTCGGGCCACTGCTCTTCCAGCAGGGACCCAACAAGCGGCAGATCCGGGGAGACGCCCCTTCCTCCCCCGGGAGGAGAAGCACAGGAGCGCACCGCAGGGATCTGCTGGGTTTGGAGACTCCACGCCCAGTCGGGTGCCAGAGACAGACACGCACGGTCACAGGCTGGGTGAGCACGGAGTGCGGCTGGAGACCGGGGAGATGGGAGTGATTGACTGCTTTTCTCTGGGGGTGCACTGAGGAGCAGACCCCGAGTTCTCATCACCTCTGGGGCGGAGATTGGGAGGCCGCCATTTTCACTCTTGTCCTCCAAAGCTGTACCGAAAGCTTGCAGGGAACAAAGCTCCCGAGAGCAAACCCGAACAGATTACTTACCCCAGACTGACAAGTGCGGGGCAATTCCACCTCTGGCAAAGATATTTGGGAACCACGGCAACAGGCCCCTCCCCCAGAAGATCAGCAAGAACAGCCAACCAAGACCAAGTTTACCGATCAATGAGAATGGCAGAACTCCAGCACTAGGGAAATATTGCACATAGAATTCATGGTTTTGTACCACGATTCTTTAGTCTTTCAAAGTTAATTTTTTTAACTGTCTTTTTTTTTT
>NW_027397063.1:126414757-126471408 GCF_003265705.2 Callorhinus ursinus | reverse complement strand
TATATATATATATATATATAAGTTGTTCTCTCTTTAAAATTTTGAGATACATTTTCTTCTAACAGATAAAAATATACTCTAAATCTCTAGTGTATGGCTTTGTTCTAGTCTCCTGCCTGATCACATTCTCTTCCTTTTGTTTTCTTTCTTTTTTTTAAATCCTCTTCTTTCTTTTTTCAAACAACTTCTTATCTTAAACTCCTTTTATAAAATTTTTTATAATTTTCATCATTACAGTCATATTCCATCCCTTCATTGTATCAACTCTTATTTTGTACATATATAAGTCTTTCTTTCTTTAAAATTCTGGGTGGCACTTTCTTCTAACAGACCAAAATACACCCAAAATCTAGTGTGTGGCACTGACCTATGCACCAGCCTGATCATATTTGATCATATTCTGTTTTTTGTTGTTGTTGTTTTGTTCTGTTTTTGTTTTTAACTTTTTCTTTTTCTTTTTTTCTTCTCTTTCTTTTTTCTTTCTTTCCCTTTCTTTTTCCCTGGTTTCAGGTCTTTTCTGATTTGTTTAGAGTATATTTTCTGGGGACATTGGTCCCCTGTTAGCATTTTGTTCTCTCATTCATCTATTCTCCTCTGGACAAAATGACAAGATGGAAAAAATCACCTCAACAAAAAGAACTAGAAGTAGTACAGTCTGCCAGAGACCTACTCAATACGGACATTAGTAAGATGTCAGACCTAGAGTTCAGAATCATGATTTTAAGGATACTAGCTGGGCTTGAAAAAAGCATGGAAGTTATTAGAGAAACCCTTTCTGGAGAAATAAAAGAACTAAAATCTAACCAGTCAAAATCAAAAAGGCTATTAATGAGGTGCAATTAAAAATGGAGACTCTAACTGCTAGGATAAAGGAGGCAGAAGAGAGAATCAGTGCTAGAGAAGACCAAATGATGGAAAATAAAGAAGCTGAGAAAAAGAGAGATAAACAACTACTGGATCGCAAGCACAGAATTCAAGATATAAGCGATACCATAAGATGAAATGACATTAGAATAATTGGGATCCCAGAAGAAGAAGAAAGAGAGAGAGGGGCAGAAGGTATATTGGAGCAAATCATAGCAGAGAACTTCCCTAATGTGGGGAAGGAAACAGGCATCAAAATCCAGGAGGCACAGAGAACCCCTTTCAAAATCCATCAAAGATAAAAAGCTTTTGCACAGCAAAAGAAACAGTCCACAAAACCAAAAGACAACCAAGAGAATGGGAGAAGATATTTACAAATGACATAGCAGATAAAGGGCTAGTATCCAAAATCTATAAAGAACTTAACAAACTCAACACCCAAAGAACAAATAATCCAATCAAGAAATGGGCAGAAGACATGAACAGACATTTTTCCAAAGAAGACATCCAAATGGCCAACAGACACATGAAAAAGTGCTCAATGTCGCTCGGCATCAGGGAAATCCAAATCAAAACCTCAATGAGATACCACCTCACGCCAGTCAGAATGGCTAAAATTAACAAGTCAGGAAACGACAGATGTTGGCGGGGATGCGGAGAAAGAGGAACCCTCCTACACTGTTGGTGGGAATGCAAGCTGGTGCAACCACTCTAGAAAACAGTATGGAGGTTCCTCAAAAAGTTGAAAATAGAGCCACCATACGATCCAGCAATTGCACTACTGGGTATTTACCCCAAAGATACAAATGTAGAGATCCAAAGGGGTACGTGCACCCCAAAGTTTATAGCAGCAATGTCCACAATAGCCAAACTGTGGAAAGAGCCAAGACATCCATCGACAGATGAATGGATAAAGAAGATGTGGTATATATACACAATGGAATATTATGCAGCCATCAAAAGGAATGAGATCTTGCCATTTGCAATGACGTGGATGGAACTGGAGGGTGTTATGCTGAGTGAAATGAGTCAATCCGAGAAAGGCATGTATCATATGACCTCATTGATATGAGGAATTCTTAATCTCAGGAAACAAACTGAGGTTTGCTGGAGTGGCAGTGAGGTGGGAGGGATGGGGTGGCTGGATGATAGACATTGGGGAGGGTATGTGCTATGGTGAGCGCTGTGAATTATGCAAGACTGTTGAATCACAGATCTGTACCTCTGAAACAAATAATGCAATATATGTTAAGAAAAAGAAAAAGAAGAAGAAGAAGATATCAGGAGGGGAAGAATGAAGGGGCGGATATCGGAAGGGGAGACAAAGCATGAGGGATGATGGACTCAAAAAAACAAACTGAGTGTTCTAGAGGGGAGGAGGTGGGGGGATGGGTTAGCTTGGTGATGGGTATTAAAGAGGGCATGTTTTGAATGGAGCACTGGGTGTTATATGCAAACAATGAATCATGGAATAGTAAGTACATCAAAAATTAATGATGTAATGTATGGTGATTAACATAACAATAAAAAAATTTAAAGACAAAAAAACTAATGATGTATTGTATGGTGACTAACATAACATAATAAAAATTTAAAAAATAGAAAAAAAATAGACTACTGAAATAAAACAGAAGGCCCAGAAAGAGAACCAAGTAGGCACAAAGACTGAAGTATAATTGAAATGTATTTTCAGAGAAGTCAATGAAGAATGGACTAATCAATAAATGTAACAATTGGTTAACCATATGGAAAATAAATGAATAAAACTGGAGCCTTATGTGATATTATAAAGAAAAATCAATTTCAAGTAGACTCAAGGCTTATATGTGTAAAAAAAGCTTTAATAAAATTTAAAAGCAAAACTAGTGTTCTTAAAGGTGACACGATCACAAAAAACATGGACTACTGGAGTAAAAACTGATAAGTTGTACTATATATCAAAATATTTAATATTTTATAGATTAAAGAGTGTACAGACAAGGCACACCCAGGAAAAAGTACATAAAACACTTAAAATGATAAAGGGTAATTAGCTAGAATAGGTTAAGAGCTACTTTGTATCAATACATAAAAGAAGGAAAGAAAAATTTACATAAGAACAAATTAATGAGTTTTCTGTCAATAAAGGAAATAAGTTCAACCTTAAAGTAATCAGAAAAATCAAAATTAAAATAATGTGTTGTCACTTCTCAACAGTCAGATTGGCAAAATATGCAAGGCAATTTAAAAGATGCAGTAAAAAGGGCATATACACAAAACATCAAGACATATTATAAAGATATGATAATTAAGAGGGTATGGTATGGGTTCAGTGATACACAAACTAACCAATAAAACAGAACAGAGAGCATATAAATAGGCCCATGGATATACGGTGACCTGATTTTTGACAACAGTAACACCATAATTCTGTTAATAGTCATTTGAAAATATGTATTTTGATTCTTTTCTCACATCATCAACAAAAAAATCAGCTCTGGAGGGATCAAATATTAATCATGACATGTAAAACAATAAACTCTTTGGAGAAAAATAGGAGAAAATCTTTATTCCCTGATTATGGGTAAAGATTTATTAACAAGGTCCCCAAAACGCTATGTGTATATATTTAAAAAAAAAAAAAGGTAAATGGCGACATTTTAAGAATTTATATTTACCATGGTGCCTGAGTGCTCAGTTGGTTAAGCAGACGACTTGATTTTGACTCAGGTCATAATCTCAGGGTCCCAGGACTAAGTCCTGCATTGGGCTCCACGCTCTGCAGAGACTGCTTCAAGATTCTCTCTCTCCTCTGCCCCTCCCCTTGCTCTCACTCACTGTCTCTCTCTCTAAAATAAATAAATAAACATTTAAAAAAAATAATTTATATTTATCTAGACACTATACTAGCTAGACCCAAGACCCGGCCTAAACTGCCTACCTGCTTATACTCACTAACCTTTGTCTTACATTTTTCCCTAAATTCTTCTTTCTAGCTTTCCTCTTAACTCAGGCAAATGAAACCCAAAGCAATGCCCCAGGTGATGGCAACTGCCCTGACAAGACCTCCAGCCAGTCTAAACCAACCCAGGCCACTTGAACTAAACCTGCGTTGTGCCTCCACACATCTCTGGAATGACCTACAATCATCCTTACCTCATTTTAGCACTAAAATCTTAACCTAAGAGGAGCCTCAGCCTCATTTACATAACATACAATATGTGTCTAGACATGTTTCCTTAAGGCACATGCACGACCTTAGGCCTGCCTCTACACACCATGACAGGGCTTCCCTATCTAAATATTCATCCTAACCTTAAACAAAAGGAGCCCATTCACCCTCTCTGGAAACTATTCCCCATGATCTCCTTATTTGCTGCAAAAAAGTTTCCTTTGTGTGACAACTCAAACTGGTACAGTTCCTGACTCACCAAGGAGTGAACTGACCTTTTGGTTATAACATGATTAGTAGAATGAAGAGGCAACACATGAAATAGAAGAAGATATTCACTCTTCTTATATATATTTTTAAAGATTTTATTTATTTAATTGAGAAAGAGAGTGAACATGAGCTGGAGGGAGAGAGAATCTTAAGGAGACTCTGAGATCATGACCTGAGCCAAAACCAAGAGCCCACCAGCTGCTGAACTGACTGAGCCACACAAGCATCCTTCACTCTTCCTATAGTTAACAAAAGATACATACTCTGAGTAAAAAACTTATACAAATCAATAAGAAAAATCTGACAACACAGTAGATAATGGATCAAGGAGTGACCAGACACATCCCAAAAGAGAATCTAAACATTTAAATTGGTGTTAAACTTTCCTAGAAATGCACATTAAGGCCTCAAGGAGAACCACTATATACCTGC
The DNA here is from genome assembly GCF_003265705.2 of Callorhinus ursinus. NCBI lineage: Eukaryota > Metazoa > Chordata > Mammalia > Carnivora > Otariidae > Callorhinus > Callorhinus ursinus. The sequence goes on along the minus strand of NW_027397063.1, from coordinate 126,466,691 downwards.
CAGAATGGCTAATGTAAAAAAGTCAGAAAATAGCAAATATTTTGAGCACAACAGAATAACCAAAACTCTCATGCTCTGCTGATGAGAATGTAAACTGGCACAGCGACACTGCAATACTGTTCTGTAGTACCCACTGAAGCTGAAGATACACAAACCCTAAGACTCATCAATTCTACTTCTAGGTGCATATCCACCCCCAATTTCTACACATGTTCGCCAAAGGGCTAGTATTGAACTATTTACTGCAGTACTTCTAGAAATAGCTTCCACCTGGAAATAATCCAACTACCCATCAACAGTAGAAAGGACATATAAATATTAGTATATTCACAAAGTAGAATACTAGACAACAATGATAACGAAAATCTATAACAATTTATAATGTCATGGTTTAACCTCAAAGTATAATGTTCAACCAAAGAAGCCAGATGCAAAGGAATGCATAGCATATTCCATTAAAAAAATAATTAAGACATGTAAAATGTTTGTATGCTGTTAGAAAGCATACTTGTGATTACCCTTTAAGAGACAATAACTAGAAGGGAAAACAATGTTAACTCCCTGAGTGATGATATTTTGTTCTTGATGTGGGAGCTCACTACATGAGTAGGTGCAACTTATGAACATTTACTAAGATGGACACTTATGATATGTTTACTTCTTCATATACGTATGTGCTCAGCAAACACATATTTAAGCAAAAATTGGCAGAACTAAAAAGAGAAATAGTCAAATTCAAAATCACAGTTGGAAATCTACCATACCTCTCTCAATAATTAATAGACAAAACTATGTTCTAAAGAAACAAAACCTCTGTGTGAATGTGGAAGCTTTGAACAACTTGATTAGGAAATGTAACTTAACTGATGAATATAAAGCACAGCAAGGAAGAATTACAGAACACACCTGTTATTTTTCAAGTGCATATCAAACATTAAACAAAAATGGACATAGGCTGAGTCAAAAAGCCAGACTCAACAAAAATATTAATATTTAGATGGGAAAGTGGGATAAAAGTAAAGATCCTACAAATAATAAAATATTAGTAAGGTACTACCCACAACTTATGCCAACAAAGTTGAAAAAGTATATTAAATGTTCAAATTCCAAGTGGAACATAACTTTTTAAAACCAGCATAAAAATAAGTAGAAAGTTTGTATTGACCTACATCTCTTAAATAATATAAATCTGTAATGAGTACTACCATACATATTCAAAAAATCTCTAGAGGTTTAGAGAGTTTCAGGGCTGATTTCTTCTACATGTATAATAAAGAAATAACACAAATTTTATATAACATCTTCCAGAGAACAGAAAAACCATAAATAATTCCCAACTTATTTTATGATGATGGCAGATCTTTGATACCAAAAGCAAGTAACAGTATTGACCACAATACATCATAAGTAGAGGTGCAGAACCACCTGACTTATGACCGAAGTGATACTATAATACATTGGGTTAAATAGGGTCTTTTCAGTAATTAGGGCTAGATCAACGGGAGCACTTGATCCCCAACCTTACGGCAAATAAAACAATCAATTCCAGATTGATAATAACTATCAATAAGACATGTAAACCAGTAATATGTTCAGAAGCACATTTTTTTCTTTTTTTTATTATGTAATGTTAATCACCATACACTACATCATTAGTTTTTGATGTAATGTTCCATGATTCCTTGTTTGCGTATAACACCCAGTGCTCCATGCAGTACGTGCCCTCTTTAATACCCATCACCAGGCTAACCCATCCCCCCACCCCCCTCCCCTCTAAAACCCTCAGTTTGTTTCTCAGAGTCCATAGTCTCTCATGGTTCGTCTCCCCCTCCGATTCCCCCCCCTTCATTTCTCCCTTCCTACTATCTTCTTTTTTTTTAACATATAGTGTATTATTTGTTTCAGGGGTACAGGTCTGTGATTCAACAGTCTTACACAATTCACAGCACTCACCATAGCACATACCCTCCCCAGTGTCTATCACCCAGCCACCCCATCCCTCCCACTGCCTACCACTCCAGCAACCCTGTTTGTTTCCTGAGATTCAGAAGCACTTTTTTTTAAAGATTTTATTTATTTATTTATTTATTTATTTATTTATTTGAGAGAGAGAGAGAGAGAGAGAGAGAGCATATACATGCATGCATGAACAGGGGAAGGAGCAGAGGGAGAGGGAGAAGCAGACTCTGCCATGCATGGAGCCCAACTAGGGGCAATCTTAGGACTCCAAGATCACGACCTGAGCTAAAGTCAGATGCTTTACTAACTGAGTCACCCAGGTGCCCCAGAAGCAAACACTTTAAACTGGACTTTGAAGCCTTGTCTTTAAAGGAAAAACTGAGTCTGACTACATTAAAGTAGTAATATTATCTAACAACTTATCATTACAGACTGTGAAAAATCAAGCCACAATGTTAGAGATAATATTTATTACACATTTATTCAAAAAATGATTCATATTTATAATATACAAATAACTACTACAAATCAGTAAGGAAGGACAAGCAATCCAATTTTAAAAAGGGCAGAATATTTGAATAGCCACTTCACAAAATATCCAGATACCCAGTAACATATAGAAAGTGTTCAACTTTATTAGGCATCATGGGAATGACAATTAAAAGAACAATAAGATAACTTTATATATCTACCAGAATGGAAAAGTGGAAAAGTCAGACAAAGCTGTTGACAAGAATGTGGAGCAACTGAGACTCTCATACATTAATGGTGAGATTAGAAACCGATATAACCACTTTGATAATATCTGTAAAAGATGAACAAACTCATTCAATATGACTCATCAATTCTGACACCAGATTTGGACCCATTAAAAATGCATACATGTGTTCAGCAAAGGTCATCTACCATTATTTCTATCATAACACAATTCATAATATGCTAAAGCAACACAAATGTACATCTGTCATAGAATAAATAAATTATGAAATAAGTTTGTAGGAGTTTAACGCTGTAGACAAGTTATTTTAGGCAACAGGAAAAACAGTTCATTTGAGTTAACAGGAAATGGTGTCGAGGCTGACTTATGTGGAATGAATATAGAGGCTGGCAGGGTCTGAACTAACCTGCCAATGAATATGAACTTTAAAATGAAAGCAGTTTGTCTGATAGCCCCGTTTCAGGGGTGCTTATTTAGAGGCTAGGAGAGAAAGGGTTTGGGAAATATAGCAGCTCATAGAAACAACATCTACCACTTATTGGGTGTGGAGGCTTCTGTTTTGGGGGAGTTGGCTGCACAAGTATGTTCAATTTGTGGTAATTAAGCTGTACACTTATGATCTCTACCCTCTTCTGTATGTGTGTTACATTGAAATAAAGAGTATTAAACAAAACATATTAATAACCAGATGGTGTCTATGAGAGTGGCAAAAAATTATAAAACCAAATAACAGTAAATGTTTGCAAGGATAAGGGTTTGTGGTTGTATCATTCTACCCAACAGATTTTTTCCTGAATATATACGCCAGAAATCTTCCATGCTGGTTACAAAGGGAGATGCATGAGGTTGTTCATAATAGCTTTGTTTGCAGTAGGAAGTGTTGGCAACTTACTTGTTTGTAAACAGGGGAATGGATAAAGTAAAATACAGTGGATGTACAAGAAGGATTACCAGATAGCACTTAGAAGTAATTAACACACAATAAAATATAGAGGTCTTAAAAGTATGTTAAGTGAAAGAGAAAGAAAGCAAAGGGCAGCTATTTAACAAAACCGTCCCTCAAAATTATCCATATCATAATCCCTGCAATCTGTAAATATGTTATGTTACATAGCAAAAGAAACTTTGCAAAGATGATTAAGTTAAGAACTTTGAGATTGGGATATTATCCTCAGTTATCTGAGTAGGCAAAATATAATCTTCAAGTCCTTAAAAGCAGAACAAGAAAGTAGAAGCAGAAGTCACAGTGTTACTATATGAGAACTCCACTCACTGTTGTTGACTTTGAAGATAGAGGAGGAGGGTCATGAGCCAAGGGATGTAGACACTTGTGGGTGGCTAGAACCTGGAAAAGGCAAGGAACAAAATCTTTTCTTGTTTCTAGTGCCTCCAGAACCAAATACAGCCTTGAAAACACCCTTATTTTAGCTAGTGGGACCTGTATCAGACCTCTAATCTACAAAAATATAGGATAGGGAGCCTGGGTGTCTCAGTTGGTTAAGTGACTGCTTTCGGCCCAGGTCATGATCCTGGAGTCCTGGGATCGAGTCCCACATCAGGCTCCCTGCTCGCCAGGGAGTCTGCTTCTCCCTCTGACCCTCTTCCCTCTCGTGCTCTCTATCTCTCATTCTCTTTCTCTCAAATAAATAAATAAAATCTTTAGCAAAAAAAAAATATATATATAGGATAATAAATTTGTGCTATTTTAACACACTGTGCAGCTCTGTTACAACAATAGAAAATTAATATATATGTCAAAGATCATGAGGATATAGACAGGCTGGGAAAAAACAAACACTAAACAAAAGATGAAACCTGCACAGATGTTTAGTAAATGTGATTTTTTACAGGATTACTTTACTAATCTAATTATTTAAAAGATTAGAATCTTTTAAAGACCTTTACCTAAAAATTCAGAAATTCATTTTTCTTAATGTTGTATAGAAAAGGGTTCTTTTTCAAAGCATGAAACTCAAAGGAAATACATTAATCATATTTTCTACCTTTTGAATAGAAATCATATTTCATAAAACAAATGTCAAGAAATATTCATACTGTCATTGAAGGGAACACCAAAGCTCTTGCACAATATGGGAATTCCTGGAAGTCAGGCAAAGTACAGCTCAGTGGTAATCATTTCTACTTTACATGTGACCAGAGGGGTTCTCATTCTCACTCCTGCACCCCCATTATATGGGAAAACCTAAAATGTGGTTCTACATTATTATTCTCCCTTCCAGTGATCAGGGGTTATTCTCTCATCTACTTGCCCTGATCTATGATTTTTTTTTACCTGCCATCATTTCTTAGAAAACAACATGAAAAGTAAATAAATTTATTTTAATCAGCTATTGCTTTGAGCTAGAACTTTGTTTCTGTTTTTTTTTTTTATTTAAGCCTTTCAAAATTCTAATAGGCTTTAAAAAAAAAATCTTCACTTTGTTGATGCCAAAACGGAGACTTAAGTAACATACTCAAATCATACAGATATTAAATAATGGAGCCTAGATTTGAAGTTATGTTTGTTCTGATTCTAGAGATGGCTCTAAAGCTCTTTTCATTATATAAAATTACATTGACTTTAATTTGCATAGGGCAACATTTCTTTTTCTACTAAGGCAGTGAGTGAAATAGCTATTGATTTTCAAGAGTGCTCTGCAAACATATAACAATGATACACACATACTCTGAATTACTTCGAAAAAAATAGGGCTCAAATAAAAATGTTAAGATCAAATAAAAAAAAATCCTAACCTCTTGTTCATTATATCCCTCAAATTCTTAGAAAAAATATTAATCAATAAAGACTGTTCCAGTGTTTTAGAGTAAAACTAAATAAAAAGTTGATTGCCCCGTGATATAATTAAACTCTTTCTCATGCTCTCTAATGGAACAGAGAGGCTAGTTTAAATTGAGATTCCATTTTTGAACTTAAAACTCATAGAAACGTAATTTAATAACTGATCCTAGCACCCTTTTTAATATGATTCTCCTCTATACTAAGGAACATTTCTATTGATTCACTCTGTTCAATAACATGTATTCCCCCATTTATAGAACCTCGGTCTCAATGAAGCAAAATCAGACACACGAAATCAATAAGACCCTCTATATGTTATGCAAATTAGTGTAAAACAAAGTTCCATATCATCTAATCATGGTCTCTTAGAAATCTATGCCCAGGCTAAGCTATTTTTTTTCTACCTAGCTGTTATAGTCCATAAATGGTTTGAGTTTGCTCAGAGAGCTTCCAACCAATGTTAGAAGAATTATTTATTCCAGTAATAAATCTCCCTGTGTTCTGATAGTCATCTCAGGGGTAGTTTGGGTGACTAGTTGTGTATTAACACTTAGGTGGTCACTCACAGTAGCACTGGAATGTTTCCTGATGTCATTAACATTTGGTCTTTCTATCAAACTCTTCTGACAAATATCTGTTTTAAAACTAAACTGCCAAAACAGAGCCTCTCTTTTTTAAAAATTTTTTATTTAAATTCAATTTAATTAACATACACTGTATTAGTTTCAGAGATAGAATTTAGTGATTCATTAGTTGCATACAACACCCAGTGTTCATTACTTCAAGTGCTCTCCTTAATGCCCGTCACACAGTTCATCCCCCCACTCATCTCCTCTCCAGCAACCCTCAGTTTGTTTCCTATAGTTAAGAGTCTCTTATGGTTTGCCTCCCTCTCTGTTTTCATCTTATTTTAATTTTCCTTCCCTTCCCCTATGTTCATCTGTTTTGTTTCTTGAATTCCACATATGAGTGAAATAATATGGTATTTTTCTTTCTGTGACTGACTTATTTTGCTTAGCATAATGCCCTCTAGTTCCATCCACATTGTTGTAAATGGCAAGATTTCATTCTTTTTGATGGCTGAGTAATATTCCACTGTAGGCATCAGGGAAATATAAATCAAAACCACAATAAGATAGCACCTCACACCGGTCAGAATGGCTAAAATTAACAACTCAGGAAATAACAGACGTTGGCGAGGATGCAGAAAAAAGGGAACCCTCTTACACTGTTGGTGGGAATGCAAACTGGTGAAGCCACTCTGGAAAACAGTATGGAGGTTCCTCAAAAAGCTCAAAATAGAGCTACCCTATGACCCAGCAATTGCACTACTAGGGATTTACTCCAAAGAAAACAAACATAGTGATTCGAAGGGGCACATGCACCCCAATGTTTACAGTAGCAATGTCCACAATAGCCAAAATATGGAAAGAGCCCAGATGTCCATAGACAGATGAATGGATAGAGCCTCTTCTTTTGAAAACTGCTCCTCTGGCAGGTCCCGTTATGACTTATAGTAATACTTTCTGGAGATCACCATCCATTTATCTCCTAGTAAAAGCAGTTCACTTGTGTAGCATCTATTAACATCATACTTGTTTCTGCAAAGTTATCAAAGCATGAAAGTAGAATGTTAATAATGCCATTACTGCTTTTCTTTGTTCTCTTAATCTTTATTTTTAATTTTTCTACTAATTAATTGAAAACTGAACGTATACAAAAATGATGACTAAGCTGTGGTAACTGTCTTCAAGGAACTCTTAATCACTAAGAGGTGAAAGAAAAACATCCAAGTATTTCATTGCAGTGTGGCAAGGGTTATGATGGAGATGATACAAAATCCTATGAGCATACAAGGCAAAGTACAGAAAAAAAAAATTACTCTTTGGGAAGGAAGAAGTGGGCAGTCACTGGGGAATGCTTTCATAGAGAAGAAAGTCATGTAATGAATATATATACCTGGGCTATACAGACTATACCTAACTAACCGTGGGAAATATTCTAGTTCCAAGAGAGATTAAATCCAGAGAAACAGCCTTCTTATAAAAGTTTGTCCTAATTAGGTTTGTGCCTATGAGTGCTATATGTTATACCTTACATTCCTCTAAACATCATCTCATACTGCTCATAATTTAATTTCCACAACTGTGACCTAGGTAGGGTAAAAATCACTTTATTTTATATATGAACACTCTAAGGCCCAGAGAGACTAATGACTTGCCCAGGGTAAACAGCTACTTAGTGGTATCTCTAATTTTGAGTACTGATTAAAAAAAAAAGCAACAAAGAGAAAGTATGAAAGAGCAGGATGTAATCATGTTTTCAGGGTAAACCTGGGAAACAAATTAAGAAAATGTATCAGTTAGATTTTTTGGTCCTAAGTATTGAAAACAAATGGGCTAATTTAATCAGAGAGACAATTTCCAGAAAGGCTATTGGGTAGGAAGCTCACAAATTCCTAGGAAGAATTTAACCATAAGACCTCAGAGAGAACAGAACTCAAAGAAGCCACAAAGACTAATTGGGAGATAGAATGGGGAGTTTCCTCAAGGTGCCACAAGGACTGAGCTCCAACTGTTTGCAACCTTGGGCTAGCCCTCTCAAGAGTTCCATTTTCAGGTGTCTTTATTCTCCCTGGCTGGCCTCACTTGGCTCATGTGCCAGAGGACTGCAAATCCTGCAGGGACTTCATGTAGGCCCCCAAAAAAATATGTCATTACTAAAAGAAAAGGAAGTAATGCTTGGCAAACAAACAAACAAACAAACAAACAAACACTCATCCCTATCCCCAAAGAAACCTCCAGCCAGAGGAGTGTACAGTTCTGGCACATGGCTTCATCAACTGGTCCTGCAGTTGATGTCCATCTCTCTTCTAATTTCAACACTATTCCATCTTGTTATTTTGCAATCTACAGGTGACATGAAAAATGTAATTACCACCCAAAATCTGGGATAGGATAGTATTCAAAAGCCCCTCCACCAAAAAGAGGAATGATACTGTAAGCAGGAATATACTAGTAAATACTTGACCTTTATTTAGTCAACTGCTCACAAGGCTGTAGTGAATTTTTTTTTTTACTTTCTTTCTTTGCAACATATTTTATATTTAGCTATCCTTTAGCCAGTCTCTTAGTTGGTCAGGCATTTTTGCACATAGGTCTGACCCAAATATTCATCATGACCCAGGGACAGTGCTTGTGATACTACCTACATGAGGTTGTAGTAGTCTCCCAATAATTATATCCCCTGTACATGGGGATTCAAAATACAAAGAGGAGCATAAAGAATATCTGGGTTCCAACTATATCCTCTTACCCTCTGTATATGGAAGCAATTGTGTTTTCCCTTGACATTAAAGTTCAGTCACCACTCTCAGTGCCTTAACCTCCTTTTGTACACAATGACCAAATGGTAGCCTCAGCTTCCAATCCAATGGTCACAAGAATATATCTCCTGGTAGAACCATTTAACCTTCCCTACTAAGACCTCTGACCCTGCAGACACCAAATTCATGAGGACAGGATTAAATATTTAAATTGTAGGTCATTTTGTATAAGTTTGAAAGCATCATCCCATCTCTAATCAATGATTACTAGATCTATATATTTTGGCTGGGGGAAATATAGCAACAATTTTTTTTCTGGTGTTTCAGGCATATATGACCTTCCTTCCTTGCTTGACAGAATAACATCTCCCAGCTGGCACTGGAATTAAGTTTTCATGGAGCCATTTCATAAAGCCAGCTATTTGTGGGTGATGATGTACATGAGTACTGAAACTCATGGAAATCTTGTCTACTGTCCATCCTTCAATTTGGTAAGTGTTATCTGAAAGACACTGATTTCATCATTATAATGCATTAAGTGCAAAGTCCAGAAAGATGGGAGACAAAAAAAAAAAAACAGAAAAGTATAAAAGCTATTATTCTAATAAGAAAAAAAAATCTATACTGCCCTTCCTATGACAAAAGAGGTTCAGTTTAATCAACCTGCCACAGGGGAGGTGGCTGGTCCCTTTCAGGTATTTGTACCATTCTACAACTTCAGGGTTGACCGCTGCTGCTGGCAATTTAGGAACTTAATATTTGCAATCACCAGGCCAGCCTTGATAGGTGGAAATTTGTTTTTGGATCATTGCTCTTTTTTATCACTGCCACACTGAATAAAGAATTCATGAGGGCACTAAGCAAGTAGTGGGGTGATTGCAGAAACTGACTCTAATCAAGATAGGATCCTTCCTGTCATTGGATTACTAGTCTCAACTAGACATTGGAGATATTTGATTAAGCATTCACATGGGGCACAGATACTTCTCAGGCCTTTAATTCATTCTGAAAGGTCCATTGGCATAACTTTTCCCAAAAATAGTCCTTGTCACCAGTTCATCAATTTTTCTCTTTCCAGACCCCTGAACTTCCATCCAGTTTAATAGAAATGTTTATAAATCCTGACTTCAGCTATCCCATCTTCTAGAGCGAATGATTAGAATGTAACCATCTAGAAAAAAGTCCAGAGGTTCTTTTTAGAAACTCTAAAAAGAATTTTTATAGTATTAAAGAACATGGGTTCTGGAATCTATCTTAAAATAGGTTTAAGTCCCAGCTGTGCCTGGCATCAGGTAGATGATATTGGGCAAGTTACTTTTCCTTATCTGGACCATGGGAGAAATAACAGTGCCAATGCTATGAGAGATATTTTGGTGATTATATACATTAATACTTGGATAAGAGACCTGAGAAAAGGTTTGGGAAATGGTAAGCCCCAATTAAATCTTAGATATTATTAGATATTATTATAGTCCATATATTTATTCAACAAACATTTAATGAGCAACTTCTATATGCCAGCACTTTACTGAACTGATGTACAAAGTAAACGTGAACAAAGCCAATGAGAGACAAGCCTAAGATCAGAGCATTTCACCTCCTTACTATGTATTATAAAAACTATGTCTTCTTGATATCTATAGCTGTTTTGACCTAGATTATTCCATTGTGCTTTTCTCCTAGGCTGCCCAGCAGTGGAAAGCCCACTCAATAGCAGCATTTAAAGCCTATATAAGAGCAGGCCCTAAAACATGTTGAGAATATTCTGGTCCTCCTCCTCCCCAATCTATTCTTTAGACAAAACTGTAGGTAAAGTTTTCTGGGCCCAGTTGCAGTTCATAGTAGATGGACGGAGATAAAATTAACATTTCTTTCTCTGGAATAAAAACAAAATGTCTTCCTATTGATTATGCCAAGACCTATTTCTGGCTCTCAAAGATCATTTGGGATAGGTTAATGCTGGATCCAGGTTGGCATTACCCAAGTCAGCAAAAAAGTATATAACAGTTTTTAATTCCTATTGGAGCCTTGAATGCAGAATTTGGCCAATTTTTCGTATTGAAAAATCCACTTGTGGGTAACTTGTTCTATTGGTATAACAACCTCAATATCTAATCCCATACATAACACCTAGATTTTTAAGTCTTTCTTTTGAAATAACTATACCTTTTATGCATTAAAAATTATGTCCCCACAATTCATATGTTGAAGCCTTAACTAATAATACTTAAGAATGTGACTATATTTGGAGATTGGGCCCTTAAAGAAATGATTAAGTTAAAATGAGACCATTTGAGTGGGCCTTATTTAATCTGAATGGTATCCTCATAAGAGGAGAAAATTAATAACAACCATAATGAACAAATAACAAACATAGAGGCCTACCAAAAAGTTAAAAATAGAACTATGTTATAATCCAGGAATTACACTACTAGGTATTTTCCCAGAGAATCAAAAATACTAATTCAAAGGGATGCATACACCCTGATGGTTTATAGCAGCATTATCTACAGTAGCCCAATTATGGAAACAGCCCAAGTGTCCATCAGTTGATGAATGGATAGAGAAAATGTGGTAAATATCTGCAATGGAATATTACTTAACCATAAAAAAGAATGAAATCTTGCCATTTGCAATGATGTGGATGGCTCTAGGAAGTATTATGCTAAGCAAAAAAGTCAGAGAAAGACAAATACCATATGATTTCATCCCCATGTGAAATTTAATAAACAAAAAAATGAGCAAAGAAAAAGAAAAAGAGAAAGAGGGGCAAACAAAGAAACAGACTCTTAACTACAGAGAACAATCTGATGGTTACCAGGAGGGAGGTGGGGGTTGAGTTAAATAGGTGATAGGGGATTAAGGAGTACACTTGTGCTGAGCACCAGGTGATGTATGAAGTGTTGTGTCACTATATTATACACCTACAACTAATATTACACTGTATATTGACTAACTAGAATTTAAATAAAAACTTTTAAAAAAAGAGAAGGAAATTTGGACATGGAAAGACACCAAGAATACACACAAAGGAAACAACATGTGAAGACACAGAGAAAGTAGCCATCTGTAAGCCAAGCAGAGAGGCCTCAAAAGAAACCCAACCTGCCAAAAAATCTAATCTTGGACTCGCAGCCTCCAGAATTTTGAGAAATACATTTCTGTTGTTTAAGCCACTCAGCCTGCTGTATTTTGTTATGGAAGTCTGAGCAGACTGATACAGTTTTACAGAGACTTCCTATATACCCTCCACTCCAGCTTCACTTAATGCTAATATCTTACATAAATATGTCCAATTCTCACAACCATAACTAGATTTTTGATGATGTATATAAGAAATTCCTAATTTTTTTACTTGAATTCCTTCCCTTTTTCCACTCTGATTTTTAATATTATCACAGTGCATGGTGAATTCGGCTTTAGTTAAAGAATAGACAGGCAATGGAAAGTAGAGAAAGGACACAATTTTAGCTTTCTCCTAAAAGGAAATACTTCTCAGAATTAGAAAATCAAGTTGAACTTTTTCAGATTATTCCAAGAATTTACTGAGTTATTCACAAATCTTTTCATTCCAATTATTAGGACTCAACATCTTTCTGATCAGTGTTGTGTCATATAAGAAGATTATGAGGCTATAAATTTTACTTTTATAACTCAATGACTCTATGTTAATCACTGAATGTGTTTTCAGTAATTGAAAATCTATAAATCTGAACATATCCAGAGTATGTGATATTTTCCTTTCCATGAAACAAGAGTTTTGGCATTGTTTCTTGTAACTCTCTTGCTTTATATTATCCAATCATATCAAAAACAACTATCCTACACTATGATTTTTTTTTCCTAAATCATTCCCATTAAATTGTCTTACAGCAGCATGTATCTGGTGTCCTAGAACTACAGACAAGATCTCAGATGATGACAGACCATAACATAATTAGCTGATGGTGAACTGGGTACCTTAGAACACTACTTCCCTAAGAATGGACAAAAGTCTTAATGTCTTTCATTTTCTCTCTATCCAATAAACATTGCACATGTCTCTGAGGATCTGTTTCTTGCAGCCAACTTTTATACAAGATCTTATCAGTTAGAATGTTTGACTTACATAGGTAGAGAAAAAAAAGGGAAATTTATTGGAAGGATTGTGAGTAGCTCCTAGATTAAAGATAATTTGTATAAACAGGGCTTGGAAGGACCAGAACAAGTCCCTTTCCAAAATTCCTCAACTCCTTTCCATTCTTTCACCAGTTTGTTCAAGATTCAAATTTCCAGGAAAAAAATCTCATTATCCTAGATTTGCTCTGAGACAGTGCCCAAGCCCTAGGTGAAGTAGGGTGGGCTGGAATCAAGGGGAGATACATCTATTAATTACAGTGTATAGAGAAAGAGTTTTCCACCAAAAGAAAGGGTAGAAGAAATGTGCTGGGGAAGTAAAAGACAGCAGCTGTCCAGACAATGCTCAATAAAGAATCCAGAAGAAAGTGAATCATAAGTCTGAGGTAAAGGTATTTTAAGAGTTCCAGATTTTTGTGGTAAAATGCTAGGATTGCTTGATTTACCCTTTTCCACATTCCTACCAAATTACTCATAAAAATCTCCAAATAAACTAAAATTTTAAACAGGGTGAGACATGAGAAATATTAGTCAATAACCCTCCAGATCACAGATGGAATTGCTTTTCATTAAGCAAAGTTAGAATAAGGCCCTTCAACAGGATAGAAGAACAATACACAGGATAACACTATGGAAAAATCCTACCAACCAATATCAACCACGTGCCCATAACAGACTTTCTATATAGGAGTGGCTTTTAATGAGACCAGGGCACTATCATTTCTATCTTGTTGCCTTAATCCACTCCATTAGTATCTGTTTTGCCTTCAAGACTTCAGAAGGTATCTTTTGACTCAGTATTTCTATTTTATGTTTATTCAAAGGAAATAATCATTGATGTAAATGTTTTTATAGAAAAATATTCAACTACAGAAGGAAATGGTTGGTGAAATGCCACACTAAAGAGATTTTTAGAGGCCATTCCTGGATACTGTAAAGTTTAAAAGAAAAATCAAACACAAAGACAAAATACCATAAATATTAGTGAAATAATAATGTAATACCTACCATAGAACAAACAAACAAATTGGCAATAATGCAGGATAAAGAAGACCATGAAATAACATCTTCAGGGTTATGCAATAAAACAAACTGAAAAACAATTTTAGATCCAGAAAAGTAGTCATTTAATAATGAAAGCCAAATAATATTGTATTCAGTTATGCAGTTTCAGAAATTCCATCATATAATCATGCTCTTTGAAAGTATCATTGGAAGTAACCCAGAAAAGAGAGAAACAAGTATAAGAGGGTACCCTGAAATATGAGAACATGTGAGAAAATATATCAATAATGTTTACTATTGTCTAAACAAACAAGACCAAAAATGTATACCAACAATAATACAGATCTGACCTTCTAAATGACAATAATACAATGTTAGCCATGGCACAGAAGGTAAGTAGGTGTAAAGACCAGAAGGAAAAGTGTCTTGTTACAGTAACTCTTTACTTTTAGGTAAAAATACAAATTCATCAAAATGACAGGTAATAATAAAAGAAAATATGAGCCACAATTACTTAGAGAAAGTATAAAAAAGTAGATGAAATAGACTCAAACTTTCAAAAGAGTTACAAAATATTGTTCCAACTAATGAGAGGAAAGGAGGAAAAATATCAGTGGAAATTATGAAATATTATGGCAGAAATGAATTCTGATAAAATGCTATACTGAGACTTCTGATTCTGGCCAACACGGAATAAATGGGATCAGATTTACTCTCATCACTTAAACATCAAAAAAGAAAAAAGACAAAATATAGGAAATAATAATTTTCAGGTATCAGACAGCAAGCACTACAAAATTGTGATCCCTGAAAGAAGAGAAACAAACAAGGTGGGCACATGATTATACCAGATTACTGCCTGAAGGTAGTTTCCAGGCCACAGCAGAGTGAAGAAAAACTCAAACTGAGGAGACAGAGACTGGAGTTTGGGAGACCAAGTTAGCTAGAATTTACAGAGCAAAGTACTGGAGAAAAAGGAGTTGCACACAAAGAGAGATAGAAATATAGATAAAAAGATGATCTCTTTCTCTCTCTATCAATCAATATCTATATCGAGAGAGAGAGAGAGAGTGCTGAGACTCTGAAGAAGGACTCTTACAGTATTTAGCTGAATGTAGATCTGTGCGGTGGAGGGCGGAAACTATCCAACACCGGAAAAAGAGGAGTAGGAAGACATAGGGGTAAATATAACAATTCCTAGAGCTCACACTGGGTCGGGAATAATTTGTGTTCCTACCCACCAGAGTTAAAAGACCTTGCAATACATGGAACCATAGTGTAGAAATTGTAGAAGATTATCATCTTAGTACCTGAAATTAATTTAGCCTTACACTAAGGCTGCTTAGAATCTGTTAGACCAAAGCTTAAAAGTGAGGCTTAAAAAGATCCAGCTAATTCCAAATAAATTTACCCCACACCAGAACAAAATCCAATGCTATCTAAAGGAATATATCAAAATCAGGGTGCCTGGGTGGCTCAGTCATTAAGCGTCTGCCTTCGACTCAGGTCATGATCCCAGGGTCCTGGGATTGAGCCCCACATTGGGCTCCCGGCTCAGAGGGGAGCCTCCTTCTCCCGCTCCCACTCCCCCTGCTTGTGTTCCTTCTTTCACTCTCACTCTCTCTGTCAAATAAATAAATAAAATCTTTCTTTAAAAAGGAATATATCAAAATCTAAGAACCAATAATGAAAAAGTCACAACATCTGGCATTCAACAAGAAATTATCAGGCATGCAGGGTGCCCAGGTGGCTCAGTTGGTTAAGTGTTTGACTCTCAATTTTGGCTCAAGTCATGATCTCAGGGTCGTGAAATCAAGCCCCACCTCAGGCTCTGTGCTCAGTGCAGAGTCTGCTTGAGATTCTCTCTCTCTCTTTCTCCCTCTGCCCTTCCCATTACTCATGCTCTTGCTCTCTAAAATAAATAAATAAAACCTTTTTTTTAAAAAAAAGAAATTATCAGGTATGCAAAAGGAACAGAAATATAACAATTAATACAGACAAAAATCAACAATAAAATCAGAATGATGAATGAGGTATAATGGAACTAGAAGACAAAGATTATAAAACATGTCCCATATGTTCAAGAAAATAGAAGAAAACACGGCCATAATAAAGAAAGAAAGGTAAGGTATAAAAAAGATATCAATAAAAATTCTGTAGGTGAAAAGAAAAGATGCCTTATGAAATGAAAAATACAATGAATGGAATTAAGAAGTGATTAGACACTGCACTACAAAAGATTAGTGATTAGTGACCTTGTACTGATACCAACTGAAATTACCCAAAATGAAGAAGAGATAGGGGTGCCTGGGTGGCTCAGTTGGTTAAGCAGCTGCCTTTGGCTCAGGTCATGATCCTAGGGTCCTGAGATTGAGCCCCATGGCAGGCTCCCTGCTCAGTGAAGAGCCTGTTTCTCTCTCTGCCTCTGCTGCTCCCCCTGCTTGTGCTCTTTCTCTCTCTTTCTAATAAATAAAATAAAATCTTTAAAAAAAAGAAAGATAAAATATCAAAATAATAAACATAACAATACTTTGTGGTCAATATAGAATGGGATGACATGTATGTAATTGGAGTGTCAGAAGGAGAAGAGAGATGACAGAATAGAAATAATCTGAAAGAATTATTTGCAAAATTTTTCCAAGTTTGATGGGACCTGTGTACCCACTGATCTACAGAACTTGATAAACTTCAATGGAAGAAACTTTAAAAAAAAACACATCAAAAATATCATAATCAAATGCTCAAAGTCCGTAATAAAGGGAAATAAACATCTTAAAAGCAGACAAAGGAAAAAGACTTGTTATATATACAGAAGAACAAAAATAAGAATAAAAACAGACTATCAAAGCCATGCAGGGTGCCTGGGTGGCTCAGATGGTTAAGTGTCTGCCTTCAGCTCAGGTCACGATCCCAATCCCCTGGGATTGAGTCCCGCATCGGGCTCCCTGCTCCTTGGGAGCCTGCTTCTCTCTCTGCTTCTCTCTCTCTCTCTCTCTCTCCCTCTGTCTCTTATGAATAAATAAATAAAATCTTAAAAAAAAAGTCATGCATGCCAGAATGCAATGAAAATATATCTTTACATAAGGGATATATATATATATTTTTTTTTTACTAAGAATCTTTTACTCAGTGATAGTAGTTTCCAAATTTGAAGGTGAAACAAAGAATTTTTCAGACCAACACCAGTTGAGAGAATTCATCCCTGACAGACTGGTATCATAAGAAATTTTAAAGAAAGTCTTTCACGGGACAGGAAGATGGTAGTGGAGAAGGAGGACTCTAGGCTCACCTCATCTCACAAATACAACTAGATAACTATCAAATCATCCTAAATACTCCAGAAATCAACCCAAGACTGACAGAACAAACTCCACAACTAAAGAAAGAAGAGGCCACATCGAGGAAGGTAAGAAGTGTGGAGATGTAGATTAGGAGAGAACAGATCCTGACTACTGTGGAGGGAAGGAAACTGTGGTTAAAGAAGGGCATGAGAGAGGAGCACACAGGGGAAAGTATAAGGAGAATGTTTCCCCACAGCTATTGGCTTGGAAAACAAGAGGGGCTGAATTTTGTGAGTTCTTGCAACAAGCAGGGCTTAAAGTCTAAAGTTTCGAAGTTCAGTGACCATGGCTGGTTCAGAGCCCAGATGGTACTATGCTGTTCTTGGAGAGAAGGCAGGCAAACAACCTGGGGACAGACAGCATGGAAACAGCAATCTGAAGAGCACCTGGGTCACACACGGGGAGGTTATTCACTCTTCTCAGAGTCTGTCCATGAGAGGCAGCTTTAGTCTCTCCAGGAACAAAGAAGCTGGCTGGTGCCATTTCCCTCCTCCACCCTTCAGCATAAACAGAGAGCCATGTGGGAAGCAGCACAGCACTGACACTAGCTGCCTAACTTGCTTACACTAAGCCCCCCACCCCCACCATGCCCCAGGGACTGCTCTTATCAGTCAACCTTACCTCAGTCCCAGTGTGGCAGGACCCTTCCCCAGCAGTCCAGCATAAACCCCTGCCCACACCACATCTCCTGATCAGAGAGTTTGCAGGGCCTCATTTCTGGGCAAGGTAGTGACAGATCTCATTTCACAAGCAGACCAGAGCACACCTAGTTAGAACTCACCACATTCAGGTCAGGAACAAACAGATCAGGTCAGGAACCAAACACTGCCCAGAACAGGCAAGGAAAGCCCCTGCAGATGAAGGACAGAGTAGCCAGAACACAGTAGCAGAATGCATACAGCACACACTGGAGACATTCCCTAAGTTCCAGGCCCTGGGCACTACATGACCTCTTCGTAAGGACATTACTTTCAGGAGCAGGAGATATAATTGGATTTTCTAACACAGAGAAGCAGTCAGAGGCTTAGACAAAATGAAAAGACACAGTAATTTATCCCAAATGAAAGAATAAGATAAAGTCATGGCCAGAGATCTAAGCAAAACAGATATAAGTAACATACCTGATGGAGAATTTAAAGCAATGATCATATGGATACTTCCTAGACTTGAGTAAATAATGGAAGACATCAGTGAGACCTTTACCACAAATGAAAGAGTTAAAAAAGAATCAATCAGAAATGAGTACAATAATGAGATTAGGAACAGGTTTGATGCAATGAACAACAGGCTGGAAGAAGCAGAGGAATTAATTAATGACCTAGAAGACAAAGTAATGGAAAGCAATGAAGCTGAATAAAAGAGAGAAAGAATTATGCAAAATGAGAATAGACTTAGGGAACTCAGTGACTCCACCAACAGTAATAGCATTCATATTATAGAAGTCTCAGAAGAAGAGGAAAGAGAAAAGGGGGCAGAAAATTTATTTGAAAAAAAAAAAAAGCTGAAAACTTCCCTAATCTGAGAAAAGAAACATACTTCCAAATCCAGGAGGCACAGAGAACTCTCATCAAAATCAACAAAAGCTGGCCAACACCAATACATATTGTGATTAAATTTGTAAATTATAGCAATAAAGAAAAAAATCCTAAAAGCATCAAGACAAAAGAAGTCATAACCTTACAAGGGAAATCCCATAAGGCTAGCAAGAAATTTTTCAACAGAAACTTTGCAAGCCAGAAGAAAGTGGCATGATACTTTCAAAGTGCTGAAATAGAAAAATCTGCAGGCAAGAATATTCTATCCAGCAAGGCTATCATTCAGAATAGAAGGAGAGAAAAAGAGCTTCCCAAACAAAAACTAAAGGAGTCCATGATCACTAAACCAACCCTGAAAGAAATATTAAAGGGAACATTTTGAATGGAAAGGAGAGACCAAAAGTGACAGTATAAAGGTAGGAAACACAAAAGCATTAAAATTAGTATTTCTGGGGCGCCTGGGCGGCTCAGTCATTAAGCGTCTGCCTTTGGCTCAGGTCATGATCCCAGGGTCCTGAGATCGAGTCCCACATCGGGCTCTCTGCTCAGCGGGAAGCCTCTTCTCCCTCTCCCATTCCCCTTGCTTGTGTTCCTGCTCTCACTGTCTCTCTCTGTCAAATAAATAAATAAAATCTTTAAAAAAAATTAAAATAAAACAAAATAAAATTAGTATTTCTGTGAAAAATCAGTCAAGTAACTCACACGCAAACAAAAAGGATATAAAATATAATAACATATACCTAAATGTGCAGAGGAGAGAAGAAAAGAATAGGTTCAAACTTAAATGACCATCAATGTAATATAGACTGCTATATGCGGAAAAGGTTATATATAAACCTAATGGTAACCATATATAAAAATCACTAATAAATATGCAAAAAATAAAGAGAAATAGATCCAAATATATCATTAAAGAAAATCAGCAAAATATGAAAGACAGAAAGACAAAAAAGATCAGAAAATCTCTAGAAACAACTACAAAACAAGTAATAAAATGGCAACAGATACATATCTATAAATAACTACTTTGACTGTATTAAATAGACTAAACACTCCACCCAAAAGGCATAAGCTGTCAGGTTGGATAGAAAACAAGACCCATCTATATGCTGACTACAAAAGACTCATCTTAGACCTAAAGACACCTAGAGATTGAAAATGAAATGATGGAGAAACATTGATCATGCAAATGGGAGTCAAAAGAAAGCCAGAGTAGTGATACTTCTATAGAACAAACTAGACTTTAAGACAAAGATGCTAACAAGAGACAAACAAGGACACTGTACAGTCATAAAGAGGATTATCCAACAAGAAGTTACAATAATTGTAAATATTTATGCACTCAACATGGGAGCACCCAAACACATAAAACAATAACAAACATAAAGGATCTAATCAATAATAATACAATAATACTAGGGACTTTAACACCCTACTTACATTGTTGGACAGATCATCTAAACAGAAAATCAACAAGGAAACAATGGCTTTGAATGAAACACTGGACCAGATGGACTGAACAGATATATCCAGAATATTCCATCCTAAAATATTAGAGTGCACATTCTTTTCAAATGCACATGGAACATCCTCCAGAATAGATCACATATTAGGCCACAAATAGACCTCAACACATTCAAGAATATTGAAGTCATACCATGCACCTTTTCTAACCACAATGCTATGAAACTAGAAGTCAACCACTAGAAAAGTCTGGAAAGACCTCAAAAACATGGAAGTTAAACAACATGCTATAGAACAATGAATGAGTCAACCAGGAAATCAAAGAACAAATTTTAAAAAATACATGGAAACAAATGAAAATGAAAACATAATGTCAAAAACCTTTGGGATGCAGCAAAACTGGTCCTAAGCAGGTAGTATATAGCAATACAGGCCTACCCCAAGTAGCAAGAAAAATCTCAAATACAAAAGCTAACTTACACCTAAAGGAGCTAGAGAAAGAACAACAAATGAAGCCTAAAGCCATCAAAAGGAAGGGAATAATAAAGATTAGAACAGAAATAAATGATATAGAAACAAAACAAAACAAACAAAAAAAACCCCAAAGAACAGATCAATGAAGCCAGAAGCTCGTTCTTTGAGGAAATTAATAAAATAGCCAGACTTATCAAAAAGAAAAGGGAAAGTACCCAAATAAATAAAATCATAAATGAGAGAGGAGAAATAAAATCATTACCAAAGAAATACAAACAATTGTAAGAGAATGTTATAAAAACTATATGCCAACAAATTGGACAAACCTAGAAGAAATGGATAAATTCCTAGAAATATATAAATTAACAAAAGTTAACCAGGAAGAAATTAAAAAATTGAACAGATTTATAACAAGCAAAAAAATTGAATCAGTAATCTTAAAACTCCCAACAAACAAAAGTCAAGGACCAGGTGGCTTCACTGGTGAAATCTACCAAACATTTAAAGAAGAGTTAATACCTATTCTTCTCAATCTATTCCAACAAATAGAAAAGGAAGGAAAACTTCCAAATTCATTGCTAGCATTACCTTGATACCAAAACCAGATAAAGACACCACAAAAAAAGAGAACTGCTTAGAACAGCTAATATAATCCCCAATGGGGAAAAACTGAGAGCTTTTCCATGATGGTTAGGAACAAGATAAGGATATCTACTCTCACCACATTTATTAAACATAGTACTGAAAGTCCTAGCCACAGCAATCAGACAACAAAAAGAAATAAAATCAGGGATGCCTGGGTGGCTCAGTCAGTTAAGTGTCTGCCTTCAGCTCAGGTCATGATTCCAGGATCCTGGGATCGAGTCCCACATCGGGCTCCCTGCTCAGCAGGGAGCCTGCTTCTCCCTCTCCCTCTGCCTGCTTCTCCCTCTGCTTGTGCTCTCTCTCTCTCTCTGTCAAATAAATAAATGAAATCTTTAAAAAAAAAAAGAAAAGAAAAGAAATAAAATCAGCAAGAAGGGCAAAACTTTCACTATTTGCAGATGGCATGATATTATATATAGAAAACCTGAAAGAGTCCACTAAAAACTGCTAGAACTGATAAATGCATTTAATAAGTCACAGGATGCAAAATCATCTTACAGAAATGTGTTGCATTTCTATATAACAATAATGAAGCAGTAGAGAGAGAAATTAAGGAATCAATCCCATTTACAATTGCACCAAAAACACAAAGATACCTAGGAATAAACCTAACCAAAGGAGTAAAAAAAATCTATACTCTGAAAACTATAAAACACTGATGAAAGAAATTGAAGACAACACAAAGAAATGGAAAGACATTCCATGCTCATGGATTGGAAGAATAAATATCATTAAAACGTCTATACTACCTAAAGCAATCTACAGATTTAATGCAATCCCTATCAAAATACCAACAGCATTCTTCACTGAGCTAGAACAATCGTAAAATTTAGATGGAGCCATAACAGACCCTGAATAGTCAAAGCAATTTTGAAAATGAAAAGCAAAGCTGAAGGCATCACAATTCCAGACTTCAAGTTACATTGCAAAGGAATAGTAATCAAAACAGTATGGAACTGGCATAAAAACAGACACATAGATCAATGGAATAGTATAGAAAACTCAGAAATTAACCTGCAAGTATATGGTCAATTAATCTCTGACAAAGCAGGAAAGAATACCCAATCTGAAAAATAAATGGTGCTGGGAAAAGTAGACAGCAACATGCAAAAGAATGAAACTGGACCATTTTCTCACACCATGCACAAAAAAACCTTCAAAATAGATTAAAGACTTAAATGTGAGCCCTGAAACCATAAAAATCCTACAGAGAACATAAGCAGTAACTTCTTTGACATAGGCCACAGGAACTTCTTTCTAGCTATGTCTCCTGAGGCAAGGGAAACAAAAGCAAACATAAACTATTGGACTACATCGAAATGAAAAGCTTCTGCACAAAAAAGGAAACCATTAACAAAATTAAAGGCAATCTACAGAATGGGAGAAGACGTTTCCCAATGACATATCTGATGAAAGGTTAGTACCCAAAATATATAAAGAATTCATAAAACTCCCAAAAAACAACAGTCCAATTAAAAAATGGGCAGAATACATGAATAGACATTTTTCCTAAGAAGACATACAAATGGCCAACAGACACATGAAAAGATGCTCAACATCAATTATCACCAAGGAAATGTAAATCAAAACTACAACGAGTTATCACCTCACACCTATTTGGATGGCTAAAATCAACAACACAAGAAACAACAGGTGTCAGCAAGGATGCAGAGAAAGGGTAACCCTCTTGCACTGTTTTGGGAATGCAAACTGGTGTGGCCACTCTGGAAAACAGTATGGAGGTTCCTCAAAATGTAAAAAATAGAGCTACCCTATGATCCAGGAATCACACTACTAGGTATTTACCCAAAGAATATGAAAATACTGATTCAAAGGGATACATGCACTCCAATATAGTATCACTATCTACAGTAGCCAAATTATGAAAACAGCCCAAGTGTCCATCAAATGATGAATGGACAAGGAAGGTTTGGTGTATATATACAATGGAATATTATTCAGACATAAAAAGGAATGAAATCTTGCAATTTTGCAAAGACATGTATGGAGCTAGAGAGAATTATGCTAAGTGAAATAAGTCAGTCAGAGAAAGATAACATATGATTTCACTCGTGTGAAATTTAAGAAACAAAAAAACGAGCAAAGGGAAAAAAGAACGGCAAACCAAGAAAAAGACTCATAACACTAGAGAACACACTACTGATTACCAGAAAAGAGGTGGGTTTAGGGATGGGTTAAGTAGCTGATGGGGATTAAAGAGTACACTTGTACTGAGCACCGTGTGATATATGCAAGTATTGAATCACTGTATTGTGTACCTGAAACTAATATAATACTGTATGTTAACCAACTAGAATTTAAATAAAAACTAAAATAAATAAATAAAGTCTTTCAAGGAAAATGTATCAAATGGAAATTTGGATCTACACAAATAAAAATTGCAGGAAATCATTAAAGTTTGAAAAGATAGAACTTATATATCTTCTCAGGTTTTTTTTTTTTAAGTTTTATTTATTTGACAGAGAGAGACACAGTGCGAGAGGGAACACAAGCAGGGGGAGGGGAGAGGGAGAAGGAGGCCTCTGGCTGAGCAGGGAACCCAATGCAGGGCTTGATCCCAGGGTCCTGGGATCATGACCTGAGCCGAAGGCAGATGCTTAAAGACTAAGCCACCCAGGCACCCATTTCTTCTCACTTTTAATCTCTTCCAAATATAATTGACTGTTTAAAGCAAAAATAGTAAATGATTGTTGGCTTTATAGAATACCTAGAAGTAAACTGGTTAACAAAAATTACAAAAAAAAGATAAGGAAACAGAAATATACTCTTCTATACATAAAGTGGAATAAAATTATATGAAAGTAGACTGTTTAAAGATATATAGATGAACCCAAGGAAACCCATTAAAAACTAAACAAGGATGGGGCGCCTGGGTGGCTCAGTCGGTTAAGCATCTACCTTCAGCTCAGGTCATGATCTCAGGGTCCTGGGAACTAGTCCTGTATCAGGCTCCCTGCTCAGCCAGGAGCCTGCTTCTCCCTCAGCCTGCCACTCCCCCTGCTTGTGCTCACACACACTGTCTCTCTCTCAAATAAATAAATAAAATCTTCTTAAAAAATTAAAAAAAATATGTAACTCCTAAGCCAATAGTGTAAATAAGCAGAATAAAAGAATATCAAAAAAAGAATGGTGAAACAAAACTATATGGATACACAGATATAAAAATAGCAACATGTAATATTTAAACCCAGCAATGTCAATAATTGCATTTAATAAAAGAGGTTTACACATTCCAATTAGGGGAGCCTGGGTGGCTCAGTTGGTTACGCATCTGCCTTCGGCTCAGGTCACAATCCCAGAGCCTAGGATTAAGGACCATCAGGCTCCCTGCTTTGTGGGGAGTCTGCTTCTCCCTCTATCCTACACCCCCCCCGCTTGTGCTCTCTCTCTCTCCCCCTCTCTCTCTCTCATGCTTTCTCTCAAATAAGTAAATAAAATCTTTTAAAGAAATAAAATAAAATAAACATTCTAATTAAAAGGCAAAGATTATCAGGATTAAAAACAAAAAGATCTAACTATGCTGTCTATAAGAAGCCTGTTTTGGGGGTGCCTGGGTGTTAAGCCTCTGACTCTTGATTTTGGGCTCAGGTCATGATCTCAGGGTCAAGAAATCCAGCCCCATGTGGGGCTCCATGGTCATTGCAGAGCGTGCTAGAGATTCTTTCTGTCTCACTCTGCTCTTCCCCATTGTTGTATGCACAGGTACACACCTCTCTCTCTCTCAAAAAAAAAAAAAATCCTTAAAAAAAAGCCTGCTTTAAATATAGACACAAAAAGTTTAAAAGTAAAATAACAAAAAATACAGACCATGAAAAGACAAATCAAAAAAAGATGAAAAAAAAAGATGAGAGCAGTCTATATTAGTATTAACCAAAAGACTTCAGAACAGGCACATTACCAGGATTAAAATGAAAAATTTTATAAGATTAGTGATTAATCAAGAGGATATAACAACCCTTACATTTGCATGCACCTAATAATAGAGTTTCAAGATAAATAAAGAGAAAAAAAAATAGAAGTGAAAGGAGAAATAGAGAAACTGGAAAACAGAGTTGAACATTTCAATACTCTTCTCAGTAATTCATAGGAAAAAAGTATATAGAAATTCAATAAGGATGTAGAAGAAGTAAACATTTCCATTAAATTTGATCTAGTTTTCCTGTATGGAACAACATCTCCAACAACAGCAGACTGCACATTCTTTTCATGCACATGGAACCGTCACCCAGATAAACCATACATGTTAAGGGCTATAAAAGAAGCCTTAATCAACTCAAGAGGACTGAAACAATAAAAAATGTATTCTATAACCAAAATAGAATTAAACTAGGAAAAAAATTAAAAAGATAACTGGAAAATTGCCAAGTATTTTGAAATTAACCTAGAAACTTTTAAATAACCTATGAAACAGGGCGCCTGGGTGGCTCAGTTGGTTGAATGACTGCCTTCAGCTCGGGTCATGATCCTGGAGTCCCTGCATCGAGTCCCGCATTGGGCTCCCTGCTCAGCGGGGAGTCTGCTTCTCCCTCTGACCCTCCCCCCTCTCATGTGCTTTCTCTCTCTTTCAAATAAATAAATAAAATCTTTAAAAATAAATAAATAAATAAATAAATAACCTATGAAACAAAGACAAAATTACAAAGAAAATTAGGCAAAAATTGAACTAAATGAAAAAAAATCAAAATGTGAGATTCAGCTAAAACAGTTTTTAGAAAGAAAATATCATTACACAATTTTGTTGAAAAGAAGATCTCAAATCAAAATAAATTTTTAACTTAAGAATCTAGAAAAAGAAGAATGAAAGAAAAAGTTATCAACCCAGATCCTACAGATATTAAAAAGATTATAAAACACACAAGGAAAATTCCTGGTCCAGGGCTTCTAACACATATTTAAAAATAAATAATGCCAACTCCATACCAACTCTTATAGAAAACAGAGGATAAGAAGGCACAATCTAATTCATTTTAAGATCCTAGATATATTCTGCACAAAAACTTACAAAGATATAGTAAGAAAATTACACACAAATATCAATCCTGAACATAGACAAGAAATTCTTTGACAAAATGTTAGACATTGAATCTAGCAATACATAAAAAGTTTAATAGATCACATCCAAATATAGTTTATCCCTTAAATATGATGTAGATTTAACACATAAAAATTAATCCATATAACACACCATATTAACATATTAGGGAGTAAAGAGAATAAAGAGAGTAATCATCTTAAAAGGTGCAGAAAAAGCAGTACACAAAATTCACAAAATTCTTGATAAAAACTGTCAATAAACTAGGAATGAAATGAAACATCATCAACCTAAAAATTAAAAAAAAAAGGCACATACAAGGCCTACAGCTGATATCCTAAATAATGGTGAAAGAAATGTTCTCTAAGATTGAGAACAGAGCAAGGATGTCTAATCTTATCATTTTGATTCAAGATTTTATCAGCAGTCCCAACCTGTGCAATACAGCAGGAAAAGAAATGAAAGAAAGAAAAGAAAAGATAAGATAAGATGATAAGATAGATAAGATAAGATAAGATAAGATAAGATAAGATGGTAGGTAGAGTATCAGCAAGTCCATTTGGTCTTATACCGGGGCCAAAAATCTCCATCTAGTTTTTTTTTTTTCACTAATCATAAAAACTACATTTCCATATCAATCTGATAATATATTTCTTGGCTCTGATGTGATGCAAAAAATTCCAACACAAATACATTATATATTTTATAGGTGTCCAAGGACAACAATACATGTGAGGATAAACAGATTGGGGTAGGTCCCTCTGTTGGAGGGAACTGGCTGTGAGGTTAAAGAGAGAAATCGTAAAATTGTTGATTGCCAGTCATGAATTGGGGAGCTATGAGTAGTTCAAATATGCACCCAAGAGCCATAGAAACAACATTCTCTACATCTAGGAAAAAAAAATTTAAGTGTCAATGTGAGTGAATATATTAAAGAGAAGGAAGATGAAAGAATAACTGTTATGATGTGATTCCTGAGAATATGTTCAATTGGAACGACTGTCAATGGAAAGGAAAAGCAACATATTCACCACTCTAAATGGCAAAGACAAGGATAGTTGAAGATGTCAAATTTGTAGGTCTGGTAGCAAGAAAGTTGAAAAACTTTCCAACTGATGGACTCTTATTCCTCACTACAGGTGAGGTCATTTGCTGAGGGCAAAGAGGCAGAAATAGCATTAAAAACTTAAAGAGCTTGAAAAAGATTTGAATCAAGTTTTTTGAGGAATTTAAACAGTACATTAAACAGAAAAATGAAGAGTACATACAAAATCTCTCTCTCTCTCTCTCTCTCACACACACACATGCTACACTTATAGATACAAACCCACTTACAAAAATGAGACAAAATATACACAATACAGTGTTAAAAGAGGTTGTCCCTTCACTAATGAGAAAACAGGTAATTGGATTTTTAAAATTTTATCTTTTTTCTAAAGTGAAACTGTATGACTTTTACTATCAGATTTTTAAGGCCTGAAGCAAAGTTTCTTAGAGTTATAGGACAGTACTAATTTATTGATTAGAGACAATAATTTGGCTAAGCCCAGTTATAGGAATAAACAGGCTTATTATATATCAGGGTTGCATTGAAAAATCATCCTCCCAATTTATCATCCAAAGATTTTGTTAAAAAAAATACCTGGAGCAGAATTTGAAGATTTACAGTATCTAGCAAAACAATGGCATTTCTAAAGATAAATTATGGGTTTTGACCTAAATTTAAAGTAATATACATTGTTTTTGTAAGGTTTCCCAACTCATATTGCAGTGAACTAGTTAGTTCTATATTCAGCCCATATAATTGATATCAGGATGCTTCCCATTCTTAAGAAGAAAGTATTGTAGCCCAAAGGGAATGAGAGATTTTTCCATGAGTGATATTGCAAGGCAATTGCAGAGCTGGGATCAAAATCTAACTCCGCCAGATGTTGAATTTTGTGCTCAGCTGAATGAAGTCCATATGATTTTCTTTGTGCTTCTAACATCCTCCAAAGTCTGCATCTGTTTTATATACTGCTCCATTGAGAAAGGTTCCTAAACAGACGCAATATATAAAGTTCATGAGAATAAGAAAGATTTGAAGAGATCGTATTACAATCACTCAAGCTAAAATTAGTTTCCTTCTGTTTCCAATATTCTGCCTGGCCCAAAATGTTCCAAGCCCATTGGTTAAGTCAGACAGCAACCAGGTGGGGAACACCTATTTCTGTGTTCTAAATACACTTTAAAAAACATAGGTTCAAATAAAGTTTAAAGTTGTGTCAAGATAGTCAGATTTTCCCAAACTCAGGTAGAGACTAGTATTTCATCCATGTGTAGTACAGATGTTATATTATAATGTTAAGAATAATATAAATTAAAGCCATTCTCAGCCCCATTGTTTTCAGTCCCTGTCTCTGTCTAGTTAAATAAACCACCCCAACAATGATCTATCATAGAGGATCTATTTCCAGTATTTTCTTCTTTTCCACCTCTACTTAATTACATTTAAAGTATGGTGTTTTCAAGGGGAGGAGCAAGATGGCAGAGGAATAGGAGATCAAAATTTCATCTGGTCCTAGGAATTCAGGTAGATAGGGATTAAACCATTCTGAACACCTACGAACTCAACAGGAGACCGAAGAAGAGAATAGCAGCAACTCTCGGAACAGAAAAGCGGCCACTTTATGGAAGTCCCTTACTTAAAAATCTTTTTTATTTTTCATTTTTAGAGTCATATTCTATCCCTTCATAGTAGTTAAACTTATTTTTGGTATATATATAAGTTGTTCTCTCTTTAAAATTTGGGGATACAGTTTCTTCAAACAGACCAAAATATACCCTAAATCTCTAGTATATGGCTTTGTTCTAGTCTCCTGCCTGATCACATTCTCTCTCTTTTTTTTTTAATTTCTCTTCTTTCGTCAACCAGTTTCTTATCTTATCAATTCCTTTTATAAAATCTTTTAGAATTTTCATCTTTACAGTCATATTCCATCCCTTCATCATATTTACCCTTATTTTTGTACATATATAAGCTTTTATTTGTTAAAATTTGGGGAGACAGTTTCTTCTAACAGACCAAAATATGCCCAAAATCTAGTGTGTGGCACTGATCTATACACCAGCCTGATCATATTTGATCATATGCTTTTTTTTTAAATCTTTTTCTTTTTCTTTTTCTTTTTTTCTTTTTTCTTTCTTTCCCTTTCTTTTCCCCCAGTTTCAGGTCTCTTCCGATTTGTTTAGTGTATATGTTTCTGGGGTCGTTGTTACCCTGTTAGCATTTTGTTCTCTCATTCATCTATTCTCCTCTGGACAAAATGACAAGATGGAAAAAATCACCTCAATAAAAAGAACGAGAGGCAGTAGCGACTGTCAGGGACCTAATCAATACGGACATTAGTAAAATGTCGGAACTAGAGTTCAGAATGATGATTATAAAGATACTAGCTGGCCTTGAAAAAAGCATGGAAGATATTAGACAAACTTTTTCTGGAGAAATAAATGAACTAAAATCTAACCAAGTTGAAATCACAAAGTCTATTAATGAGGTGCAATAAAAAATGGAAGCTCTAACTGCTAGGATAAATGAGGCAGAAGAGAGAATTAGTGATATAGAAGACCAAGTGTTGGAGAATAAAGAAGCTGAGAAAAAGATAAACAACTACTGGATCACGAGGGCAGAATTCAAGAGATAAGTGATACCATAAGATGCAACAATATTAGAATATTGGGATTCCAGAAGAAGAAGAAAGAGAGAGAGGAGCAGAAGGTATATTGGAGCAAATTATAGCAGAGAACTTCCCTAACTTGGGGAAGGAAACAGGCATCAAAATCCAGGAGGCACAGAGAACCCCCTCAAAATCAGTAAAAATAGGTCAACACTCTGACATCTAATAGTAAAACTTACGAGTCTCAGAGACAAAGAGAAAATCCTGAAAGCAGCTTGGGACAAGAGATCTGTAACCTACAATGGTAGAAACATTAGACTGCAACAGACCTATCAGCAGAGACCTGGCAAGGCAGAAAGGACTGGCATGATATTTTCAGAGCACTAAGAAAAATATGCATCCAAGAATACTATATCCAACCCCCCCACACACACACCACCCCCATTGCTACAGGGCAACACCATTTAGAATCAAGCAATGTTTCTTTCCCCAAACCAGTTTATTTCCCCATTTCTCCCATCTGTGTTATGTTGTGCCATAATTCTCCTAGGCCCTATAGTTTAGAATAGCAAAATAAATTTTTTTTACTTCTCTTTCCTTTATTTGATATAGCCACTCATCCTACAAGTTCTTTTCATTATTTCTTTCTCTTCACAGTATCTCTTGTTCTAACATGCTCTCTTTATTCTCAGCACCCCAGTCTAGGTCCCGTAATAACTGAACACAAAGCCTACCTCATTCTTATATAGTTTTAAAATTATTGCCCCAAATATTCATCTTGCTAATAAGAATGGATATACCTGTTGTTCTTTAGATAAATATATGTGTTACTTGAACACTCGATACTTTATATTTGGTACCACCACACACACACTCACTCTTCTCAATATTACCTTAGTATATTGTTTATATTGTTCCTGCTGAACCCCTTTCTTTATGATGCCCTTAACGATGAGGTACAACGTGGTGAAGAGCACAGATTCTGGCATAGTCCACCACTTACTTGTTGTGTAGTCCTGAGAGAGACAAAATTGCCTCTGATTGAGAATCACTGTATTAGATAGGTCTAATAATAGTTCACATCTTATGGAATTTTTTGAGAAATAGTTAACATATTAAACATGCTTTGAAGAGTACTAGCACATGAGAAGAGCTCTGTAAATGATGTAAATTCAGAAATTCAAATCCCCCTCTCCTTTTAGAGTATGAACCCTTCAAAGTACCTGGAAAGGATTTGTCCCTTTGTCTCTGAGAATGCATTTTAGAGATCTTCATTCTTGTCAATACCCCTTATTCCCCAAAATAATGTATTCACTTTTTCCGTATTTTCCTTTCCTTTAACTTTTCAAAGCAACACATTTATCTCACCTCTGCCTTTTTTCCCCCTATATCCCATATAATGTATTCTGCCATAACAAAATCCTACCAGATTTTTTGGAGAAAGGCTGAAAAACCACCAGAGACAAGAGAAGGAGACATGACAATTAAACGTACTTGAATTGAATCCTAGAACAGAAAAAGGACATTAACAAAATACTAGTGAAACCCAAAGTCTGGAGTTTAGTTAATAGTACCAACTACATTTTCTTAGTTTTAACAAATGTACCATGAAAATATAAAATGGTAGTAATGGGAAAAATGAAGTGAAAACTATACTAGAATTCCCTATACTATCT
Source organism: Callorhinus ursinus (assembly GCF_003265705.2). Lineage (NCBI taxonomy): Eukaryota > Metazoa > Chordata > Mammalia > Carnivora > Otariidae > Callorhinus > Callorhinus ursinus. The sequence continues at coordinate 126,434,924 of NW_027397063.1, read as the reverse complement.
TTGAAACTTTTCTGTAAATCTAAAATTATTTAAAAATAAAAATTTTATTTAAAATGTTAAAAACACTCTACCAGTTTTGTTAAGAATGAGAACCTGTTCAAATTTAAAGCAAAATACACATGACTTTCCTCTTTTACCAGAGTTCCTTTTTTTTTAAGATCTTATTTATTTATTGGAGAGAGAGCGAGAGAAATCACAGGAGAGGAAGACAGAGAAGCAGATTCCCTGCTGAATAGGGAGCTCGACACAGGACTCGATCCCAGGACCCTGAGATCATGACCTGAGCCGAAGGCAGATGCTTAACAAACTGAGCCACCCAGGTGCCCCTGTACCTGAGTTCCTTTACCTTAATTCTCCTTCAACTACCTCCAGAGTATTTATATTTCTTTATCAGTAGCATTTATTAAAAATGAAGCTATAGCCCATATGCCTCTGGATACATAAAAAGAGAACCTCTATGTATAAATGCCAGTGAAGCTCTTTGTAAGACATTCAATTTAGATTACAGATAATCAAACTCACCCTTTCACAACCCTTTCTTTCTTTCTTTTCTTTTTTCTTCCTTTTTTGTAGTCTTAGGCATGCCACAATTGATTTTTACTTCCATTCCCTTCCATTTCCAATAGAAATAACTACTATTTCCTACTCTAAAATAATTAAAAGAACCAATAAGCAGACCTAGGAAATGTTCAATATTAAGAATAGATCATTATTTGATCATTTTATACCTCAGCACTGCTTATTGATTGAAAGTTTCTAAAAGCACTTTCATTGTGTTTGATTATACTTCCTTTAAAAAGATTAAATAGAATTATATGAGATGAAGTTTGGGAAATTGTCCATTTTATCTCTTCTTACAGGACGATAACCATAAAAATCTGTGCAACACTATCTTCAATGCACTTCACTACACATCTTCTTTTCATAGGTCCCTGCAGGGGAATCAAATCACCCTTAGAATTCCCAAGGCCTCTGAGGGTAGACACTTATATGAGGTATTCCTCTCTCTATTTTTCTCTATAGAAGAAGGATCATACCACTAACAACCTCCAGAGAAAGAAGTCAAGAATCTCCCTTTACAATTCACATCTCTTTAAGAGTGGGTATAAACCAAATACCCCTCTGAGACCCAGATTTCTTCCAAGATGTAAACCAAAGGGGAAAAAGATGGTAAGAATGGCCCTAAAGGCTTAGGACATGTTCTTTGTCATAGGGCTCCAAAAATCCACTGGAAGCTCAAAGTAGGTAACAGGACTTTCATAAAAATTTTGGAAACATTCCCAGGCAGGAGTTTTTTTTTGTTTGTTTGTTTTTTTGGGGGGATTTGGTTTTTGTCTGTTTGGTTTTATAAAACTGAAGCACTTTTCATTTCCAAAGACCTCTGTTGCTCTCACTGTCCAAGTTCAGATTAAAATCTGTTCATTTCAGACATCTAATCCCACTAGATCTGAAAATGTTTTTTTCCTTTTTTTTCATTTTTTTAAAGATTTTATTTATTTATTTGAGAGAGAGAATGAGGGTCAGAGGGAGAAGCAGACTCCCCGCTGATCAGGGAGCCCGATGTGGGACTCGATCCCGGGACTCCAGGATCATGACCTGAGCCGAAGGCAGTCGCTTAACCAACTGAGCCACCCAGGCACCCATAGATCTGAAAACGTTTTTGAATTTACCTTTTCTCGTAGGCCATGTGATATTCCAGAGTCTCAATGTACCTTATTCTATACATCTTCTTATATGTCCTGACTAGCAGGTTCTCTTACATTCCTGGATTTGAATCCTAGCTCCACCACCTCCCAGCTGCATGCACTTTTACAAACTTGTTAACATCTATGAGTCTATTTTAATGTCTGACAAATAAGGATAATGATGCCTGCTATATAAGTTTTTGATAAAAATTACTTACCTAGGAGATCAATATCTGAGACAAAGGAGGTACCTACTAAATGAAGCCATTAATTTATTTGATAATGATGCAGCTGTTACAGCTTGATTTTGAATTATACAAGTACACCTTTTCCTAAGCAGACACACTTGAGGCAAAGAAAAAGAATGTTGGCTTGGAGAAAATTTTTAATAGCAAGTTTAAGTATGTAGTATACACAGACTACATCACATTGGGTCTTTATTTTATGGTTATGAACTGTCTTCAGGTCTAAGGGATGAACCTGGAAGGAAAAAGTTGGAATATATGGGGTTTATCCATCCAAAATTCTATAGTCTCAACTTGGCTCTGGATTTGTTAATTATATTGATAACTAGTTTGGGATTTCCAAAGTCATAAATGTAACTTCACCTGTAGAAGACAAAAGAATGTCTTCACAAATAAATGATGAGGAATGAGGAAACTTAGGATAATGAGAGTATGTTACTTTCTTGGGTTAAGGTAAATAAACAATACAGTGAAATTATTATAAATCCAAAGGCAAAAGAGCAACTTGAAAGTCCTGAGATTGTGTCTTCAAGCATCGTATTTGCTCAGGAAATCAAGCAGGAACTAAAGTAGTTAAAAAACAAAAATAAACTTGCTTTTGCCTTACCATTAAAAGAGGAGTAATGTTGTTAACTAACTATAATTTAAATAAAAATTTGGGAGAAAGAAAATTAAAAATAAAAGAGAAGTAATGAGCAAAGGAAAATAAACAAAAAATAGAGGACTAGGGTTCCTGGGTGGCTCAGTCAGTTAAGCCTCCCCCTCTTGATTTTGGCTCAAGTCATGATCTCAGGGTTGTGAGATGGAGTCCTGGTCAGTGGGGCTCCATGCTCAGTGGGGAGTCTGCTTGGGATGCTCTCTCTCTCCCTCTCCCTCTGCCCCTCCCCTTGCCCCACTTACACAAGCACTCTCTTTCTTTTTCATTCTCTCTCCTTCTAAAATAAATAAAATCTTAAAAAAAATAGAGGACTGATTCAGTCAGAGGAAAAGAGATATTTCTTTGGAAGAATGACTACAATCTTAACAGCTAACCAGACATAAATGAAATGAAAAACAGTGCATTAGGAAAGGGATGAAAAAGGGAAAATTAAGTATTATTAGAACAGGGTCCAAAGTAATAAAATGGAGGAAGATAGGTGTATTCTCATAGAGCAGCCTGATAGGACCACCAAAAGCATCTAGCTCCAGAATTTCACAGAGAAATGATGCCTTAATACTATATGCAGTCCATAGTGAGAATAATTAGAGAAACATCTCTCAAAGATTTGAACAATAAAATCAAGGATTACAGAAATTCTGAATGTATTTAGAAGAGAATCATGAAAGATTATTATAGAATAATAGAAATTCTTTTGGAAGGTTTTCTCCATTATCTCTGTAGCTACAGCATTTCCTATGTCTTAAGAAATTTATGGAATTATAACTAAGAGAAATCCCAACAAAATGGTGCATTTTTACCTAGATGTCAGACAGAGAAGTGGTAGCACTGGTCCAAGCCTGAAGTGGATTTTGATTTGATGTAAGAGTATCTCCTCTGGGTAGAATTATCTAACTCCAGGAAGTGACATTTAAGTGGACAATAGATGCCTTTGGTATCATCAGAGCTTTCTATCTGGCCACAGGAGGACCCAGAGTATGCTTCTGTGGCAAAATCTAGAAAAATGTGTTGGGAGATGAATATCTGGACCAAAAACCAAAGGGAAAGAAAAAATAGTAGACTAAAATCCATCAAACAATTCTATGTGTGATAGAAAAGAAAATAGCCCAAATTTTAAAACATTAAACCATTAGAAGTTGTAGTGAGCCTTGTTGAAAGAACAGAACAACAGCAAAGAGAAATGAAATATTGGAGATATATCCTATTATTGATGGCAAAAATGTATTAGACAAAAATTGCTGTACACACATTGAGCATTCTATATTTCTGAGACCCAAGTTTCATTAACATCAATAGCAGCTACAATTTAGGCATCTGCAGAAAGTGATTCTCCAGTTAAAACAGATTCAGTGAGAAAACATTCATTGGAGACAGATTTCACCCTTAGCAATTCCAAAGTAAAAAGTGAAGGAAGCTGCTGGTGGGGCCTGAAGTAAATATACTTGCTCACCAGAGTAGAGCAAGAGTTTTCCATCTTGGTTGTATGTTAGAATCACCTGGGGTGCTATTAAAACTCCCATTGACCAAATAGGGCTGCAGACACTCTAGGGAAGATATACTCATTAGTAGTTTAAAGCTCCCCAGGTAATTAAAATGCACTGCCGAAAGTGAGAACCACTATGGTAGAGGTTGTGCCATTAGTGACTAGATTAAGGTCACCTTCAATGCAGCACTGAGATGCCAGAAAAAGTGTGCCAAGGTGAATTGGTGATTAAGGGGTTTTGTATATAAAGACGGAAAAGAAAGGAACTTCTTTTCAAACCAAGGGACTGGAACAAATTTCTAAGTTTTGCAAGAGGAGGGTAATGTCTTAAATATCACTCCCAGAGGGAAAGAAGGTAGTATGCATACTTCCTCCACCAATACAATGTGCCAATATTAATCTCTCACTGGGAGACTTCACACAGTTGAGGTTAAATTCACTCATGCAACCATTCCAGACAATTGGCATAAGCTAGCCCCTAAAGATGAAACCAAGATTTTCCTCATTTAACCTTATTCACTGAGATACCATGCATTTTTTTTTTTTTTCTGTAATCCTTGTCAGCACTAACTCCTGGATTCTGGACACATGATTGTGCCTGAGATAAGTGCTCTTGATCTGAGAATTAGCATTTTCTAAATTTTGTGGCAGTGGGGCCAATGATGATAATATTGTTTATCTTCTTAAAATACTGAATTATTTAAATCAGAAATTTGGTATTAAACAAAACTTTGAATTCTAAAAGAACCATATGCAATCCTCAGAGAACAGAGGCAACTGCAAATAAAAAGTTCCAGAGTGTAATTTTGGATTTAAATTCTTTAAATTTCAACTTACAAAAGATAATTTGTTTTGAACTTAAATTCTTTTGACTTCAGCTTATAAAAACATCAACTTGAGGACTTGAATTTCTCCTCATGAAATCTATAGTAGTGGGGATTTATATTAAAATTTGCTGCATTTCTCTGTTGACATTTTATTATCAGATATTTTTACAAATTTATCTTGTTGCAGAAACTGTGATGGGCTACTTAGACAATGTTAGATATAATTTGGGATGTTAGATAGAATGGTGAGCTTTGGGGTTTTAGCTTCAGTTGGAGCCTAGAGTTTGATTTAATAGAACAGATAGTTCTGACCCACTTGAGAGCCCTCATAGGCAAAATTCTATCGTCTAGTGGGATATCCAACAGAACAGTGCCTTTTCTTGTAGACTTATTCTCATGAACATGGAACCTGGCTTCTTTTGATAGTTTGAGTTCTCCTGCCCTGCAACAGCCCAATTCTTAGTTGACCACAGATTTAATGGTTAAGCCACCAGGTTAAAAAAAAAAAGAAACAGCAGCATGTTCTCCACACCCAAAGTTTCCATTCATCCCTTGAAATTCACTGCAATGACAATTCTCTCCCACTCCATCACTCACTGCTCTCCTGGGGGTAGGGAGGAGTGACATAAAATTCTTGGTCTGAGCATGTGTGGCTCAGACTCTCTCTTCCCTGTTTCTTGGAAGCAAGCTTCCACAGAGCACATGTCCCCCTGCTCTTTCATGCCATATGTCGGTACATGTGAAGAAAAACCTTCTCCAGTCCATGATACACTGAGTGGGGAAAACTGGAAGTCTGGGTTTGGAATTACAAAGATTACTTGCTCATTTATTTAAATTATATTCTCCAGTATCAGTTTAATAAAGTTGATATTTTTACTTTTGTATGCCTCACTCCTTTGTCTTATTTCTCAATTTTTTTTTTTTTATAACAAGGATAGGACAGAAGTGTTGTTGTTAATAAGTGGCCACTTCAAAGATTCCCAAAAGTTATAATGTATGGAACTCATTGCCTTAGTGTTTACTCCATTTTTTTCTTTATTGAGGTCTATGGAGGATTCCTTATGAGATCATTGGCATATTTGTATGCCCAAGGTATGGTAAGTACCATGTATAAAATATGAGTAAGTTGATGCCAGGTGAATCATGGCAGCTGAGTCACTGTCTCATAGATTAAAAAATGATAAACTTTCCATCTACATGGTTATCTAAAAGATTCCACCAATTATGTTTTTCTTTATACTCAAAGGAAAACTAAAAATAATACTTAAGACAATAAAAAAAGTATTCAATTTTATTAACTGTCAAGGAAATGCAAATTACAACCACAACACAATTGTCACTTTCAGCCAAGATAGAGTGACAAGAATCGGATTTACCCTACTCCCTGAAACAACCAAAAAACTGAAAATGGAGGGAGGGATGAAAAGAAGGCATTTATAAAGATTATAAAACTTCTGTAGGGCAATGGATATGTTCACAGTCTTGATCATGCTTATGATTTCCTGCATATATACAGTTGTCAAAATTTAGTAAATGGTGTATTTTATGTGTAGATTATTGTATGTCAATTATACCTTAATAAAACTGTTATACAAACACATACACATATAGAATAGTTGTAATGATAAAGTCAGACTATACCTACTGTTGCTTTGACTGTGGAACAACCAGAACTCTCACTTACTACTGATGGGAGTATAATTTGATACAATTACTTTGGTTGTTTAACATATGCATATTTTATAACTCAGCAATTATATTCAGGTATATATCCAATAGAAAGTCAAATAAATGTCTACCAAAAGATATTTTATGTTCTAGAGAGTCTATAGCAGTACTACTCATAATTTCCCCTAGGTAGACATAAATTGTGGTATATTCCTATAATGGAATATTATACAGCAATGAAACTGAGTAATCTACAACTCCACACAAATACATGACTCTCACATTCCTATTAACAAAGGAAACAACACAAAATGACACATGTGTATAGACTCATAAATACAATGGTATTGAACTGGGCAAAAGTAAACTGCATTTTTACAAGTCAGGCTAGTAATTATCACTACAGGTAGGGTAGTAACTATTTTGAGCAAATTGGGGCTTCTAAATTGTTCTTTTTCTTCATCTGGATAATGGTTACATATGTGTATTCACTTCATGAAAAGTCATCAGGCTATGTACTTTGTACACTTTTACACATGCATGTTATACTTCAAAAATGATAAAAATAAACAGAAAGTTTTGAAGAAAAAAATTCTATTCAAATCAGAAGACATAAAAGTTTATGATTTCTAATTTCATCAAAGAATAACAAATTTTGGGGGTGTCTGGCTGGCTCAGTCAGTTAAGCATCCCACCCTTGTTTTTGGCTCAGGTCATGATCCCAGAGTCCTGAGATTGAGCCCTGCGTTGGGCTCAGTCTGGGCTGCTGGGTGTGGAACCTGCTTAAGATTCTTTCCTTCTCCCTCTGCCCCTCCACGCACCTCTCCCCCCCACCATTTGCAGGAGCACGTGCTCCCTCTCACTCTTAAAAAAAAAGAATAATAAATTTTCAAAGGGTTCTGCCAAGTTTCAAATTCTGTTATTTTCTTATACTAGAGTAAGTCAGGGAGTAATGGCGTAAGACCATTCTGCTTTTTCCCAGAGATGCAAGCTCAAAGGGATTCTATTCAGTTGTGTGCATAAGTAGGGAGTGTCAAGGAGAGGGGGAGTGTAGTCAGATGATAATTACAATGCAGAAGGCCTATACTTCTAGCTATTCATATCAGAGAGAGAAATCTTAGGAACAAAGTCTATCAGAAAATGTTTTTGAAGGTACTTCACATCTTTGTTCTGTTGTTGTAAGTTGTGTATAGTACAGGCTTCTAACACTATTTTATTTTTAAATCACAGATAAGAGAAGGTTATACAAATATTATGTGTATACAATGAGTTTTGACAAACGTATGCATCCTGTAGCCAATACCCCATTCAAAATATAAAACCATAAAATTCACTCATGCTCATTTCCAATCTATTTTCCTCCAGGGCCAGTATTCTGATTGCTATCAGTATAAATATATATTTATATAATATTATAAATTACTATATTGTATATTATTATGCATTTTAAAAATTGTTTTATTATAATTTGATATGTAATTACTTTAAAACAATGTTAAAATTCAGATAAATGGAAAAATAAAATAGGCATTCTTCTATCTTCATAATTTTTTCAGGCCAAAACCTTCTTCTTCTGGTAATCCCTGTACACATTTGTTTGATTATTTAATTAGTACCACAGTTCACATATGCTCTGCTCTTTTTCTATCTTTTTTCTATTCTTCTTTTCAGATAATTTCTACTGACCTGCCTTTAAGCTGATTGATCATTTCACTTAGTATTTATTCTGTTAATTTAATGTATTTTTAAATTTCACATATATTTTTCACATTTAGACTTTCTCTTATTATTTTTGCAGTTTTAATTTCTTTGATGAAATTCTCTGTTCTAACATTCTTCCATCTTTTCCTGTAAATCCTTGAACATATTAATAATAATTAAAGTCCTTGTCAGCCACTTGTCATATCTGGATCTTTCTAACATTTGTTAGCTAAAGAGATTTCACCATGAGTCTGGGAATGAGCCACAATGTCAAGAAAATTAAACCCAACCACTTGTGCTACTGCTGTTTTCACCACCATAACCACCCCTACTGTCATCTAGGGGCTAGACTTTTTTTCCTTAAACCAGTGTTTGAGCCTAAAGCCCAGAAGGTGTAAACTGAGTTTGAATGATTTGATTCAGTGGTTCCAGACACAGGGAGAGAGTACGAGACAACCGCGGTTCCTTCTGCTTGTCAATCCCACATTCACTTCATTTTTCCTATAAAAATTAGACAGAAGGGGAAGCAGTGAGTTTTGTCATGCCAAGCTAATTATTATTGTGTTGGGGGATTTTTCAAATATCAATCCATGCCACTTGCTCCTACTATCACCGGTGACTCAGTTGCCTTCTTCTCAACCTCAAAGTTTAAGGTCTCTGGCAGGCTTTCTCCACGATCTAGATCCAATTTTTGCTACAGAACCTTCTGCAGCTTGTTTCTCAAGTATGCAGGGCTTCATCCTCTATAAATCAGTTCATCAAGGCTTTCTTGCATGTAAAACTCTTCAATAGTCACATAAATCACTTCATATAAGTTACTTCAAAATATCATCTATATTTTACTTGGTGTTACCATAAATGAAGGTCTTCCATATCTTCTCAGATTCTATACTGGAAGTGGAAATCCACTGAAGATCTATTTTAGTGTTGGAGGGGGAAAGCAATGTTTCTGGACTCACTAGGAAATGGTATGAGGATCTGAAATGATTATCATCTTCCAGAGGTTTCCCCAACCTCAGCACTATTCTGAGGACATTTTGGGCCAGACAGTGCTTTCTTGTGGTGGGGAAAGGGGAGGAGACTGCCTTATGCACTGTAGGATGTTTATTAGCAGTATCCCTGATTCTACCTACTACAGACCAGGAGCACTGCCACTCCCCTCATTATGACAAGGAAAAATGTCTCCAGACATTGCCATGAGCAGTCTCACTTCCTTTCTGAGAAAACCATCTTTTATTTTCTTTACATATGATTTGGCAAAAAGATATGTGACTTTTTAGTCAAAATGAAAAAAAAAGTAGTTTTAGCCCATTTGTAAGCCTGGTTTTAATTTTAAGTGGGTATGCCTTTTTCATAAAGAAAATAAATTTCAAAATTTCATCAAAGACAACTCGGCTTTAAAGCAGTCATTGAAAATGATTTTCTCATACCAGGCTATAATAGAAAGTTAGAAAACATTGCTGTTCTTCCCTCCAAACAAATACCCAGATGATGATGATGATGATGGTGGTGGTGATGATGATGATGATGATAATGACCAAGAGCCCTCAGAGCAAGTCTGCAAAGGAGTAAGGCTGAGGCCATACTATGCAGCATATGTGTGGATGCCTGTAGTCACAACAATGGTCTCAATGATAGAAATTAGGACAAGATCCTTGGCCAAAGGTGTCCCAAATGTCCATCTTATCCTTGGCATAGAATCTGGTTTTTAAATGATAAAGTCATGGAGGATGGATTCCTTTAGTTTGGAATCCATCTGCCACCCTGCATCATTTCCAATTTTTTATTATAAGGACAGATTTATATTGTAGCATTATCGGTTTTCTTTCCAACATTGAGCTAAGCAATCTGGTGTGAAGCAAGGTCACCCCAGACTATTGCAAGTGGTTGTTTTCATCGATGGCAGAAGGGAGGGGAAAAAAGCAGAGATTCTATGACTAAATCGAGGGGCTCTGATTAAAGTCTACAGGTACTATAGGCTGGACACATTATGTCTTGCTTTCTGAAAACAAATTTCAAAATAAGGAGAACAAATAGCATTCTTTGGCAAATTCCACTTGGGCTCTAAGATATTATAGGATACGTTGTTCATCCTTAACTTTTATTTTCCTTCTAATTTAGGTTTTTGTTTTGTTTTGTTTTGTTTTGACTGCTACAAGTGTACTTGGGTCTTCTTATCCATTGAGTAAATCAACCTCTAGTCTCAGGAAAAAGAAAACCCATAATACCTAATCACTACAAAGGGAGGGACTGATTCTTGTTGCTAAATGTTTCAGATATTTAACCTATAAGAGGCACTTCAAGACTAATTTCAACCAGGCAGTTGGTTCACTTGGGATAAAAAAAGGCAAACTCTTGGGTCTAAAGTAGCACTGAGAAATGAATGTGCTCTAATGTGATTTCTTGTCTTTGAAGTGGAGGGAGGAATGTTTTTATGCTGATTTCCAGTATATACATATGCTAGTTGAAAATCATAAAAAGTATAATTGAGAGTCGTCACAGAGAGGAAAAATGTTCAGCTGTAGATGATTATGCTGTGGGTTTCCTCACTTTCATACTACAGAATTCCAGAGTTTGGAAGTATGTAGTCTCTCCTAGGGAGCCTCTGCAGGCTTCCATGACAATAGCTCTCCAATACTACCATATACTCTAACTTCTCTTCTGTTACCATAGATAAATTCCCCAGGCTCCTATGTAAAGACAACTCTTCCAACAATCATGAAAGCATTGTCATATTTATTGTCTCCAAACTCTCTCCTGTTCTCTCCTAAATCTTCATCAATCAGGATTTTGTCCTCAGCAATGTACAGAACTGCTCTTTTCAAAGTCTGTAACAACCTCCAATGTTCAAATCTACAGTCCTCATCTTATTTTGCCTATCAGCAACATTTGACATAGAAGATCATATTCTCCTTGATGCATGTTCTTCACTTGGCTTCCAAGAAACACTGTTTTTTCCCCAAATCATTGGTCACTCAGCCTTGGTTTCTGAGGTAGACTGCATTAAAATAATCAGTCACTCACCTCTCCCATGTATATACATCCTTGTGGAAAGACTTTACAATGACTCCCCATTGTGTATATGGCTTATTTCTCCTTCGTCTGAGTTCAGGTTAAAATGTGACTTGCTTTGGCCAATGGTTCATTAGAAAATGTTTGCAAAAACCACTGCCGTGAGAAGAACACACCAGAACTTGCCCAATAGTCCCAGAAGGTGGCCTGGCACATGAGCAGAGCTGCCACAGATAAACTGCCCTGGTCCAGCTCTGCTTAAAACAAAGCTTCCAATAAGCCTGTAGATACATGGGTGAGTGTAGCCAAGACCAGCTAAGCCAAGCCTAGAACTGCTAATTCTAAGACTTGTAAGTTAAACAAATATTATTATACACCCCTCGGATTTTGTGATTGCATTATGTAACCCTGGTTAAGAGATGCAGTCTCCTCTCCTTGCTTCACCTGTTATACTTAACTCCTTAACATTGGAGTAGCCCAGGCCTCAATCTTTGATCTCTTCCTATCAGTTAATATTTCAGTATATCATTTTCTCCCTTTATTTATTTAGGCAATATTTATACCAAAGGGAGTAACACAAAATGGTGTGATAAAACCTAATTCAGGAATTAAAGGTCTGGATTCCAAGAGTGTTATAAAGTAATGGGTAAAAAGTAGGCTTTATAAGCCAAGAATACTCAATGGGGAGAGGATAGTTGCTTCAATAAATGGTGTTGGGAAAATAGGATAACCACATGCAGAAGAAAAAAAATGGATGCCTGTCTTACACCACATACAAAATTAACTCAAAATGGATTAAAAACTTAAACATAAGGTCTTATACTATAAAACTTCTCAAAGAAAACAGGGGAAAATCTCCTTGATACTGATCATGGCAATGATTTTTTTTTTTTTTGATATGACACTGAGAGCACATGCAACGAAAGAAAAAAAATGATAAGTAGGACCACATCACACTTATAAACATCTACATGGTGAAAGAAACAATCAACAAAATGAAAAGGCAAACTATGGAGTGGAAGAAAAAATCACAAATCATATATCTGTTAATACCCAAAATATAGAAAAACCTCATACAATCAATACAATAACAACAAAACTCCGATTTAAAAATGGGCAGAGGGGGTGCCTGGGTGGCTCAGTCGTTAAGCGTCTGCCTTCGGCTCAGGTCATGATCCCAGGGTCCTGGGATCGAGTCCCACATCGGGCTCCCTGCTCGGCGGGAAGCCTGCTTCTCCCTCTCCCACTCCCCCTGCTTGTGTTCCTGCTCTCACTGTCTCTCTCTGTCAAATAAATAAATAAAATCTTTAAAAAAATAAAATAAAATAAAATAAAAATAAAAATGGGCAGAGGAATTAAACATTTTTCCAAAGTCATGCAAAGGGCAAACAGTTATATGAACAGTTACTCAGCAACACTAATTATCAGAGAAATGCAAATCAAAACCAGAGTGAGATATCATCTCATACCTGTTGAAAAGGCTTTCATCAAGAAGACAAAAGATAACAAGTGTTGGCTGAAGTGTGGTGAAAAGGGAACCCTTATGTTCTGTTGGTGGGAATGTGAATTGGCTCAGCAGCTATGGAAAACAGCATGGAAGTTCCTCAAAAAATTAAGAATAAAACTATCATATGATTCTCACTTTCCTACTTCTGGGTATATATCCAAAGGAAATGAAAACAAAATCTCAAAGGCATATCTGCACTCCTGTGTTTATTGCAGCATTATTCATAAGAGTCAAGATATGGAAAGAACTTAAGCATCTGTCAATGGACGAATGGTTAAGAAATATGTCACACACACACACAAATATTCAGCTGTGAGAAAGAAGGAAATCTTGCCATTTGTGACAACGTGGGTGGATCTCAAGCGCATTATGCTAAATAAGTCAGACAGAGAAAGACAAGTACTATATGGCACCACTTACATGTGGAAACTAAAAAGACTGAACTTATAGAAAGAGAGAGTAGAACAGTGGTTACCAGGGGCTGGAAGTTGGGGTATATGGGGAGATGTTGGTCATAGAGTGTAATCTTCCAGAATAAATGAATAAGTTCTAGGGATCTAATGTAAAGCATGGTGATTATAGTTAATGATACTGTATCATTACTTGAAAGTTGCTGAGAGAGTAAATCTTCAATATTCTCACCCCAAAAAAGAAATGGTAATTAAGTGACATGATGGAGGTGTTAGCTGATGCTATGGTGATAATCATTATGCAATACATAGATGAATCAAATCAACACATTTTACACCTTAAATCTATACAATGCCATATGTCATTTATATCTCAATAAATCGGAGGGGGGCAGGAAATAGGCTCTTTAAGGACACGGCTATGGCCCACATCCTCATTCCATGATTCCAGCTGTGGGAACTGGGAACAAAGATCTTAAAAAACCTTTGTGTCTCAGTTTCCTTATTGGTAAAATGGATAAAATGAAGTACCAACTGAATATCAACGTGAGAATTAAAACAGTTCTCATTAAATTCATTTTATATTGAAAGAGTATCATGTCTTAGTCTGTTCAGCCTGCTATAACAAAATACCACAGACTGGGTGGTTTATAAAGAGCAGAAATTTATCGCTCAAAGTTCTGGAAACTGGAAGTCTGATATCAGGCTGCCAGCATGGTTGGGTGAGGGCCCTTTTCCAGATCACAAACTCCTCCTTATGGCCTCACATGACAGAATGGGGTAAGGAGTTGTATGGGGTCTCCTTTATACGAGCAATGATCTCATTCATAAGGGCTCATGACCTAATCACCTCCCAAAGGCTCTGCCTACTAACACTATCACCTTTATGTTAGGATTTCACCGTATAAATTTTATGGGTACCCAGGGTACACAAACATTCAGACCATAGCATATAATGAAGATTCAATAAATGAACTCTGATGATATTTTGATCATCAATCTTTCTGAACCTTAGTTTCTTCCTCTGAGCTTTATCTTTCTATGATTCAAAAATAATAAAATCTCAATAAAAAAACCTTGATATGGCACTAAAATGAATCCTTGTCTGGTTAGTGAATTCCAATTTAAGGTATACATGATTGAGCTTCCTTCAGTACCCTTTACTGAAATAGTTGCCTTTTGAGAGGGGCTCAACATTTTAAGTGAATGAGATTATTTTTAATGGAAGATTTTTAGGCCTCAAAATAGACAGGTGGGAGAGAGAAGTTCTTAGACTAAATTATTTGAAATTATAGCATTTTTGGTATGTAGTGGTGGGCTGGTAATGTTTAACAACAGATTCTCTGAAAAAATATGGGCATGCATGTACACACACACACTCATATATGTTTATTATAAATTTGTGGGTACAAAGAACATATAGCACTTTATTTGCAAAAAATGAAACCTATAATATTCTTTGTTATAAACTTATATATCTAATTGATTCTTACAGAATGCTTTCATTGATTTTGGCCCAACTTTTGTATCTATAACCAGCCGATTGTTACAACTGATGAACAAGTGTAGTTCCTACATGAAGGTCAGTTGATATTCTTGTTATGTTTATTGTAGGATACAGGTTAAACAATGAAGTTGTATGTTGTAACTTCACTTGTTTTTGGATGATTGTGTTGATTTCTTCGCTGAACTATATCATAGTTTCAGATACTGGAAGAGTAGTCCCCAAATTTATAACAATTTCTAAATTGTTATAATTTGTAGCAATGTAATAGCTATAGACACTACACATTTTAATTAACTATTTTTAGAGCAGTTTTAGGTTCACAGAAACATTTAGAGGATGCTACAGAAATGTCTCATATACTCCTTGCCCCTATACATGCCTAGACTCCCCCACTGTCAACATTCCTCACTAGAGAAGTACATTTGTCACAATCTTGATGAAACTACACAGACACATCATAATCACCCAAAATCCATCGTTTACATGAGAGTTCACCCTTGGTATTGTACATTCTATAAATCTGGACAACTGTATAATGGCATGTATCTATCATAATAATATCATACAGAACATTTTCACTGCCTCAAAGTCCTTTGTGTTCTGCCTATTTATTTTTTTCCTCTCCAATCCCTGGCAACCACTGATATTTTTACTGTCTCTGTAGTTTTACCTTTTCCAGAATGTTATATAGGTGTAATTGTAGAGTATATAGCCTTTTCAGATTGACTTCTTTCACTTAGTAATATGCATTTAAGTTTTCTCCATGCCTTTTCATGGTTTGATAGCTCACTCATTTCTTTTTACAATTAAATAATACTCCATTGTCTGGTTGTGCCACAGTTTATTCACTTACCTACTAAAGGACATCTTGTTTGCTTCGAGGATTGGCAATTATGAATAAAGCTGCTATAACATATCCATGTATAAGGTTTTGTGTGGACATAAGTTTTCAACTCTTTTGACTAAATATCAAGAAGCATGATTGCTGGATATAGTAAGACTATGTTTAGTTTTATAAGAAACCACCGACCTGTCTTCCGAAATGGCAGTGTTACTTTGCATTCTCACCAGCAATGTATGAGAGTTCCTTTTGCTCCACAGCTTTGAGAACATTTGATGCTGTCCATTATATGGATTCTGGCCATTTTAATAGGTGGTTAGTAGCTAGCATCTCATTGTTTTAATTTGCATTTCCCTGATGTCGTATCATGTGGAACATCTTTTCATATGCTTATTTGCCATCTGTATATCTTCTTTGATGAGTTGTCCACTAAGGTCTTTGGCCCATTTTTAACCAACACTACAGACTTTTAAGTCTAACCTGAATTATTAATATTTCCATAATGTCTAGACCACCAACAAAATAATAAATCAAGCCTTGACTTCTAGCAGTTACCAATATCTGGTATCTGTGGTGTAGATACCACCACCATGACCATTTGCAAATATTCCTACTATAGCCAATTTCAAGCTACCAAGAAGTCATGAACACAGTGTTAGGAAGAAATTTATAGTAGCACATAAATTAACTCAAGAGCACTGATAACAGCAAAATGTAGCAAAATAATTTTGGAATTGTAAAGTAATTAGGATTGATTAGGTTTTTATATGTTTGGTTTTAGTTTTTGTTTCAAGGCTGATGTTAATTGTTCTGGGTATTCAAAGAATTTCTCTATATATCATTTAATGATCAAAATGGATCAGAAAGTCATTTTATCCTTTCTCTAGTATCCAAGCAGGACTTCATTTATGAAACAATAAGAGAGGTAGATCACTAATCTCCCTTTATAACTCAACATTTCCTAGGGATTTTGTGTGTATTTTTCAAAATCAATGTTTCTTTTTTCTTATTTTTAATTTTCTAAAGAAAAACAGCCTTAAAATAGGTTCAGATAGGAAAAAAAAGTTCAGATAGAAGTTTCTGCTACCTGGCTTCCCGAAGGAGTACATCTCAGATGTGATAGTAGTAGTAGCATAATAAAAGGCTCCTTTTCTTCTCCATTATTTCAGGGTTCAGGTTTCCATTTTCCCTCCCGTAACATCATTGGAAATGACATTATAGAAGTATCTGTTATATCAGACGTTTTCATAGTCACTATATTGACCCTGATGGTCCTTCACAGAACACACACTAAATGGAACCATTACGGTTATTCTCAAAATGGACTGTCAATATAATTGCCACTGTACAAAAAGCGATATGAACATTGACGCTTCACTGCTTTGACAGCAGATCCTTTTCAAAAATGAATGTCTCAGCAATTAAAATCACAAACATAATCATAGCAACAAAGCCCCTGTCTTCAACTCTCATTTTTAAAAAAACTATGCTAGTTTTTTTTCCCCATTTAAGTGAAATAAAATGGTTCCACATTTTAGATTCACTATTGATGTGAACTGAATAATGCAATTATACAGGATCCTTAGTCACATAATTATCTTTCATATAAGTAAATCACTTTATGCCTCAGTTTACATCTCTTGAATTAAATAATTCAAGATAAACAGTTATCATAAAGAACAATTTCATGGCACTTTAAGAGCAAATCAATCAGATTTGTATAGACTAATTGGGAAAGGAACATATACACGTGGAAACACAGATATATACCACACACCCCACCACTCAATGAGCTCAAGAAAAATCCCGGGTACTTTTATGTCCTTTCCTGCTTTGGTAATATATTGTGCCAAAAGAACAGCCTGACATATTTAGGACAAATTTTAATCGAGTTAAAACTGTATAAGTGCCAGGAATTTTCAGCCTGATTTGAGTCAAAATAGCTGAATCATAAATCCTGCCCAGATTGACTCTGAAAAGAGCCCAAAAGCCCATTCCTTTGCACAGACTAGGGGCTGCAGAGCCATAATTTATTTTGTACACAAGATTAGATGGATTGCTGGACACTTAACATTTGGTGGGAAATGTACATTCTCACTAACTCAGAGACTATTGCAAGAGATAAGCCAAGGAAAGAGAATGACTAAAGGGGCAGGAGGAAGTGGAGAGTAGAAGGCAGTACATATACACCATAGGGACATTCTCAACAGTTAATTCACAGAAAAAGCCAACCAGAAAATCTTTCAGAGAACCAAGGCTATAGACACCTATCTGATCATGCCTATTGAAGTGAGAAAAATCTTTAAAACCAACTTTATCCAAAGAAAGGAGAGATATACTTTAAAACTGTTCTCAAACCCAGAGCTAGAAATCAATAAAGTCACCAAAATTGGTTGGGTGAGCTTTCCTAAGCATCAGATTGAAGGTCAGCCCCTTCCCTGATTTGAGACTTGATAGACACAATTGTGCCAGTTAGAATCAAAGTTTAGCTACAACCCTGATTTTTTTTTCTTAAAAAAATGTTTTAAAGACATTTAACTTAATACATAGGCAAGTTATGGGGAATCCAGAATAAGCACATTTTCAAGCTATGGAATGGCTCTCAAAGAACATTTAATTGTATAATTTCCAACTCAGGAGCCAAAAGTAAGATCAACAAAAGGAACCTAGATAATTGGCTTTCATATACCTCTAATTTTATTTCTATTTTATAAATAACTAATATTTTCTGCTTGGATTTGTAGGGGAAATGTTTGTATAATGTAGCTTTGTAAATCTTCACACTATTGTCTAATTCCTAGTCCAGATGATTCTAGCAAATTATAAAATCAAAGTTTTTAAGTCCCTCATTTATAACAGTATGAATATTAAAAACTTCTCTAAATTCTATCCCCAAGCAAAATTCTAGACCAAAAGTTTATTTTTTCACTGCAAAAATGTTCTTCAGTCATCACAGATTTCTAAGCTGCTGTGGAAATGATAAGCAGGGAGAGTATTGTAGGAAATCTCCTGTATCTTCTACTACTCCCAACCCAACTCTGTCTCTGCCCAACATATTTCTCTCCAAGAGTCTATGTAAAAGTCTTATATAACACATAGTCTTATGAATCAATTCCTACCAATCTTACTTCACCTCTTTTACTCCCATTTAGAAGAGATACTTTTCCAGATGATGGCAGCACCACCAGAGCTAGTGCTTTCCAAATAACTTTGAGGAGGCAAAATACATTAGAGGCAGCATATTGTAAGTCAGAGTTTATGTTGAATCCTGATGGTGACATTTATCAGCTATCCAACTTTCCGTTAATGACCCATATACTCCGTGCTTTCACTTCTTCATCTGTAAAATGGGTATGATAATTACCTCATGCTCAGGATTTTTATGATGGTAAAATAATACATTAAAAAACAACTATAACATTGGTATGTAGTAAAGGTTGGCAGAATATGCTACTCAAAGTGTGCCACTTGGCATTAATTTAAGAACACTCAGAAAACAGCAAATACAAGGAAAAACTTTGATTTTTCTTTTTCTTAAAAGCAGGATGTGAGGGGGGGGCGGAGCAAGATGGCGGAGGAGTAGGAGACCCAGATTTCGTCTGGTCTCAGGAATTCAGCTGAATAGGGATCAAACCATTCTGAACACCTACGAACTCAACAGGAGATCGAACAGGAGAGTAGCAACAACTCTCTGAACAGAGAAGCGACCACTTACTGGAAGGTAGGGCGTGCGGAGAAGTGAATCCGAGGTGATATTCGGGAGGATAGATGGCGGGGGAGGGGCCTCCGCCGGCCGCTTCTGGCAAGTGCTAGAGCCGCAGAGCACAAAATCGGACCTGTTAGAAGTTGGCTCGGCGGAGGGACGTCGCTCCAGTGGCTAAGAGGGGGGTGGAATCCTCCCGGGACAGTGTGGTCTCAGGACCCTTGGGGTCACAGAGAGACCAGGGGTGCCTGAGTGCGCCAGAGCTCCCAGGTATCAGAGCGGGGAAGCCGGCCGCAGAGACGGAGCTGAGGCGCGGGCTCTCAGATCGGGGTTGCCATAAACTGTGATCCGCGGCCCAGTCGGGGCACGGCTCCTCCAGCAGGGACCCAACAAGCAGCAGATCCGGGGAGACTCCCCTTCCTTCCCGGGGAGGAGCGGTGCGGGAACGCACTGCAGGGATCTGCTGGGTTTGGAGACTCTGTGCGGGGTCGGGTGCCACAGATAGCAACGCTCGATCACAGGCCGGGTGAGCACGGAGTGCGGCCGGAGACCGGGGACACGGGAGTGACTGCTTTTCTCTGGGGGCGCACTGAGGAGCGGGGCCCCGAGTTCTCGGCTCCTCCGGGCGGAGATTGGGAGGCCACCATTTCTGCCCTGGTCCTCCAAAGCTGTACCGAGAGCTTGCAGGGAACAAAAGCTCCTGAGAGCAAACCGGAGCAGCTTCCTTAGCCCGGACCCACAAGGGCGGGGCAATTCCGCCTCCGGCAAAGACATTTGGAAACCACAGCAACAGGCCCCTCCCCCAGAAGATCAGCACAAACAGCCAGCAAGCCAAGACCAAGTTGATCGATCAAGGAGAATGGGAGAACTCCAGCGCTAGGGGAATACTGCACATAGATTCATGGCTTTTTTTTTTTTTT
>NW_027397063.1:126366047-126409757 GCF_003265705.2 Callorhinus ursinus | reverse complement strand
TGAGATACCACCTCACACCCCTCAGAATGACTAAAATTAACAAGTCAGGGGACGACAGATGTTGGCGGGGATGTGGAGAAAGGGGAACCCTCCTACACTGTTGGTGGGAATGCAAGCTGGTGCAACCCCTCTGGAAAACAGTGTGGAGGTTCCTCAAACAGTTGAAATTAGAGCTACCGTTCGATCCAGCAATTGCACTACTGGGTATTTACCATAAAGATACAAATGTAGGGACCCGAAGGGGTACGTGTACCCCAATGTTTATAGCAGCAATGTCCACAATAACCAAACTGTGGAAAGAGCCAAGATGCCCATCGACAGATGAGTGGATAAAGAAGATGTGGTATATATACACAATGGAATATTATGCAGCCATCAAAAGGAATGAGATCTTGCCATTTGCAACGACGTGGATGGAACTGGAGGGTGTTATGCTGAGTGAAATAAGTCAATCAGAGAAAGACATGTATCACATGACCTCACTGATATGAGGAATTCTTAATCTCAGGAAACAAACTGAGTGTTACTGGAGTGGTTGGGGGTGGGAGGGATGGGGTGGCTGGGTGATAGACATTGGGGAGGGTATGTGCTATGGTGAGTGCTGTGAATTGTGCAAGACTGTTGAATCACAGATCTGTACTTCTGAAACAAATAACGCAACATATTTTAAGAAAAAAGAAAAAGAAGAAGATAGCAGGAGAGGAAGAATGAAGGAGAGTAAGTCAGAGGGGGAGACGAACCATGAGAGATGATGGACTCTGAAAAACAAACTGAGGGTTCTAGAGGGGAGGGGGGTAGGGGGATGGGTTAGCCTGGTGATGAGTATTGTGGAGGGCACGTTCTGCATGGAGCACTGGGTGTTATGAACAAACAATGAATCATGGAACACTGCACCAAAAACTAATGATGTAATATATGGTGATTAACATAACAATAAAAAATTAAAAAAAAAAGCAGGACGTGAAATTCCCCTGTGAAAGATATTCTCCCTGTAACAGACAGAAAGTGGCATTCTTATCATCAAGGACAAGAAGTTGAGACCTAGAGAATTCTAGACAAACAGACCTTATTAAATAATTATTATCCTTTTTTAAGCTCCCCATAGTTTAGTTACTTTTCTACAATTGCTTCTGTTGTTCAACCTACTATAAAAGTATACAGATTACATCATTTCTTTGGGTTTTCCTTCTTTATGAGGGTTCCTATGTCACATAAAACTTATATAAATTTGTATGCTTTTCTCCTGTTTAACTGTCTTATGTCAGTTAAAATTTTAGATCACCCAAGAATCACATTTACTAGTTACCTAGCTTACTAACAACACTCAGTATGTATGAAAGGCAAAAACAAACAAAAACATATTTACATGTACAGCCCATTATAAAGAAAAGAATTTTAAAAATTATATGCTAATACCTCTTTCCTCAAACTTCCTGGGACCTATGTCACACCTACTAAATCAGTCTTTAGGTTTAATAGCTAATATATGTGAAACAGTTAGAAATTGTTAGCTATTATATCAAAGTTACAGGGTATGGCTCATCTGACTTCCTGAGTTCAACCCTACACTTTGGGGCTTAATGGTTCCAATGTTGCCTGCACACGTGGATGACCTGGGCAGGGATTTGAAAAATGCAGCTGCCCAGCCCTTGCCCCAGAGATCTGAAAGAGGACAGAATATGCCCTTTGACATAAGGATATTTTGAACCAATTATTTTAACTGCAGACACAGGAAGAGCTCTGAAAACAAAGTAGAAGTTACTCTTTTATAAGAGAAATTTACATTAGAAAGGGACCCTGTTCTAGGAAGAGAGAGCTATTACCAGAGATAAATTTTTCATGTGGAAAACTTATGTGCGTGGCAGAACAACCTCTGATTACCAAACATTTGTTCTTCTCACCTTACCATGAATTAATTACCTTCCCTTCCTTTGTAACCCCAGACCACTATTCCTTTCCCTAGCACAGGATGGTATATAAGCCTCAAATATCTGGCTGTCTTTTGAGTCTTATATTTGTGGGGCTCCTGTACATCTATCAGTAATTAAAATTTACAGGGGGTCTCAGCCAAAAACAATGAAAGGTGGAAATGTTAAAAAATGATTAATGAAGACAACTGTACTTAACACTTCAAAAAGTAGACAGTCTCCTTTCAGAGCACTGCAAAATGGGGCAAAAGGCAGGAAGATTTTATAGGATAAAGAATAAAGAACAAGGAAGAGAACAAAGAGAAAATATCTGATTGGCTGGGTCCACACAGTCAATCTTGTTTGGGGTGAAAAGGAACAAAGAAGTGAATATAAAGGCCAGCATTGGCTTGGTATTTGGGGACTGAGTGACTGGATATACTGCTTCTGGTCAAGAGGAACATTTACAGGGACCCAAAAGTTATCTAAGTTTTGATTTGCTAACATGGCACCCAGGCAGTTGCTGCTCTTTCTTGGGCCTAGAATTTTATTTCAACAGAAAGAAAATTATTTTTCCTTTTCTACAATTCTGATTTAGTAATTTGAAAGGAAAAGCGGGAAACTCTATGTAAAACAACCAACTTCAAAAGATGATTCTGATATCTAAACAGACTTGAAAATCAGTGACTTTTTATAAGAACAAATGAGATTATAGCTTTCATTGACTCCTAGGATGTTGGAGAAAGAAAGAAAAACATAAAGATCACAGAGAGGTTTTGCTTTTACCATTTTTAGTGGTAGAAACCTTCCTCAAAAATAATTCCTAAGTAGAAGCTAGATAGCTAGAAACAGCTAAACACACAGCTACTTTGGTGGATCTCACTGGGGATGGGCCACCAAACACCTCCTTGGAGCTGTCAAGATTCTTAGTAAAATAATTTAGAAATCCTCAGTTTAGACATGAGAAAACCAAAACCCAGAAAGTCAGAATCACTTTTTTAAGGTTAATGGCTGATTTGCTCCTAAACCATGATTAGAACTTTCCTTTACACAATCCAGTTTAACTTTAAATTCAGGAGGGTCCTAAATAAAAAGATAAAAAATAAAAGTCAACTGAGTCAGTTATTTGTCATCATGAAGCAAAAAATAAAGATACATTGTATTTAACAAGTGTTTCTCATTTTCATTTTTTTTATTTCTCACTTTCTCTACCTTTGTCTTCTGTCTTAAAATTTTTTTCCTTCAAATTACTTTGTATAACATAATTAGCTTTTACACGTACTTAATTCAGAAAGTAAAGATGAAAAAATGAGCATTTTCTGTGAGAAGTAAAGCTTAGAAGTCTTCATCCTCACCTATCACTCTGCAAACTTATAGTCACAGTGAAATTTTGCTCCAAAACCACCAAAGGACCTGCAGTAAATGCTGTGTAATGATCAGATAAGTGTCCATAAATGATCATAGCAGTAAGATGCACAAAGGAGCAATGCATGGAAAAGAAGAGTAGGGTAATATGAGAAGATGGAGAGGGTTTATGAAGCAGAAGCTTGGCTAGGGGAATGAATAGGTTTCCAAGGGCCACTTTTAAAACATCTCTTCCTCATTGTAAAAGTAAATAACTTAAAAAGAACAGGAAATATAAAATATCAAAATCAGCAGTCCCAGGAAATCAACTCTATACCCACAGATGAGAAAATATGCCCAAGCAGGACATAAATTTCAGGACAGCAGTAAGTCTAGGAGAAAGGAACAGAAATGAGACCATGTAGTATACTGAGTCAAATATAATGACTAAAATGAAATTTAAGGGAGCTGTAGAAAAATCCTTAAATCTATGAGTCCAAAATATGGCTGCCATTAAAAATGGAAGAGGGAACAAAAGCAAATACTGGAATAGGATCTGTGAACTCAAATAGAAACAAAAACAAAAACCACCGAAACAAATCAAACCAGGCATTGTCGGTTAGAGTACTTCATTTTACCTCTCTTGCACTGGCCTTGCCCAAAGTACTTGCAGTGTTTAAAGATGGAAGGTGCTAAAAAAGACTTGATAGACTATAAAAAGTGACTTGAGGGCTGAAGAAACAATTCTGAAGTTTATGACTTCATTCACGTGTGTGTGTATGTGTGTGTGTGTGTGTGTGTGTGTGTGTGTGCACGCGCCTAATCTAACATCTAAGCTCAATGGAACATAAAGAGAATAATCATCTTTGGTGTCAGATGTACTTGTTGGATGTGAAAGTTTCTTTTCCAGGAATAAATCAAATCATAAAAAAAAATCCCTACTTGAAATCATTTAGATATTCAATAGGTTGCCATTTTCCACAGGAATAATTCCAGAACCTGGTCCTTGAACTGAAGGATGACTCTGACCCAGATTCCCAATTATATTCTATGCAGAAGAGTTTAAGTGTTTGTTATACAGATTTTGAACTTAATACACAAACAAACAAACAAAAGCAGAACTCACTATTAGAAAAATCACATTTTAAAAATTATAATGAGTAAGAAGTAAAAGTTCTACCTCAAGGTCATTAACCCCTTTCTTATAAGACCTCTTCCTTATAAAGATACAGATCTATATAAATAAGCTCATGAACACGTTTCATGGTTTACAAAAATGGATTATATATAATATATATTATCTTATATAATATAAATACATTTAATTATGTGATATATTTATAATATATCAAGGCATCAAAATATAAAACATACAATGTATTTAATATACAAAATATCAATATGTAATCTTATATTTTATATGATAATTTATTAGTTTTTATACATATAAGTAAGCCATTTACTTTTCTCACTTAACAGTTGTTACAATGTTATGTTCCTTTTCTCATCTGATTTAGCAAAGACACACTTAGTATCTAACGTCCCTCACTGCACAGCACCCACCACACTGACCCTTGTCAAGTCATAATCCAAAATTCAGCTCTGATATGCTTCGCAAGTACCTATACCATGAAGCAATTTTAATATAATTTACTATGTTTTATTACATATAACTTAATAAAACTTTAGATCCTCCTAAGCAAATTAGGCATTTTTATTATTATGCCTTCATAATACCTCCCGGATAACTCTATTATAAGCTTTCTATTATATTTTTGTTGTCATCTAGTCTGTTTTCCTCTTCTGATTTTAAAGTATATGAGGCTGAGACTCTGCTATTCTCATCTCTGTACCTTTCATCAACTACCATAGAACTAGGTAGTACTAAAACTCATTAATTTGTTATAAATTAATCAATAAAAGAATAAAAGGAGTCACAACCATGAGCTCTAGGGCAAGAATAGTACTCAGAACTATTATATTTTTAATATCGTTCATGGTAACTTTTCTCTGTGTGTGTGTTAATTTTTTACAGTGGATTCATTGTTTTGACTGAATTTAACCCATGAGAATCATAGCAACCAGTTTTTCTCCAGATAATATTTGTTTCCTCTGAGCATAAGGGAGAGCCGCCAAACTAGAAGCACTTCAATTTAGTCTGCTCTAAATTTCCCAGAATATTCAGAAAGTATAAATTCAGAGCCAAGACCAGCATGAGAATAAATCATATTTAAACATTCTATAGAAGAATATTTTTATTATTAGCTGTTTTTCCATTCAGAACTGTGGAAAGATTGACAGATTTCTTTGTGGCACATAATTTTTTTTCCAACCCATACTTCACAGAAGCTCTCAAACCTTCAACAGTTCCACCTAGATGTGCAGATCTCAGAGTCTAGTGGCCAGCTCAGCACATTCCCAAAGCCTACTCTTCCAATTCCCTCATGTTTAAGAATTTTGAAAACACTAGGTTCCTAACATCCCAGGGCAGATCCAGCATCCATATTTACTTCCTGGCTTTGATTCATTTCTCTTTTTTTTAATGTATGACTTGAGGAAGCTTAAAAAAAATTCTGGGCATTTTTCATTTACTCTCCCAATTCCCTTACTATTGTGGGTTTATAACTTCTAAAACTTTTAGTTATTATATTTAATTTTAATTATAATTAACTACAATTATAAATTTGGTTAGATTTGGGACAAGTTTGCACTTAAGCATGATTGTTTAATCTGCCACACTTACTCTAGAAGTCATGTTATAAATATTTCATTCAATAAAACCCCCTTCTGATGATGACTACCACTCATTGAGCCTCTATTACTGTTAAGGTGATTTATATACATGATTTAAACAACAACTCTATGGAGTAGATATTATTCTTCTGTGGTAACCATTGGTGGATTTCAAAAATATTCAAGTTTTCCTCTTTCAAAGCCCATGGTGGTACCTCACCATCCCACTTCCTTTGAATTTTTTCATGGGAAGGTAATTTGTTTGGCCAATGAAATGTGACTGACAGTGACCATGTATCATTTCTAGGTAGAAACTGAGATCTAACAAATAATATGCATGAAATTTTCCTTTTTCCATGGTTCTATGGAAGCACCTCTCATACTAGAAGTTCCAAAAGCATGGGTCTTCAAGTGACTACAACATGCAGAGCCCCATCAACTCAGATTGAAAGATATAAACAAAAAATAAAAATTTTTGCATCAAGCCACTGAGGTTTGGGACTTGTCTGTTACAGCAACATAATCTGGACTATCAAGAAAAACAAAATATCCATTAATATGACAGAAAAAAATATTGCCTGTATAACACGGCTAGTGACTGATGGGACTATAATTCAAACCCAAGTTTATTTTATCAAGAGCTCCTGTCATTTATACTTACGTTGCAAGCTGAAGAGTTTTTCACTTCCTGAATGTCTGAAGTCAACAGATATATTTGGAGTAAAAAAGATACATAGTATCAGCACCCAGAATTCTGTAGATATTTATTTCCAATGAGCATTTATACTACAGTATATTTTATTTTTTGAAGCAGTTAAATGGTGAACATATGTTAATTGCTATCATTTATTTCTCCTCTGAATTATAATGACAGAGCAGAATTTCTCTGGTAGAAATTCTTCATCAGTACCATGATACCTAGCCAAAGAAAAGTGTTTCAGTAACTTAACACAAGCATCATACTGACTAATTCAGGAAAGGCTTTGGATCTTTAAATATACTTAAAAATTGGGGTCCCCATCCTCCAGGGTAACCTGGTGAAACAGAAGGATCCTGAGCTCACCCTGTCACAAGAACACACCCAAATAATATCTCTATGTGACTAACTCTGAAAACAACCTAAAGCCTGACAGACCAGACCTTCTACAGTTAATCATAGAGAGGCCACACTGAAAAGGATAAGAGGAGCAGAGACATGATTAGGAACTAATCACCCTACATGACTAACCACAAATGGGAGGGACATCACAACCATGGAGAAGTGAGGACCAGACCCCACACTAGGCACCTCCAGAACCAGGGATCCACAGTGGGGATGAGCCCCCATAACATCTGGCTTTGAAAACCAGTGGGGATTAACTCTGAGAGCTACATAAATCAGTAGGCTTTAGTCCAGGATAGCCTGAGGGCAACAGGAAACTAAGTCCCTGCCCTTAAATACCCAGAATATTAAATAACTTGGTTTGAGAAACAGTTTGAAAAACTCATGGGATATACATGAAGATTTACTGACTAATCTTAGAATGTGTGCCAAAAAGGCAGAGATGTACAGAAGATTCTTTGGGAACAAAAGTGTTGTGGGCATTATTTCTCTTCCCCTCCCCCAATGTAGATAGCTGGATGCTTGTGGGAGCCACTTCTGGCATTCTCCACCTACCTTGCTAGTACCACGGTCAACCCTGTTGACCCCCTGTGAACCCACCCAAACCAACCTGCTTGACTCAGCAAGTGTCCCTCTGAAGTAGCTCCTGTTGGCAGGAAGCCCTGGCCAGGACTAGAACCATTGCAAAGTGATTTTGCTGCCCTAGGGAGGAGGAGAAGATAACCCCACACACCAGTGCATTCACAGTTCAGCAGCCCAGCATCTTAGCTGGCTGTGCAGGGAGGAAGCTCTGCTTTTTGGTGTGCCTGCACTTGTGGCAAAGAGGTTAACTGCAGACAGCTAGACTGAGTGCTGTCCCACCAAATAATGTGGCTGTGGTGGCCACAGAGAGGTCTCTCAATAGCATGGAGAGCAACCTTGCCCATGTGCCATAGGGGTCATTATAGCCAACTGGGCTAAAGGCAATCAGAGCTCAGCCACAATAAGCAGACATATACAGCCCACACAGGGGACATCTCTGGAGTACCTGTTTCTCAAAACCAGGGAGATTCCACTATAGAATACCATAGAACCTCTTCTACATAAAGCCACTATTTTTAAAACCAAGAGATGTAGCTGACTGACCTAATACATAGAAATAAACTCAGACAGTTACAAAAAAAAAAAAAATGAAGAGACAGAGGAATACACCACAAATGAAAGAACAAGACAAAAATCACAGTAAACAAGCTAAATGAAACAGAGATAAGCAATACACCTGATAAAGAATTCAATGTAATGGTCATAAAGATACTCACCGGACTTGCAAAAAGGAGTGGATAAACTCAGTGAGTACTTCAACAAAAGGATAGAAAATATTAAAAAGAACCAGAGTTGAAGAATTTTATAACTAACTTAAAAAATACACTAAGTGGAATCAACAGATTAGGGGATGTAGAAGAATGGATCGGTGATCTGGAAGACAAGGTAATGAAAAGCAACCAAACAGAACAGCATAAAGAAAAAAGAATAATAATAAATGAGAATTGTTAAGGGAAATCTATTATATCATCAAGTGTTATATCATTCTTAACATAGGGATTCCAGAAGGAGAAGATAGAGAAAGTGGACAGAAATCTTATTTGAAAAAAAATAGCTGAAAACTCCCTTAATCTGGGGAAGAAAACAGACATTCAGGTTCAGGAAGCAAAGAGAGCCCTTAACAAGACAAATTAAGGAGGTCCACATGAAGACATATCATCATTAAAATGGGGGGGGAAATGTAATGATAAAGAGAGTATTTTAAGAGCAGCAAGAGAAAAACAGTTGCATATGAGGGAAACATAACATAAGGCTACCAGCTGATTTTTCAGCATAAACTGCAGGCCAGAAGGGAGTCATATGAAATATTCAAAATGTTGAAAGAAAACAAACCAAAACTTCCAAACAAGAATACTCTACAAGGTAAGGTTATGCTTCAGAGTAGAAGATATAAACATTTTCACAAAGAAAAGTTAAAGAACTTCATAACCACTAAACCAGCTTTACAAGAAATGTTAAAAGGAATACCTTAAGTGGAAAGAAAAGGCCATAATCAGGAGTAAGAAATCCTGAAAGGTAAATTTTCACAGAAAAAAACAAACATATAGCAAAGGTAGTGGATTAATCACTTATAAAACCAGTATAGAGATTAAAACACAAAAGTCGTAAAATCAATTATATCTCCAAAAATTAGTCAAGTGATACACAAAATAAAAAGATGTAAAGTAGTCCATCATATACATAAAATGTTGAGGGAGGAGTAAAAATTTAGTGCTTTTGGAATGTGTTCAAAGTTAAGTGACCATCAATTTAATATACACTGTTACATACACAAGATGTTGTCTGTAAACCTAATAGTAACCACAAATAAAAACCTATACCATGTGCACAAAAAATGAAGAGAAAGAAATCCACATAACACTAAAGTAAACCATCAAACTACAAGAAAATAGACCAAGAGAAGAAGAAAGGAAAACAGAAGAATTAAAAAGCAAACAAACAAACAAACAAAAACCAGAAAACAACAAACTGGTAACAAACATATACCTAGCAATAATTACATTAATTGTAAATGGACTAAATGCTTTAATCAAAAGACACAGGGTGATTGAATGGATAAAAAAACAAGACCCATCTATATGCTGCCTATAAGAGATTCACTTCAGACCAAAAGATACATACACATTTCACAGACTGAAAGAGAAAGTTTGAAAAACCATATGTCATGCAAATGGAGAAAATAAAAAAGCCAGGGTAGCAATACTTATATCAGACAAAATAGACTTAGAACAAACTGTAGCAAGAAACAAAGAAAGACACTACATAATGGTAAAAGAATCAATTCAATGGGTCAATGAAGAAATCAAAGAGGAAATAAAAAAATACCTTAAGACAGATGAAAAAGGAAAAAAAAAACTGTACAAAATCTTTAAGATGCAGCAAAAGCAATTCTAAGAGGGAAGTTTATAGTTATATAGCCCTACCACAAGAAACAAGAAAAATCTCAAATAACCTAACTTCACTCCTAAAGGAGCTAGACAGGAACAACCAAGTCCAAAGCTAGTAGAAGGAAAGAAATGACAAAGATTAGATTTGAAATAAATGAAATTGAGACTAAAAAAAAAAAAAGGAAAAGATCAATGAAACCAAGGGCTGCTTCCTTAAAAAGATAAAATTAATAAATCTTTAGCCAGTCTCATTAAGAAAAAAAGAGAGAGGACTCAAATAAAATCAGTAATGAGGAGAAGAAGTAACAACTGACACCACAGATATATAAAGATTATTAGAGAAAATTATGATAAGTTATATGCGAAAAAAATGGATAAATTCCTAGAAACATATAATCATCCAAAATTGAATCAAGAAGAAATAGAAAATTTGAACAGACCACTTACTAGTAACAAAATTGAACTGGTAACCAAACACCTCCCAATAACCCAAAGTCAAGGCTTCACAGGTAAATTGTATTAAATATTATAAAAAGAATTACTATTTTCCTCAAACTATTTTTCTCAAACTATTCCAAAAAGTAGAAGAGGAAGGAAAACTTCCAAAGTCATTCTACCAGGCTAGCATTATCCTAATAACAAAACCAGACACCACCACAAAAAACAAGAAATCTATAAATCAATATATAAGATGAATATAAATGCAAAAATCCTAAAAAAAAATATTAGCAAACCAAATCCAACAATACATTTAGAGAAATCATTCACGATGGGGCACCTGGCTGGCTCAGTGGGTAAAGCATGGGACTCTTGTTCTCAAGGTCATGAGGTCCAGACCCACATTGGGTGTGGAGCTTACTTTTAAAAAATAAAATCATTCATCATGATCAAGTGGGATTTATTCCCAGGATGCAAAGGTGGTTCAATATTTGCAAATCGATCAATGTGATACATCACATTAATAAGAGAAAGAATAAAAACCATATGATCCTTTCAATAGATACAGAGAAAGCATTTAACAAAATATAACATTCATTCATAATAAAAACCCTCAATAAAGTAGGTTCGTAGGGAACACAGCTCAGCATAATAAAGTCCATAAATGAAAAATTCACAGGAAATATCATACTCAAGGGGGAAAAACTGATTATTTTTCCTCCAGGTAAGGAACAAGACAAGGATGTCCACTCTCACCATTTTTACTCAACATAGTACTGGAAGTCCTAGCCACAGCAATAAGACAACAAAAAGAAATAAAAGCCACCCAAATGACAATGAAGAAGTAAAACTATCACTATTTGCAGATGACATGATACTATATGGAAAATCCTAGTGGTGCCTGGGTGGCTCAGTCAGTTAGGTGTCTGCCTTCAGCTCAGGTCATGATCCCAGGGTCCTGGGATGGAGCCCTGTGTGAGGCTCCTTGCTCAGTGAGGAGCCTGCTTCTCCCTCTGCCTGCCACTCCCCATGCTTGTGCTTGCTCTCTCTCTCTCCCTCTCTTTCTCTTTCTCTGTCAAATAAGTAAATAAAAATCCTCAAAAAGAAAAAAAAAAGAAAATAATCCCATTTAAAATTGCACCAAAAATAATAAAATACCTAGGAATAAACTTAACCAAAAAGGTGAAAAACCTGTACTCTAAAAACTGTAAAACTCATGAAAGAAATTGAAGATGATGCAAAGAAATGGAAAGACATTCCATGTTCATGAATTGGAAGAATAAATATTGTTAAAATGTCTATGTTACCCAAAGCAATCTACAGATCTAATACAATCCTTACAAAAATACCAACAGAGCTTTTCACACAAGTAGAACACACAATCCTAAAATTTGTATGGAACAACAAAAGACCCCAAAGAGTCAAAGCAATCTTGAAAAAGAAAAACAAAACTGGAAGTATCACAATTCCAGACCAAGTTAAATTACAAACCCATGGTAATCAAAACAATAAGGTACTAGCACAGAAACAGACATATCGATCAATGGAACAGAATAGAAAGTTCAGAAATAAAGCCATAATTATATGGTTGATTAATCTTTGACAAAGGAAGCAAGTATGTACAGTGGGAAAAAGTCTCTTCAACAGATGCTCTTGGGAAAACTGGAAAGCAACGTGCAAAAGAATGAAACTGGACCACTTTCTTATACTATACTCAAAATGGATTAAGGACCTAAATGTAAGACCTGAAACCATAAAAATCCTTATTCAGAGCACAGTAAGTATTTCTCTGAGGATTTCTCTGATATTGGCTATAGCAACATCTTTCTTCATACATCTCCTGAGGCAAGGGAAACAAAAGCAAAAATAAACTGTTAGGACTACATCAAAATAAAATGCATCTGCACAACAACAGAAAGAACCAACAAAACTAAAAGACAACCTACTGAATGGGAGAAGGTATTTGCTAATGACTTATCTGATAAATGGTTAGTATCCAAAATATATAAAGATTTTATAGAACTCAACACCAAAAAAACCCCAAATAATCCATTTAACAAATGGACAAAAGACATGAACAGACATTTCTCCAAGAAGATATATAGATAGCATAGAGACACATGAAAATATGCTCAACATCACTTATCATCAGGGAAATGAAAGTCAAAACCACAAGGAGACGTCACCTCACACCTGTCAGAATGGTTAAAATCAACAACACAAGAAACAACAGATGTTGGTGGGGATGTGGAGAAAAGGGAACTCTTTTGTACTGTTGGTAGGAATGCAAACTGAGGCAGCCACTCTGGAAAACAGTATGGAGGTTCCTCAAAAAGGTAAAAATAGAACCACACTTTGATCCAGGAATTGCACTACTAGGTATTTACCCTCAAAATACAAAAACACTAATTTAAAGGGATACATGCACCCATATGTTTGTTGCAGCATTATTTACAATAGACAAACTATGTAAGCAGTCCAAGTATCCATCAATAGATGAATGGATAAAGATGTGGTATATATGTGTATATGTATATATGTGTGCATCTGTGTATATGTACATATGTAATGGAATATTATTCAGCCATAAAAAAGAATGAAATCTTGCCCTTTGCAAAAACATGGCTGGGTCTAGAGAGTATAATGCTATGTGAAATAAGCCCA
Organism: Callorhinus ursinus; assembly: GCF_003265705.2. Lineage (NCBI taxonomy): Eukaryota > Metazoa > Chordata > Mammalia > Carnivora > Otariidae > Callorhinus > Callorhinus ursinus. The sequence goes on along the minus strand of NW_027397063.1, from coordinate 126,396,600 downwards.
CCAGAGAAAGACAAATGCCATACAATTTCACTCATATGTGGAATTTAAAAAACAAAAGAACAAAGGGAAACAAAAGAGAGACAAACCAAAAAACAGACTCTTAACTATAGAGAACAGATAGGTATCAGAGGGGAGGTGTGGGTGGGGCAGTGAAATAGCTGAAGGGAATTAAGACTATATTATCTTGACAAGCACTGAGTACTATATGGAAATGTTGAATTACTCTATTGTAAAACTTGAAACTAATATAACACTGTATGTTAACTACACTGGAATTAAAATTTGAAAAAGTCATGGAGATGTATAGCATGGGGAATATAGTCAATATTGTAATAACTTACAGTGACAGATGGTGACTATACTTAAGTGGGGAGCGCTGAATAATGGACAGAATTGTCTAACAAGATGTTGTACACATGAAACTAATACAACATTTTACATCAATTATACTCCAATAAAAAATGCATACTCTAAAAAAATAAATCAAAGTCCTGTTTTATCACATAAGCAAAATAACTTCCATGACTGAATTAAATATTCCTCTATTTGTTCTCTGATGCTGTTGCTCATGAACACAGCTCTGCTTATCACCATGGACTATGTATATTCACTATCCATAGCATTATGATAGAGGCTGGACCTGTCCTCGGATAGATTTAAATCTAAGTGTAGCAATAAGACAGTTGTTGGGCCCTCATCTGCCTTTTCCCGGGTAGATTTCAACCTTACAGTCAGACTGAGGTGAAGCTCTCATTGGAATTCTGGGCCATCTCATGGCAAGACATATTTCTTTTTCACTCCAATCTCAACTGCCTACAAGACCATCTGTTTCTATGACAGGGTCCAAACCAGCTTTATAGACATATTTTAAAAATCTGCTTATACCTGTGTGAAAGACCTATCCTATATTTTCATCTCTACTAGGCTTCAAGGATTTCCAGTTTTACAGCCTTTTCTCATGAAGACATTTTAATGCAATCCTACATAAAGTCACAATACTCGTATTTTCATTACGGAAAAAAACTCAGAATAGATATTTTCTTCCCGGTTTTCACAAAATGTAATAGAAATACAAAATTGAGCTGCAGATATTTCTCGAAGGGCCTCTCCTTGACTTCCTTCAAGCCCTACGCAGCTTTATTTTTACAGAAGTTTTAAAATCACAGAAATTTTAACCAAGATACTTGTTTCCAAGATCATATCTGGCAGAAGAAAGTCTCCATCTGGATTTTATTCCCCGTTCTTCCAGATTCCAGCTTTACTCAGAATTTCTAATTTCTGCTTTCAACAGGTCTCCCCTTCTTCCTACCCTTGCAGTGCCTTCCATTTGTATTAGAATGTGTACATCTGGGAGGACGATCATGACAGTCTTCTCTTTTCCACATGCCTCCTGAGTGGCTCCAGTTGATTCCATGTAAGTATCCAAAACAAGAGGATCTCTGGCCCAGAGACACTGCAGACCTCCGCTCCAGGGCTGTTTTCAAGCTTGTAGTCTTTCAGTGCCAGTCCAAAGGGACCTTGCTTCTCACTGTCAGCACTGCTGTCCACTCCAGGGTGTTACCTTTCCCTTGCAAGGTTTTGTATGGTTTCTTGTGTTGTAGGAATTAACCACTTCTCATGGTGTCAAATTAGTAAATCTATTTACCATAACACTGAAATGCTTCTCTCCCACACCCCATTGTAGTCCTAGAATAAGACAAACTGCCATTGGATTTTTCTTAGCTTGAGAGGGTAGATTGGGTACATAATCTGTGGAACCCAATGCAAGATAAAAATATGGAATCTCATATTAAAAATAAATTCAAGACAGTGGACAGTAAGCCATTACATTAAGCATGGGTCTCTACTGACTGCAGAGGTTGTGTGTTCATGAAGCTGGCCCTGCTGAGAGCAATACTACTTTGGCAAGGTCCCCGTATCAAAAATAGCATTTCAGGTATCAGTTACATTCTTGAGGATATTCTTGAGTCCTAATATGATAATTTTGACTCAGAACCTTCCCTAAACCTTCAAATGGGCAAACCCAGTGGAGTTCTCTTTGCAAATAAGATACTTGGTAACCCACAATTACTCTCCCAGAATCCCCAAGGAAGTTTGAAAGTTTGGACCCAGCTTGAATACCAGCCATACAAGTGTTTCCCATAGTAGAGTATGACTCAGGTTCAATTCCATATTGAACTCTAAAGCAAGTATTGTGTCTGCTGGACCTTACTGTGTGAACCTAAAAAATAATGCCTAAAATCAAGGTCCCTCTGAACACTACCTCATGCCTACTGACATCTTGTGGGTTCACAAATCCTAAGAGAAAGTGGGACAATTACATTTGTTCAAAGTACTCTCAAGTTCTGTCATATAACAGCAATGATGCTTGAGAGAATATTTTCTCCTTTCTTGGCATGTAACAGGTCTTCCAACGTGACTGAGAAAAGAGAAAACTGTTTGGGCATAACAAAACAGCTGATTGCCGATTAGCATTTTCACAGAAGTACAAAATTCTTGTCTACATATACCATTTAGGTAAATAGAAAAAAGGTGACAGAGAATAACCATGATCCCTTTTAGAAAAATTATCAGAACAAAAATGTCTGGTGTAAAGCTGGATGCCCACATGAGCTGTCCAATTCTCCACACCTTCTGTCTCATTATTCTATATAAGAGATGGCCCCTCTCCTTTCCTAAATGCTATAGAGCTTATTCTGTGTCTAAGTCATTTTATGCTGATGGGTTGATGTATTTCTAAGCAACATTTTTTTCCAGATACATATCAACTCTTAGAGTTGTACAGGTGGGAGATAGATGGTAAATCACCTTCTACAAGCAATCACCTTCTACAACGTGTTTTTAGTAAATGTGAGATTGTGCATTTAAGATATATCACATAGCAGCAGCCCTGACACTGATAAGAATAGAATGGCTTCATTCTCCCACCTCTTCACAAGTGAAAACTATCTGATGACAGAGTAACTTACACTCCTTTCCTTATGGTTTATTTCGCCCCCTGGGTTTTAAAATTCTAAACACAAAGGAAAGAAATCTAATACTTCCTTGATCCTTAGGCTGTCTGTCATCTTAGTTTGGGTCTCCTCCCTGTTTCTCCACCAGCCATGTTCTACATGGGAATAATAAACAGAGATTAATAGATAATAATAGGTAACAACTGACATGTGTTGGTTTAGCTCAGAAATAAGTTTTTAAGAAAAGGAGACATTAGGAAAAAAAATACCTGCCAAATTTCTAATATAAGAATTTTTAAACTGGTGCCAATTTTTTAAGAGTTTTTTTCATACCTTTTCATATTTTGAATTAAGACCATCACATAAAGGCTAGACTCATGTGTTTCCATTGGTAAACATGGGTTTATTCTATATCTTTTTTTTATTTTTATATTTACTGTAAAATATTTTCAAATATTCATTCATTTTTTAGCATCTTTTAGATATAAAAATGAACTTGACAGCCCTCCTGCCATCAAGGACTTAAAGCCTAGTGAGAAGAGAGACGAAAAAAAATCAATGGTTAATACACAAAATGTTAAGTATTATGATTAAGGTGGGAATTAAAAATATCTATTTATGGCCCTAATCCCAAACTGTAAATAAGTAACCACAGACCAGTGTTAATCCCACCCATCAGTGGCAGCCTCTTTTCCAAAACCATGCAGAGGGAAGTTTCCTATATTATTACTTCTGAAAGTGAGCCAATTCCTAAGCAGCATACTTCTAGCCCTCCCTATCTATGTTGACTTCTTGCTTTGTTCATAAAGTCTCTGTCCTGATGGAGGAGTTCTTCCTTTTCAGCAAGTAGTAAATTCCTTTCCTTTGTTTCAGGTAAGGGGAGGGGGGCGGTGAGGGGAGGTGCTTCTCAATAAGGATACGCCAAGTTATGAGAATACTCTGGAAATCAGAGCACTAAGATGTGACTTCCAACTCCACATAGAAGTTGGAGAGAGGTTAGTTAGGCAGAATGGAAGCAAGTGGTCAAATCATTCTTCAAAGACAGAAAAATTTTAAGAGAAGGATGGACATGAAAATTAACTAATTCAATAAGCTGTCAATGGGTTTCTCAGGCAGAAGTAACAGATGAGTAAAATTAGGAAGACATTTGACTTTCTAGTACATTTAAGGAACACCTAATGCTCACTGGTTCAAAAGACCGCAGGTGGATATGTAATCGGAGATAACACAGGTAATATGTGCAGGTGCAAATCTCTGCATGGTACATTGGTATGATGAGAAGTCAGTCAAAGATTTAACCTGTGGAGTAGTAAAAATTAGTTTGACATTTAGAAAAAGTAATCCTATAGAGTAAAGAGACTAAAGTGCATAGACTCTAGTTGAGCAGGGACTTCTTATTGCTGTAATGAATTTTGGATATCCTTTAGGAAAATCTCTTTATTTTGAAGATAATGAAAATAAGGACTAAGGGATTATTTTTAAGTGACCTGTCCAAAGTCACTGAACTAGGAATGGAACTCTAAACAGCTCTCCAATTTCTGTTTAAAAATCTAAACAAGCTATGTAGTCATATTCTTTTTCATATGACTAAATGCCACCCCCATCCACCACCCAGGAAATAATCTCTAGGTACAAGGTAGAAAGTATTCATCTCTGCATCTGGGACACATTGTTATTTATGTTTCTTGACTGGGACAGATACAGAGCTGGGCTAAAACAGCAAGTGTCTGGATGGTAAGTGATGTGCCAGTAATAAAATATTTGGAAACTTGGCTGAATACCATATTGCTGGAGGAGACTGAACTTTCAACATATGCCTAAAATGTCTTTCCCTGCATTTGAAGGAAACTTAGTGTTAAATCCAATGTATTCATTTTACAGGCTAAAACCAAGAAAGGTTAAGATATTGGCCCAAGGTCACCCAGACAAAAAGTAGAAGAAGAGAAATTGAAATTGAGGCTTATCAACTTGCAATTCAGGCTTATTATTGCAAGCTCCAAACAAATTGAAAGATAATTTTCTTAGCTGAGAGGCTCTGTTGATTGTTTTCTCTTCCTAATTCTACTTTTAAAACATATCTCATTTCCTTTATGTTTGCTTTTAAGAATACTTTAGAAACAATGAAACACATATGTGTTGTAACAATTGCACATACTTATATAACCACATTGAAAACTAGACATGGAACATTTTTGTCATCCCAGGAAATTTCCTGTGCCTCTTTCAAGTCAGTTCTATTCTCCAGGAAACCACTTTCTAATTTCTGTGATTGTAAGTTAATTTTGTTGACTATTGAACTTCTATAAATAGAATAGTGGTATGTGCTTTTTTGTGTCTGGCTTCTTCTGCTTAATATTTTTGAAATTCATCCATATTGTTGAATGTATCAGTAAATTTTTTTATTGCTAAGTAGTATCCATTTGTATGACTCCACAATTTATCCATTCAATTATTAATGGACATGAATTATTTCCAATTTTGTTATTTTTGTGAATAAAGCTGCTGTGAACATTCTTATACAAGTCTTTTCGTGGATGTATGTCTTCAGTATTTTTGTAAATATCTAGAAGGGAAATTGTTGTATTATAAAATTGATGAATCTTTAATTATATGAAAAGTTACTAAGAGTTTTCCAAAAGAGACATACAATTTTAGACTCACATTAGCAATGAACAAAAGTTTCAGTTTCACCACAGTCTTGTTAATATTGACACTGATCATTTTAATTCTAGCCATTTCAGTATGTGTGCAGTGGTATCTTATTTTGGGTTTATTTTTGCATTTCACTAGTGACCAGTGATACTACATGCTCATTGGCCACTCATATATCTTCCTTTGTTAAATGTCTCCAAAAGTCTTTTTTTTTTTTTTTAGATTTTATTTATTTGAGAGAGAGAGAGAGAGCACAAGCAGGGGGAGAGGGAGAAGCAGACTCCCCACTGAGCAGGGAGCCCAATTCTGGGCTTGATTCCAGGACCCAGAGATCATTACCTGAGCAGAAAGCAGATGCTTAACTGACTGAGCCACTCACAAAAGTCTTTTGCCCATTTTCATATGGAGCTGTTCTTTTTTTTTTTTTCCCTAATTTGTAGGTAGAAGCATCTTAAATATTCTGGATATAAGTCCTTTGCTAGAACTATTCATTGTGAAAATTTTCTCCTAGGTTTCTCCTAGGTTGCTTGTCTTTTTGTTTTTGTAATATGGGCTTAAGGTGAATGGGTGTTTTTAAATTTGACTCCATCAAATTTCTTTCTTTTTTTAGTGTTTTCTGTCTTCTTGGAGAAATTTTTGTCTACTTTACGAATGCAGTAGGCTTTACGAATGCAGAGTACGAAAGCCTCTTTGAGGCTTTATAGCTTTAGTTTTCATTTAACTTTATGAGAAAATGCCAAATATTTCCCAAAGTACCTGCACCATTTTACTCTCCCACCAGCATTGTATATAATCAACATATATAATTAAGTGTTATGGGTAGGACAAGATAAGAGTGAAGTTTTATTTTTTTCCCAAATGGATATACAGTTGGCCTAGCATGACTTTTTTTGAAAACACTTTTCTTTCTCCATTAAGCTGGCTTGTGCTTTTGTCAAAGAACTATTTACCATATACATGTTGGCCTATTTGGGGGCTCCCCATTCTGTTGCATTAATATATTTGCCAGTCTTTATGCTAATATTATACTGTTGATTATTGTAGTTTTATACAATGTCAGGTAATGTTATTTCTTCCATTTTTGTTTTTCTTCTTCAACAATGTTTTTATTTTTCTAGATCTTTTGCTTTTTCAAATAAATTTTAGAATCAGTTTGGCAATTTCTGTAGAAGTCTTGAAATTCTGATTGGGTTCATAATGGAATATACTTACCAATCTGGAAAGAGTTGACATTTTAACAATACTGAATTTTTCAATCCATATACAATTCATTTCTATTTACATAGGATTTTTAATTTCATTCAGCAATCTGTTTAGTTTTCAGTTTGTATGCTTGTATATCTTTCACTGAATTTATTATTTTATGCTTTTTAATGTAATTATAAATAGAATTGCTTTTTGAATTTTATTTCCCAATGTTTGCTGCTCCTAAAAAGTACAGTTAATTATTATATATTGATCTTATATCATGCTACCATGTTAATTTCACTTACTAGTTCTAGTATTTGTGTTGAAGATGCCTGAGAATGTTCAAAATGAAAAGTTATCACCTACAAATAAATTTTTCCTTTTTTTGCCCAATTCTTATGGCTTTTATTTCTTTTTCTTGTCTTATTTCACTAGCTAGGACTTCCACTACAATGTTGAATAAAAGTGGTGAGATTCAACTTTCTTGACTTGTTTCCCAACTTAAGGGGAATGTGTTCATTATTTCACCACTTAGGAATATTTTCACCATGGTTTTTAGTAGACACCCTTTTCAAAACTGAGAAAATTCCTTTCTATTCATAGTTTTCTGAGAATTTTTATTCATCATTAATGAGTGATGAATAAAGTTAACTGCTTTTCCTTCACTTCAAAATTCTTTTGTATGTGTTTTCCTTGTTGTATAAAAATATAAATTACATTACTCAATCCTTTTATTGTTAAACCCATGACTTCCTGCAGTAAATCCTCCTTGTTCATTTCTTTACATTTCTACACTTCATATGCCAATATTTTTGTAAAGATCTTTTGTGTCTTTATTCAAAAGGGATTCTACTATATTTTTTTGTTATAATATTCTTGTCATGTTTTCTTATCAGTTATTCTGAATTTTAAAAGAAGTTGGGATATGTTGCTTCTACTTTCTGAAAGAACTTTTATTTTTTATAAAAGATTTTATTTGTTTATTTGAGAGAGAGTCAGAAAGAATACAAGAAGGGGGAGGGGCAGAGGGAAAGGGAGAGGCAGACTCCCTACTCAGTGGGGACCCTGAGATCATGATCTAAGCTGAAGTCAGATGCTTAACTAACTGAGCTATCCAGGTGCCCCCTGAAAGGACTTTTATAAAATGTATACTATTTCTTCCTTATAGCTTTGAATGCAGTTGATGGTTAAATAATGTGGGGATTAGGGACACGGACCCTCCACCCCACCCCACACAGTTGAAAATACAGTTGAACTTGTTCAGTTCAAACCTGTGTTGTTCAAGGGTCAACTGCAGTTTGTAGCCATCTGGTCTGATATTTTTTGAGAATATAGATTATGAATTTATTTTTTTAAATTACAGCTATTCAGATTTTCTATTTCTTCAATTTTGGTAAGCTCTGTTTTTCTAGAAATTGTCTATTTCATTCATGTTGTTGAATTTATTTGCAAAAAGGTATTTATATTTCTCATTTTATCCCTTCAATGTTTGTAGGGTTTATGGTAATATCTATTTCCTCATACATTTCCAATATAGTTTATTTCCTTTTTGCTGAGTCTTACTAACAGATTGTTCAATTTTGTTAAACTTTTCAAAGTGTCACATTTTTCTGTTATTCCACATACTCTCTAACATTTGGCATGGTCAGTCTTTTTAATTTTAGCCATGAGAGTGAATGATAACTAATTACAATGAGCATCTTTGTATATGTTCATTTGTAATCTATGTATCTTCTTTGGTGAGAGTTCAATTTTTTTTTTTATTTCGGTTATTAGATAAGGGGGCTCTCATTCTTTCTGAGATCAAAATGTTTAAGAATCATGTAAACTATAGCTATTGGGGCCATCTTTCCTGACAGAGAATATGGGAAACGGAGGGGGGGGGGAACAGAACTGAAAGATGAAAAGTTCTCCATAACTATGTGTAAACACCCTGATCTAGCCATCCATGTGACTAGATAATCCTAGATGGCTCAAACAATACACGTCCTCTTTAGCTTAAACTGTGTTGGATTTCTATTTTGCAATCAAAAGTCCGAATATAAGTTTTATGTACTTCTCTCTGCACATGACAGAAAAGATTTACAGCAGCCTAAATAGCAACCCAATCCAAGTGATCCACAGGAAGCAACTAGAGTCTCTGAATTCCAATTACAAAACCCTAGGAAAGAGAATCTGATTTATTGGATCACGTGACTATGGGCAGGTAGGTGGTTCATATGGCCCACGCAAGCAGCATGGGCTGTGGAAGAAGAAATTGAGAATGTGGGAAGTTTCTACAATATGAGTTGAGGAGATAAGGGGGGAAATGTCACCTTTTTACACTAGGCAATGACTAGTATAATTTTATAGTAAGGTAACCTCAATTGCATAAAAGAAACAGTGTAGAAAATATGAGGGGCATAAAGAAAAAGAACTTAATAAACAAATTGACTATAGATTGACATTTGAAAGAAACCGCCTTAAGAAAAAAATCATGAAAATGGAGGCATGATTGAACAAATTCAGGTAAGCACCCGGTCTTTAAAGATGGATTTAACCAGAAGGATTGAACTTAATCCTTGACTAAGCATTTTAGCACAGTGTGTCTTTGCTCTTAGGGATCTTTCATTAGCTTTGGGCACTTAATATCAGTTGTTAGTTCCCTAGTGAGAAGAATCTTCCCTGCAGGCACTGGCATCTGAAAAATCTCTCTCACCCCAGGAAGCAGCTTACACCTGCCATTCCTTATCTGCACACACCAGGGAGGCTGCTTAAAGCCAGGGTAGAAGGCCAGTGAGCACTGCTAAGCCTGAAGATTCAGACCACATTTCTGTATTTCAACCTGCTATGGTCCTATTCCTAGATTTTTAGCCCAAATTTTCTCCCCTTATTCTTTATCTCAGTGCACAATCTGACCTCTTCAGCCTAGATAATCTAATGAAGCTTTAATTCACACTTTCCTTTTGCTTTTTGGATGTCATCCTTTGCCCTATATTTGGTCCACATCCCATTCGGATTCATGTGCCAGTGCAGTTGCTCATTTTAAACTTTGATGAAACCCTAGTATTTGACATTGTTCTCTAACTCTGATCCTAGCTCCATCATAATATTCATGGCAGTCACACATGACCAAAAAGAGAAGCACACTGTTCTTATGTCTTACCAAATATGCATCAGTCAAGTGCCTATGCATATTAGGAGAAAATCAGTGTTGCTCAGCGACAAGTAACATTATTGAGAACTTACCAAGTAAAATTGTGGAAGTCCTCATGGGGGGCCTGGGTGGCTCAGTCAGTTAAGTGCCTGCCTTTGGCTCAGGTCATGATCTCAGGGTCCAGGGATCGAGCCCTGCTTATGTTCCCCACTCAGAGGGAAGTCTGCTTCTCTCTCTCTCCCTGTGCTGCTCCCCCTGCTTGTGCTCTCTCTCTCTCTGTCAAATAAATAAATAAAATCTTTTTAAAAAAATCTGGAAGTCCTCAAAAAAAAATAAATAAAAATAGTAATAGCTGACATTAATTGAGTATTTACTACATATCAGGCATTTGGGGAATTTAATTGTATTAGTTTACATTTTTCTGCCAATAATCATATGTGGTATTTATTATTATTATTATTGTTTTTTTTATTATTCCCACATTATACTTGAAGATACTGAGGCACAAAAAGGTTTGTAAGTGATTTGTCTTACATTATCCAGCTAAGTGGCTAAATCAGGATTTTGACTCTAATCTCAATGCCAGAAATTATTTTTCAGTCTAATGGGGAACAGAATCATGTATCATAAAATACAATATAAAGGCACTAATATTCAAGCATTAACAAATAATTAAGAGAATACCAGCAAATACAATTAATTGCTTGAGTGGAGAAAGGAGGAAAGATAGAAGTTAGCTTTTTAGAGAAAAAGAGATGATTAAGGTAGACACTGAAGATAAGGAGAATCTGAACAAAGGGAGGAAGGCAATGTCACTCCACGCAGAGAGAAGAGATTGAACAAGATTAGGAATAGCCATGTGAAAGTATGATAAGGCAGCAGTAAGTCTTCTCATTCTCTAGAGAAATCTCCACTAAATCTTTGGATCTCTGGATAGGGCTTTCCAATGACAGTCTCTCATATCAACCAGGAAAGTAAAAGTTTTATGTAAATGAAACATCTTTCATCTTCTCTTTTCCTCAGGCTTATCAGAAGGTTATGAGGAAGGGCCCAGCATGAGGGAAGAAGTCAGCAAAAATATAACAGATGTCAGGACACAAGGGTGGGGTTATACTTTAAACCCAGGATCCTGGTACTAGAATAATTTGACCGCCTCAAATTTAAATAACTTCCTATAGAGCTAAATAATATCCAATAACTAACTGCATGTCATTAAAATTTTTCAGAATCCTCCGCCAATATGACAGGAGATTCCACATATTACACACTGCAAGCCTTAGAATTGCTCTGATGCTCCCCACTACCACTGTTAACCTAAGATTCTCAAATCTTTTTCCTATCACGTCTTTCAATTTCCATGACCTTTTGGCTTTTTCAGGCTCTCCCTTCATCATCCTCTAATTTTTCAGCCTATTCATGTGCAAAGCCACACAGAGAAAGGCCGTGATATCCATTTCTGGGAAATGGCCTATCCTGGCTCCATTTCTCTAAATGGCCTGTTTCAGTAAATTGCTCACTGGCTTCTCTAAGATGATGACTGTGTCACCCATCCTGTTCCATTGTCCCAATTCTGGGTGTTGGCCCTGTCAGGCCATAAGCCACCTACATCATAATGCTGGCCAGTTTGTGAAATTGGTGATCCTTTTGTTTCTCTCTGGAGCGGTCGCTCACAGTAGCTACTTCGGGTATCTTGGACTCATAAAAATCATCTCCTGTGCTTGCTCTGAAAATGTTCATTGCTGTATTTTTTATAGAGTTCACTGTTGATCTTTTATTAAGGTCTAGTTTAGTATTTGCCACTTCTGGGTATGAAAGAACAATTCCCGAGATTGTTATCATTTGTTAATACAGTAAGATCAAAATGCATATAAACATGGTAGCTTCTCACCTACAGCAGCTGGAAACTACTCAAAAGAAAATGATCAGTAGGAAGGGAAAAATGAAGGAGGAGAAAACTGGAGGGGGACACGATCCATGAGAGACGATGGACTCTGAGAAACACACTGAGGGTTCTAGAGGGGAGGGGTGGGGGGATGGGTTAGCCTGGTGATGGGTATTAAAGAGGGCACGTTCTGCATGGAGCACTGGGTGTTGTATGCAAACAGTGAATCATGGAACACTACATCAAAAACTAATGATGTTTCCTGAGATTAGGAATTCCTCCTATCAGTGAGATTATATGATACATGTCTTTCTCTGATTGACTTATTTCGCTTAGCATAATACCCTCTAGTTCCATCCACGTCATTGCAAATGGCAAGATTTCATTTTTTGATGGCTGCAAAATATTCCACTCAGGGTTGCTGGAGTGGTGGGGGGTGGGAGGGATGGGGTGGCTGGGTGATAGACATTGGGGAGGGTATGTGCTGTGGTGAGCGCTGTGAATTGTGTAAGATGATGAATCACAGACCTGTACCTCTGAAACAAATAATACATTATATGTTTAAAAAAAAATATAGTAGGAAGGGAAAAATGAAGGGGGGAAATCAGAGGGGGAGAGGAACCATGAGAGACTATGGACTCTGAGAAACAAACCGAGGGTTCTAGAGGGGAGAGGGGTAGGGGGATGGGTTAGCCCAGTGATGGGTGTGAAGGAGAGCACCTATTAAATGGAGCACTTGATGTTATTTGCAAACGATGAATCATGGAACACTACATCAAAAAAAAAAAGAAAAGAAAATTATCAGAGCACAAATTTCAAAATCAAGAAAAGCAATGAGGTACAATACTAAAGGTTACTGATGTCCAACTTACAGAAAATCTATACATAAGGATCAATTTATATATAGTTTCAAAACATAAAACAATATGCATTTATTTCATATTCTCCTATTCTTGATCATCTTGTTTCTTAACCATGTTTTTAAGACTATATTTTCCATTTTATTGTATTTACATCTTTTCAGCAGTTCTCTACATATATTTTATCTTATCAGTACTCACAAAACTTTCATGAAAAGTTGATATTACAGGCTATGAGATTTTTTTTTTTTTTGTCACATATTCCTTACATGGGAACAAATAGAATTTTATTCCACAGACAGATTTATCTTTGGGCTCCCAGAGATCTCTACAGTGTTGTTTGGCTTAATCTGAACATTTCAGTTCTTCTTTCTTCTTTGTACTTTCCAAGTGGCCACTTTCTTAGAAGCTGAGGAGCTATTACTAATAGTGCCCTGATCTGTTTTAAAGCATTGCAAAATGCTTCTTGTGCCATCTTTCTCTCAAAATGAAACCAATGAAGAAAGAGGCTAATGAATCAATGATCACATACCTAACATACAACAGAGCTGGAGTTGGGTGCTCCAGCCTTTTGACCTCTGGTCTAAGTCCTTCCCAACTGGGAAAGGAGGAAGTAATGGATATTAAAATTCAAGAGGCAGATGTTGGAATAAGAAATAGAGAAAAGCTTATAGGAGTTTAATATAGGACTATTACTACCTCTTGTGTCTTTAAAACCTCTTTCGCCTGGATTCTTAAGTTTTTCTTAGATTTTTCACTTTCTGTACTAAGGGCCTTGGCTTTTATTTTATATTTATACAGAACCCAAAGATTTTGGTATAAACAACAAATAAATGCAATTAAAATTGATTTAAAAATAAAACTGCCACATGGACATATAAATTTTGGCTTCACAGAGATAAAAAGGAAGTAGTGCCCCAAATTGAAAGATTTTTGTCCTTTATTTCAAGAAAATTCATCCTAGTACTAATTTTTACTTGACTTCTGAATTTTCTTTTTCCTCCTTTCTATACCAATCCCCATTCCCTTCCCCTTTCCAGTTAATTAGACTTGATGATAAATGGAACAGCATAAGAGTAAGTCCTTTTATACCAAAAATTTAAGTTTTAGCTCAGGCTGAGGATATGGTCAGAGACTTAGATGACAGAATTAAACTCATGATCATGCATTAGTTCTACTCACAATCATTAAAAAACATGTAGTTTGAAGTAATTACAGATGCACAGGGATTTGCAGAGAAATATATAGGGAAACCATTCCCTTAGCTTCTCCCCCAATGCCAACATTTTGCAGAACCACAGTGCAACATCAAAACCAAGAAACTGACATTGACACAATTCAAACAGCAAGTTCAGATGTCACCAATTATACATGCACCCATTTGTATTTTTGTACATAATTCTGTCACATGTGTAGTTCTGTATAATCACCACCACAATCAAGACACACAACTATGACAACACATTCCCCTTCCCCATCCACTAATTTGTTCTTCATATTTGTGATTGTTACTTCACAAATGTTCTATTCATGTAATTATGCAGTTATGTGTACAATTTTTTTAAAGATTTTATTTATTTGAGAGAGAGAGAGCGAGAGAGAGCACACGCTAGCACAAGCAGGGGGAGAGGCAGGCAGAGGGAGGGGGAGAAGCAAGCTCCCCACTGAACAGGGAGCCCAATGTGGGGCTCGATCCCAGGACTCTGGGATCATGACCTGAGCCGAAGGCAGACGCTTAACCGACTGAGCCACCCAGGTGCCCCTATGTGTACCATTTTGATATTCTTTTCACTCAGCATAATTTCCTTGAGATCCATCCAAATTTTTGAGTGTATAAATGGTTCGTTTTTTATTATTATTGCTGAGTAGTATTCCATGGTATGAATGTACCACAGTATGTTTAACCATTCACCCTACAAAGGCTATCTGGATAGTTTCCAGTTTGGGGTTATCATGAATAAAGCTGCTAAGAACATTCAGAAAAATTCTTATATGAAAATGTCTTCATTTCTCTAGGAAAAAATGTCCAAATATGCCATTGCATATGGTAAATTTATTTTTAGTTTCAAAAGGAACTGTCCATTTTCCTGAGTGGCTATACCATTTTGCATTCAAACCATCAATGTATGAGTGATACAGTTTCTCTACATTCTTGGCCATATTTGTTGTCACTATTTTTTATTTTAGCTATTCTGATGGATGTGCAATGATAGCTCCCTGTGGTTTTAATTTTCATTTCTCCATTGGCTAATGATGTTCAACATCTTTTCATATGTTCATTTGCCTTCTGTATATCAGTGAAATGTCTGTGCTTGATTTTTTGCCCATTTTCTAACTGGATCAATTGTTTTTCCTAATATTAAGTTTTGAGAGTTCTTTACATATTTTAGATAGAAGATCTGTGTCAGATACATGATTTGCAAATATTTTCTCTCAGTCTGTGGGTTTTAAAATCCTTTCAACAGAGTTTTTCAAAGAATAAATTTTTAAAATTTAGATGAGGTCCAATTTAGCAATTTTTCCTTTTCTAGGTAGTGTTTTGGGTGTCAGATCAAAGGACTCTGCCTAGCCCTGGGTCCCTCAAATTTTCTCATATATTTTTAAGATTTTTATTTATTTATTTGACAGAGAGAGTGAGAGAGAGAGAGAGAGACAGAAAGCACAAGCAGGGGAGAGGGGCAGAGGGAGAAGCAGGGAGCCCAATGCGGGGCTCGATCCCAGGACCCTGGGATCATGACCTGAGCTGAAGGCAGACACTTTACCAACTGAGCCTCCCAGGTGCCACTTCTCATATGTTCTTAAGGTACTTAAGTTTCATATTTAATTTCATGATCCATTTTGAGTTTAATTTTCATATAAGAGATAAGGTCTAGGTGGAGATTCATTTTTCTTGCCAAAGAATGCCCAGTTGCTCCAATACTATTTATTGACTTGTGCTCCTCTCTCAAAACTTAAGTGGGCATATTTGTTTAGATCTATTCCTATATTTTCTATTCTGTTTCACTGATCTATGTCTACCTCTCCTCCAGTATAACATTGCTGTGATTAGTACAGTTATATTATAAGCTTTAATATTAGGAGAGGTGATTATTCCTTCTACTTTTTCAAAGTTGTTTTGGCTATTTAATGGACTTTACCTTTCCATATAAGTTTTAGAAAAATTTATGTCTACAAAAAAAAAAGCCTTCTGAAACTTTGATAGAAATTTTATCAAACCTACAGATAAATTTAGGGAGAAATGATATCTTTATTACAGTGAGTCTTCCAATCCAAAATATGATATGTCTTGGAAGAGGTAAGATGATAGAGGAATCGGGTGACCCTAAGGTTGCCTCTTCCCTCAAACACAGCTAGATAAGTATCAAATCACTTTGAAAACCAAAGAAATTGATCAATTGTCTTAGAGAACAAAGCTGCATGTCTACAAACCAGGAAAACAAAAGGTGGAAGGTAGGAGCTGTGGAGAGTTGATTAATGGGAGAAAATAGCCATGAGAACTGCCCAGGTGAAGGAACCCTGATCATGGATGGAGTAGCGAGTGAGAGGGAGGAGAGAGAGAGAATGTGCGGGGGTGGAGGGAAGGAGAAAGAGTGAAAACATGCACAGGGGGCTGCACAAGAAACCTGCTCCCCAAAACCACTGATGGGGAAAAAGTAGACAGGTACAATACGACCAGTTTTTTATAAACAGTGGAGGACAGATTCTGACGTTTTGGAGGTCTGTAGCATGACCAGGTTTGCAGACAGCTAAGCAGTGCTCCAGTGAGGAAGCTGGACCCCAGGGTTGAACAGGGAGAAGTGGTTCCCCTGCTTGGAGTGTGTTTGGCAGTGCATGGTGATACAGAGGGCCTCTCCATGAGCAAAGGACCCTGTGGACACAGTTGAGTTGCCCCACTTACCGCTCACCAGAATAGGAACAGAAACTGGCTGAGGGCAGCAATCTGTGGTGCTGGCTTTGTGTTGTGATTTACCATAAACTTCAAACTCCTGCACAGTTGCACAACTGTTTTCAGGGACAAGTATGCACTGGCCACAAGGCAGTGAGACCCTCCCCCAGAAGATCAGTGCATGACCTTGTTGTGGGGGTCTCTGAAGTGTGGGGTTTTGAAACACAGCCCCCCTGAGATAAGACACAAGAGTGCTGTGCCATTTGGCAGGTGGACAGCTTGGGCACAGTGTGAAAGCTGTATTCAAAGGAAACCAGAGACACAGGAGGGGTCATTGTTTGCATATCTGTAGCACATGTTTCCTGCTCTGGAGATGAAAGAACAGGGTGAAGCCATTTTCTCCCTGCACCCACCAGCTTCATCAACCTCAGTGAGCTAAACAGTGCCACCAAGTGGAGAATGGAGCTGCTATGTCAGAAGAGCATGGCAGGATATATTCAATGTACTGAATGGGAAAAATATGCACCCAAGAGTACTTTATCTACTAAGGCTGTTGTTCAAAATAGAAGGAGAGATAAAGAGTTTCCCAGACAAATAAAAACTAAAGGAGATCATGACCACTAAACCAGCCCTGCAAGAAATGAGTGGGGGTAATAAAAGACCAAAAGCAACAAAGACTAGAAAGGACAAGAGAACATCACCAGAAACACTAACTCTACAGGTAACACAACGACACTAAATTCATATCTTTCAATAATCTTATATCTTTCAATATCTTTCAATAATCACTCTGAATGTAAATGGACTAAATGTCATTCAAAAGACACAGGGTATCAAAATGGGTAAAAAACCAAGATCCATCTATTTGCGCCCTACAAGAGACTTATTTTAGACCTAAAGACACCTGCAGATGGAAAGTAAGGGGATGGAGAACCTTCTATCATGCTAATGGATGTCAAAAAAAAGCCAGAGTAGCTATGCTTATATCAGACAAACTAGATTTATAAAACAAAGACTAACAAGAGATGAAGAAAGGTATTATATCATAATTAAGGGGTCTACCCAATAAAAGATCTAACAATTGTAAATATTTATGCGCCCAACTTGGGAGCACCCAAATATATAAATCAATTAATAATGAACATAAAGAAACTCATAGATAATACTACAATGATGGTAGGGGACTTTAACACCCCACTTACAGCAATGGACAGACCATCTAGGCAGAAAATCAAAAAGAAACAATGGAGATGAATAACACACTGGACCAGATGGACTTAACAGATACATTCAGAACATTTCATCCTAAAGCAGTAGAATACATATTCTTTTTAAGTGCACATAGAACATTCTACAGAATAGATCACATACTGGGTCACAAATCAGCCCTCAAATTAGTACAAAAAGATTGAGATCATATCACGCATATTTTCAGAACACAGTGGTGTGAAACTGGAAGTCAACCACATGAAAAAATTTGGAAAGACCACAAATACATGGAGGCTAAAGAACATCCTACTAAAGAATGAATGGGTTAACCAGGAAATTAAAGAAGAAATTAAAAGTACATGGGAGCAAATGAAAATGAAAACATAACAGTCCAAAATCTTTGGGATGCAGCAAAGGCAGTCCTAAGAGGGAAGTATACTGCAATACAGGGCTACCTCAAGAAGAAAGAAGTCTCAAATACACAATCTAACCTTATGCCTAAAGGAGCTAGAAAATGAAGAGCAAATAAAGCCTAAAGCCAGCAGAAGAAGGGAAATAATAAAGATCAGAGCAGAAATAAACAATATAGAAACAAACAAACAATAGAACAGATCAACAAAACTAAGAGCTGGTTTTCCAAAGACTTAATAAAATTGATAAACCCTTAGCCAGACTTACCAGAGGGAGAGAGAGAGAGAGAGAGAAAGGATCCAAAAAGATAAAATCACAAATGATAGAGCGATCACAACCAACACCACAGAAATAAAAACAATTATAAGAGAATACTAGGGAAATTACGTGTCAACAAACCGGGCAATCTGGAAGAAATGGACAAATTCCTAAAAACTCTTAAACTACCAGAACTGAAACAGGAAGAAATAGAAAATTTGAACAGACCCATAACCAGCAAAGAAATTGAACCAGTAATCAAAAATCTCCCAACAATCTAATGTCCAGGCCCAGAAGACTTCCCGGGAAATTTCTACCAAACATTTAAAGAGTTAATACCTATTCTTCTCAAACTGTTCCAAAAAATAGAAATGGAAGGAAAAATTCCAAACTCATTCTATGAAGCCAGCATTATCTTGATTCTAAAACCAGACAAAGACCCCACAAAAAAGAATTACAGGCCAATATCCCTGATGAACATGGTTGCAAAAATTGTCAATAAAATACTAGCAAATCAAATTCAACAGTACCTTAAAGTAATTATTCACCACCATCAGGTGGGACTTAATCCTGGGCTGTGGGGGTATTAGTTCAATATTCACAAATCAACATGATACATCACATTAATTAAAAAAAGGTTAAGAAGCAGATGATCCTCTCAATAGATGTAGAAAAATCATTTGACAAAATACAGAATCCATTCTTGATAAAAACCCTCAACAAAGTAGGGATAGATAGAACATAGCTCAACATCATGAAGGCCATACACAGAAGACCCACATCTGATATCATCCTCAAGAGGGAAAAACTGAGAGACTTTCCCACACAGTCAGGAAAAAAACAAGGATGTCCACTCTTACCAGTACTATTTAGTACTGGAAGTCTTAGCTGCAGCAATCAGACAACAAAAAGAAATAAAAGGCATCCAAATCAGTAAAGAAGAAGTCAATTTTCACTATTTGCAGACGACATGATATTCTATGTAGAGAACCCAAAAGACTTTATCAAAAAACTGCTAGGACCATACATAGATTCAGCAAAGTTGCAGGATACAAAATCAATGCACATAAATCTGTTGCATTTTATACACCAAAAACAAAGCAGCAGAAAAAGAAATCAACGAATTGATCCCATTTGCAGTTGCATCAAAAATGTTAAGATACCTAGGAATAAACCTAACTAAGGAGGTAAAGGTCTGCACTCTGAAAACTTATGAAAGAAATTGAAGAGGACACATTTTCCATTTCTTATGGAAAAGCATGTTCATGGATTGGAAGAAAAAACATTGTTAAAATGTCTATACTACCCAGAGCAATCCATACATTTAATGCAATCCCTATCAAAATACCACCAGAATTTCTCACAGAGCTAGAACAAACAATCCTAAAATATGTATGGAACCACAAAAGACCCCTACTAGCCAAAGAAATCTTGAAAAAGAAAAACAAACCTAGAAGCAACACGATTCCAAATTTCAAGCTATGTTACAAAGCTGCAGTCATCAAGACAATAGGGTACTGGCACAAAAACAGATGCAGAGATCAATGGAACAGAATAGAGAACCCAGAAATGGACCCACAACTATATGGTCAATTAATCCTCAACAAAGCAGGAAAGAATATTCAATGGAAAAAGACAGTCTCTTCAACAAATTGTGTTGGGGAAACTGGACAGCAACATGCAAAAGAATGAAACTGGACCACTTTCTTACACCATACAGAAAAATAAATTAAAAATGGATGAAAGACCTAAATGTGAGAGAGGAAGCCATCAAAATCCTAAAGGAGAACACAGGCAGCAACCTCTTTGACCTTGGCTGGCTGCAGCAACTTCTTACTACACATGTCACAGGAGGCAAGGGAAACAAAAGCAAAAATGAACTATTAGGACTTCATCAAGACAAAAAGCTTCAGCACAACTAAGGAAACAATCAACCAAACTAAAAGGCAACCTATCGGATGGGAGAAGATATTTGCAAACAACATATCTGATAAAGGGTTAGTATCCCAAAATCTATAAAGAACTTAACCAAACTCAACACCAAATAAACAAGTAATCCAGTTAAGAAATGGGCAGAAGACATGAATGTCTTCAAAGAAGACATCTGAACATCTTCAAAGAATGTCCAAAGAAGGCAACCAGATGGCTAACAGACACATGAAAAGATGCTCAACATTACTCATCGTCAGGGAAACACAGATCAAAACCATGATGAGATACCACCTCACACCTGTCAGAATGGCTAAAATTAACATGAGAAACAACAGGTGTTGGCAAGAATGCAGACAAAGGGAAACCCTCTTGCACTGTTGGTGAGAATGCAAACTGGTGAAACCACTCTGGAAAACAGTTTGGAAGTTCCTCAAAAAGTTAAAAATAGAACTACCCTAAAATCCAGCAACTGCTAGGTATTTACCCGAAGGATATAAAAATACAGATTCAAAAGGGTACATGCACCCTGATGTTTATAGCAGCATTGTCAACAATAGCCAAACTATGGAGAGAGCCCAAATGTCCACTGATGAATGGATAAAGATGTGGCGCATACACACACACACACACACACACACACACACACACACACACAATGGAATATTACTCAGCTGTCGAAAAGAATGAAATCTTGCCATTTGCAATGACATGGATGGAGGTAAAGTGTATTATGCTAAGTGAAGTAAGTCAGTTAGAGAAAGACAAATACCATACAATCTCACTCATATGTGGAATTCAGGAAAGAAAACAGATGAACATACGGGAAGGGAGGAAAAAAAGGGGAGAGGGAAACAAACCATAAGTGATTCTTAACAGTACAGAACTGAGGGTTGATGGGGGGTATAGGATAGATGGGTGATGGATATTCAAGAGGGCACTAGTGATGAGCACTGGGTGTTGTATGTAAGTGATGAATCACTGAATTCTACTCCTGAAACTAATATTGCACTGTATGTTAACTAAAATTTAAATTTAAAAAAAATTGGTATGTCTCTCAAAGATTTAAGGTTCTTTTTGATTGCTTTCATCAGCATTTTATAACTTTCATTATATAAATCCTGTATATGCTTTGTTAGATTTATACCTAAGTATTTCCTTCTTTGTGGAGAAATTCTTAGTGGCATTTTTAAATTTTGGTTTTCACATGTTCATTATCAGTATATATTCATACATATATTGATGTTATGTGTTGCTCTTGTGTCCTGTGTTTTTATGACAGCTGCTTTAGGTCTTATTAGATAAGGTCAACATTTGATTCAATTCAGTATTAGCATCTATTGATTACTTTTCTCATTCATGTTTTTCTTAGTGGTTTTTTTTTTATGGTTTTCCTGGTCTTAGGTATAGCACATGATTTTCTATTTTATGCTGGATATTGTGATTATTAGGAGACTCAATCTTAAATCTTTTTTCAGCTGATATTTGCTTTTAGGTTTAGGTTTAGTAGGTGAATTCTGGTCTACTTTTGTGGGGTTTAGTTTCACTGACAGTTTAGTTTTCAGAGCCCTTGCAATGCTTTTCAGTCTGCGTCATTCTTCTGTTGGAGCTTCTGATCAATTCCTGCTGGTGTCATCTATGGGGACAAAGAGTACCTCCCTTGGCTTCCTGGTATTACTGGGCTCCTTTTGTGGGGTATGGGAGAGAAGAATCTTTTGGGCCTGTGTTTCCTTATTCACTGGGTGGAGGGCAGGTAAATACATGTCTCTGGGATGCTGCCCTTGCTGGATGATCAGTTTGCCTGCTGGTGCCTTAGTTGTGAAGTGAGGGCTGAGATGGTCCATTGTGTTGCTAAGTTCAGTGGATCAAACTTCTGCCAGGACCAGCCTGTGAGGGGAGACTGATATGTCAATTCAGAAGCATTTTGTAAGCATAAAAAAGGCATAAGAACAGCAGAGACCTTTGGTTTTTAAAGTGTGGTCCCTGGAGTGCCTGGATGGCTCAGTCCATTAAGCATCTGCCTTCAGGTCAGGTCATGATCCTAGGGTCCCGGAATCAAGCCCCGCATCGGGCTCCTTACTCAGCGGGGAGCCTGCTTCTTCCTCTCCTCCCCGCTTGTGCTTTCTCTCGCTATCTCTACCTCTCTCTCTCAAATAAAATTTTTAAAAAATAAAATAAAGTATGGCTCCTGAACCAGCATCATCAGCATCAACCAGACACTGGTGGGAAATGCAAATGGAAACTCTTGATTCAGACCTATTCAGTCAGAAACTTCGGAGTGAAGCCCAGAAAAATGTATTTTGAATAGGCCCTTCAGCTGCTTCTGATGACCTAGTTTGAGACGAGTTTGAGAACCGTGACCTAGACAATGACTATATTGAAAGTGAATGTGGCTTCCTAGTGCCCCCTTCTGTTCCTCAGAGAGATGTCCCCAGAACAGTCTTAAAATTGGAAAAAGAATCTACCCAGTACTAGGATCCCAAAGCAAAATGGTTCATGAATATTTACTCCACAAATACACTTTTCTACCCAAGCTGGAAGAACCACATTAGCAATTTGAAACAACCACATAAGATACACTACCACATAAGAAAATAATTATCCCAATCAAAAAGCCACATAAAAAAATTGTGTTATTTTTTTATTCTTCACCTACATTTCTTCATCCTAAATAATCTTTTATAATAGACTGTCTTTTAAGACTGTAAAAAAAAAAAAAAGAAAAAAAGAAAAAAAGGAAAAAAGGAAAAAAGACTTTTGAGAGGCAAGATAGTATATAGGTTAAGAAAATATATTCCAGAGACAAACTGCCTGGGTTCAAACCCAGCCTCCCTCATGTAGCAATTGTGAAATTGTACACTTTACTTCATATAAGGCCTATATAAGAATTAAATGAGAAAGTAGATGTACAAGTACAGAACTGTGCTCCATAAATGATGGTTATCAATGCACTAATATTATCCATTATACCCCAGCCACGTGGAAATTGCTTTAAATTGCTTTTCTAGTAATTGAGACAGGTATATGTGATTTTAGCCACATTCCTATCATATATTTTATCTTTTCCACAGGTAAAGTAAGAATATTAGTTTGGAGTTTCTCTTACATTAACCATCTAAGAGTCGAGCTGTAAGAAGCAACAACATCTCCTTTTCCTCTCTGCCATCTGCTCAGCAGCTGCAAAGCAGCAACCAGGCATGAATGCATCTCCATCCATGTTGGCCAGGCCGGTGTCCAGACTGGTAATGCCTGCTGGGAGCTCTACTGCCTGAAACATGGCATCCAGCCAGACGGTCAGATGCCAAGTGACAAGACCATTGGGGGAGGAGATGACTCCTTCAACATCTTCTTCAGTGAGATGGGTGCTGGCAAGCATGTGCTCAGAGCAGTGTTTATGGCCTGGAGACTTTCTTTGATTATGGCAAGAAGTACAAGCTGGAGTTATTCATTTACCCTGCCCCTCAGGTTTCCACAGCTGTAGCTGAGCCCCTATAACTCTATCCTCCCTATCCAAGCCACCCTGGAACACTCAGATTGTGCCTTCATGGCCGACAATGAGGCCATCTATGACACCTGTTGTATTAACCTTGATACTAAGTGCCCAACCTACACTAACCTTAACTGCCTTATTAGCCAGATTATATCCTCCATCACTGCTTCCCTACGTTTTATGGAGGCCTGAATGTTGATCTGACAGAATTCCAGACCAACCTGGTGCCCTATCCCCATATCCACTTCCCTCTGGCCACATATGCTTCTGTCATCTCTGCTGAGAGAGCCTACCATGAACAACTTTCTGTAACAGAGATCACCAAAGCATGCTGTGAGCCAGCCAACAAGATGGTGAAATGTAGCCCTCGCCATGGTAAATATATGGCTTACCGCCTGTTGTACCATGGCAACATGGTTCCCAAAGATGTCAATGCAGTCATTGCCACCATCAATGTTTTCACAAACTACCATCCAGTTTGTGGACTGCTGCCCCATTGGCTTCAATGTTGGCATTAATTACAGCTTCCCACTGTGGTACCTGTTGCAGACCTGGCCAAGGTACAGCGAGCCGAGTGCATGCTGAGCAGCACCACAGCCATCGCTGAGGCCTGGGCTTGCCGGACCACAAGTCTGACCTGATGTAGACTAAGAGTGCCTTTGTTCACTGGTACGGATGAGGGCATAGAGGAAGGAGAGTTGTCTGAGGCCCAGGAGGACATGGCTGCCCTTGAGAAGGATTAGAAGTCAGTTGATGTGGATTCTGTTGAAGGAGATGGTGAAGAAGAAGTAAAGGAATACTAAAGTTAAAAATGTCACAAGGGTGCTGCTTTTACAGGGCAGCTCATTCTGTTTTGAACGTTGGAAAGTTGTGCTCTGATCAGTTAATCTGTATGTAGCAGTGTATACTCTCATACACAATTGACCTAGGTTTTAAAATACAATACTTTGTTACAGACCCACACTGTCCATTTCTCTGTTGGGTTTGAATAAAGTATTCCCTGCCTTAAATGGAAAAAAAAGAGAATATTAGTTTGGATGATAGGAGTTTATTCTCATCATGGATCACAGTTAAACTAATTTACACAAAAATGATGAAATCTATGGCTACAACATGATTACTATATTGCATTAATCGGATTAATGAATTCCACAGTGTTCTGGATGTGTTTCGTTCTTCTTCTATATATATCTTATCACTAAGAATATTTTATCAGTGTAACTGTTTATAGATCTGATAACCAAAACAGAATATAAGTTTTGTAAGAATAAGTACAACACCTTACACATATTTATATCCCCAGCACCACAGTTTACAGTGCCTGACATATAATAGGTACCCAAAGTACATCTTTGGAGCAGAACTTTTGAAGAAACTTGTATGGCAGTCATCCATTTAAAGCCAATGAAAACTAACAAACTTTTGTTTTTTTCCCTCCAATACTCTTTTTGGCCTCTCTGCTTTATAAAGAACCTAACAATGTTAAGCATTGATGTTACAAGAGTCTTTTTAAATTCTTAAATCCCACTAAATCTGTCACTGCAGATTTTTTGTTACTTCCTTACATAGTTTCTATGTTCCAACTTTGAGGATTTTCTCAATCTTCCATTATTTGCTCTCTGGAACATATTCTATCCAGAATCCTCCAGTGCTCCCCAGAGTGTTCCAGTCACATAACACAAAATCATATTTCCCTATATCTTCACTTTTCTTTATGTGGAACACTGTCATCTCTTGGAAGTTGCTCAAATTCTGCACTCATTCTTCATCTCCACTGTGTAGTATACGGCTATACCATAGTGCTTTGTTTAGAGGTTTTTGATGGGGGATAATCATTTTGTTATACAAAACTTATGTTCTTTAGCTCATACAGCATGCTGGCCCCAGATGGCCTCCGTAACCATTTCCCTCCATACCGCCCAATGTATACACATCAGGGCCCTTCTTATAATACACAAAGATCTTTGAGTTTGCCCTCTATTAAACTTATTTGTCTCACATGCTGACACCCTGCTCGCTCTAACACTTCCCAAACAGTGTCAAATACAATTACTCATTCAGAATGAATGTTTCCATTTTGGATGCCAGACTATTTTCTTTCTGGTCCTCAGCAACTAGATTTCCCACTTCAGAAATGTTTTCCCAAACTTCTGGATAAAGTTAATCACTCTTACCCTTGCACTTCCAGGTAGCTTTTCTGTGTTTCTATTGCCTCATTTGTCACATTGTCACTTATTTGTTCAAATGTCTTTTTCCCCTGGTAGGAGATAGCCCTGTGTCTTATTCACTTTTAGGTTCCCAGCACTCAACATAGCTGAAAGCAATTTTTTAAATTGAATAATCTCTTCAGTATTGCCTTTATACATAATACATTTTAGTAGTTTCTTGAGAGCAGTTTTGAAATGTCATTCTTCCATATACCCTTACCCTAACCACCCTACTCTGCAGGTAGATGGTGATTTAAAAAAAAAGAAAATCAAGATTGAGGTTGTTGGAATACACTGAGGGAGGAAGTTGTGATTATATTTACAAATGCACAAATTTTCTTAGAATTAAGTGAAACATCAGGATACCTGATTCAGTGACACCATCAGTGGTGGTGCTATCATCATTCCCAGAGGCCTTTAGAGTCTCATTCATGTTAGAAAGTTTCATTCGAGGTGATTTCATCAGCCATATTGCAGGAATGGATTTATTCCCACTTTCAGATTAGCTCCATAGTGACTAGATAAAAACTGTATGATTAACTTTTATTTATCTTACAAAAAAGTTTTCAATATTGTTTTTCTTATTACAAATGAATATGGACTTATTTCAGAAAAATTAAAAAAAAATACAAAGGATATAAAAAGCAAGCAAGCGTATTCCTAATGATCGAGACAGCTGCTACCAACACCTTGGTAGACAGACTTTTTGAGGGGGTGTATATCCTGCTGCAGTAAATGCTGCCATTTACTAAACACTTACTCCATGCCAAGCTCTCTACATAGTTAGCCCAGATGTCAGTTCAGCCCTTTCTGGCTCTTAACGTCGTTGTTCAATTGAACTGAACTCCCACTCTAGGGCCTAGGACAATTCCACACCTTATTCATTTTTATGAATTTTAGAGAAATTGGTCCTGTGCCTTTGCAAACTATCCCAGTTTTCATCTTCTATCAGTCCAATTCCAAAGTTTTAAAGTGATCCATTTACAATTCTTAGATGTTTGTGTTTGTCCTAAGTCTTTCTTCAACCAGAGACCACCCAGCCTTTCTCCTTCTGGCCTTTCTCTAGCCCATGATCTCATCCTCTACCCACTTATTTTTATTTTAGGCCTCATCACTCTCCTTTCAAAGTCCTTTCTAGAGATACTCATGGTTTTCTCCTCTCCTTAAGCCTACAACTTATAGATAATCTTTTGTCAATTAAACCTGACCTGTGGGTTTTATTATTTACCACAAATGTAAATTCTAAATAAGAAGAGTAATTAACCAAATAATCCTAGAGGGGAATAATTTTTTTTCATATCCTGAAGCATAAAGTGGTTAAGTTATAATATGTTTTATAACATATAAGATTCCAAAAGGTAGAAATTACATCCTATTCTCATTTTTACATTCAGTGTCTAATCAGGGGCCAAAATATAGTAGGTAGGCAATAAATATTTTTTTTAAATAAACAAAATTACCTGAGAGAGTAATTCATCTTATCCTTTATCACAGTTCTCATTTTGGTTGGCATACATAACAACAGCTTTTGACACTGTTGATGGTTGCCTGCTCAGTAAGGCAATTCCTCCACTTAATTCCCAGAACACTTGCTTCACTGGTTGCTCCTCAGTATCCTTTGCTGGTTTTATCTCTTACTCAAAACCTTGGAATGCCCCAGGGCTGTGTCCTTGGTTATCTTCTTCTCTCTTCAATTTACACTAAATATATTGGTGATTTCATCCAGTCTCATAGCTGGTGACTCTGATTTTTAGGTACAGTCTTAATCTGTCCAACTGCTATCTGAAACCAATGTGCCAAAATTTAACTCTGTGTCTCCCCCAAACTTGTTAACGCTATTAACCAGCTTAAGCTAAAAACCTTGTACTTACCCTTGATTTCTCCCTCTCTGTATACCCAATACCTTTGGAAAACCTACTGGCTCTAATTTTAAAATATATTCAGCAATCAAAAATTTATCACCCCCTCTGCAGCTACCATTCTAAGTTGAGCCACCATTACTTCTCTTCCAAATGACTACAACAGCTTCTGACCATCCTGCCTGCTTCTTTCCTTGACACCCCGCATGCTATTCTTACTACATCAACCAGAGTGTTTCTGTTACCTCTTTGCTCAAAATACTTTATAATCTTTAATTCACACAAATAATAACAATTAAAAAATGAGTTTCTAAAATAATTGGGGGAAATATGAATGCTTATTGGATATTTGGTAACCCAAGATCTTTATTTTTAGGTATAATAATGGCTTTATGATTATGTTTAAGACAATGAGGCCTTTTCTTTTAAAGACATTACTAAATAGTTATAAATCAAATGATATGATGTCTTGAATTGGCTTTAAAATAATCAGGAATTGAAGATACAGATGAAATAAGAATGGTCTTATATTAATAATTATTTTAACTGGATGATGGGGCTCAACTGTACTATCTGTTTTTATATGTGCTTGAAAATTTCTATAATGAAAAGGAAAGAAAAATAATTCTCTAATGAATCTCCTTTTTACTCCTGGTAAAAGCTAAAATCCCTATCTGATTGCACCCCACCCGCATTTTTCTCACTGACTTCATTTCCTCCTGTTCTTTGAATTGCTCTTTCTACTCCAGCCTCTCTGCTGTTCATCAAACATATCAGGTACACTTCTGTCTTAGGACCTGTGCTCTAGATATTTTATCTATTTATATCTTCCTATGTCTTTTAACTCCTTGGAGTTTTTGCTCAAATATTACCATCTCAATGAGATCTATTTTGACTATGCTATTTAATAATGCAATTTGTCCCCCGCTCCCACCAAACTCCAAACCTCCTTACATGCCTCTCCTTCTTTCTCCATACCATTCATAAATTTTTAATATTCTTTATAATTTGTTTCTTATGTTTATTATTTGTTGAATACCTTCCTCCATTAAGATGTAAATTCGCAAGAGCAATGATCTTTGTTTTTGTTCTCAGACATACAAAATGGCAGGGATTCAACAAATATTTCTAAGTGAATGAATCAATAGGCTGAAACTGGCAGAACATAATCCAAACCAGAGTGGGCTGTTCCCAAAGCCAATGTTCTCAAATGCTATGCTCTTATAACAAGTCTATAGGTCATGAATTATCACTTGTTAAATTTCGCAAGTTATTGGCCAGTAAGCCTCTATAAAATTCTTTACCATCAACTGACTACTAACCGGTATAGAACACTGCATTTCTATATTTCAATATAAAGCTAATTTTAAAGTTTTCTGCAATGCAGTATATGAATGTTGTAACTTTTCTATCATCCCCTTAGTTAGAATGCTCTCCAAAAGCAGCAGTCATGGCCAAACCAGGCTTTCTCTCTTAAAGAGACTGCTGGTATTCCTGGCAATAGAATTTCAATGAATACCAAATACTCTACCTAATGTTCTTGGCTTCAAGCAGGAATCCATTGATTTTGCTTCTTAAAACTTCTCTTGAGTTTGGAATTTAGTGTGAGCAATCCTTTCCATCTAGGCATAAGAACACTCTCCATTTAAAGGCATTTGACAGAGAAAAGCGACCACTTTCTGGAAGGTAGGACGTGCGGAGAAGTGAATCTGAGGCGATATTCGAGAGGATAGACGGCGGGGGAGGGGGCCTCCGTCGGCTGCTTCTGGCAAGTGACAGAGCCGCGGAGCACAAAATCAGAACTTTTAGAAGTCGGCTCTGCTGAGGGACGTCGCTCCAGTGGCTAAGCGGGGAGTGGAACCCTCACAGGACAGTGTGGTCTCAGGACCCTTGGGGTCACAGAAAGACTGGGGGTGCCTGAGTGCGGCAGAGCTCCCAGGTATCGGAGCGGGGAAGCCGGCTGCAGAGACGGAGCCAAGGTGCGGGCTCTCAGCTCGGGGTTGCCATAAACTGTGATCTGTGGCCCAGTCGGGCCACTGCTCCTCCAGCAGGGACCCAACAAGCGGCAGAGCCGGGGAGACTCCCCTTCCTCCCCCGGGAGGAGCGGCACAGGAGTGCACCACAGGGATCTGCTGGGTTTGGAGACTCCACACGGGGTCGGGTGCCAGAGATAGAAACACTTGGTCACAGGCCGGGTGAGCGTGGACTGCGGCCAGAGACCGGGGAAACAGGAGTGATGGCTTTTCTCTGGGGGCGCACTGAGGAGTGGGGCCCCGAGTTCTCGGCTCCTCCAGGGCAGGGATTGGGAGGCCGCCATTTTCACTGTCATCCTCCAAAGCTGTATGGAAATCTTGCAGGGAACAAAAGCTCCCAAGAGCAAACCCGAGCAGATTGCTTAGCCCAGACAGGCAAGGGCAGGGCAATTCCGCCTCCAGCAAAGACATGTGGGAACCAGGGCAACAGGCCCCTCCCCCAGAAGATCAGCATGAACAGCCAGCCAAGAGCAACTTTACCAATCAATGAAAATGGCAGAACTCCAACGCTAGGGGAATACTGCACATAGAATTCATGGCTTTTTTACCATGATTCATTAGTCTTTCAAAGTAATTTTTTAACTGTTTTATTTTTTTTT
>NW_027397063.1:126271053-126365947 GCF_003265705.2 Callorhinus ursinus | reverse complement strand
TATATATATATATATATATATATATATATATATATATATGTTGTTCTCTTTTTAAAATTTTGAGATACAGTTTCTTCTAACATATCAAAATGTACCATAAATATCTAGTGTATGGCTTTGTTCTAGTCTCCTGCCTGATCACATTCCCTACCCCTCTTTTTTTATCTTCTTTGTTTCCTTTTTTTTAATCCACTTCTTTCTTTTTTCAAACATCTTATCAATTCCTTTTTTAAAAGTTTTATAATTTTCATCTTTACAGTCATATTCGATCCCTTCATTGTATCAACCCTTATTTTGTACATATATAAGTCTTTCTTTCTTTAAAATTTTAGGAAACACTTTCTTCTAACAGACTAAAATACACCCAAAATCTAGTGTGTGGTGATCTATGCACCAGTCTGATAATATTTGATCATATTCTGTTTTTTTTGTTTTGTTCTGTTTTTGTCTGTTTTTATCTTTTTCTTTTTCTTTTTCTTTTTTTTTTTCTATTTCTTTTTTCTTTCTTTCCCTTTCTTTTCCCCTGGTTTCAGGTCTTTTCTGATTTGATTAGAGTATATTTTCTGGGGACGTTGTTAACCTGTTAGCATTTTGTTCTCTCATTCATCTATTCTCTGGACAAAATGACAAGACGAAAAAATCACCTCAACAAAAAGAACAAGAGGTAGTACTGTCTGCCAGGAACCTACTCAATACGGACAATAGTGCAATGTCAGACCTAGAGTTCAGAATCATAACTTTAAAGATACTAGCTGGGCTTGAAAAAAGCGTGGAAGTTATTAGAGAAACCCTTTCTGGAGAAATAAAAGAACTAAAATCTAACCAAGTTGAAATCAAAAAGGCTATTAATGAGGTGCAATCAAAAATGGGGGCACTAAATGCTAGGATAAATGAGGCAGAAGAGAGAATCAGTGATATAGAAGACCAAATGATGGAAAATAAAGAAGCTGAGAAAAAGAGAGATAAACTACTGGATCACGAGGGCAGAATTCGAGAGATAAGTGATACGATAAGATGAAACAACATTAGAATAATTGGGATCCCAGAAGAAGAAGAAACAGAGAGAGGGGCAGAAGGTATATTGGAGCAAATTATAGCAGAGAACTTCCCTAATGTGGGGAAGGAAACAGGCATCAAATTCCAGGAGGCACAGAGAACCCCTCTCAAAATCAATAGAAATAGGTCAACACCCCAACATCTAATAGTAAAACTTACGAGTCTCAGAGACAAAGAGAAAATCCTGAGAGCAGCTCGGGAGAAGAGATATGTAACCTATAATGGTAGAAACATTAGATTGGCAACAGAATTATCCACAGAGGCCTTGCAGTCCCGAAAGGACTGGCATGCTATATTCAGAGCACTAAACGAGAAAAATATGCAGCCAAGAATACTATATCCAGCTAGGCTCTCATTGAAAATAGAAGGAGAGATAAAAAGCTTCCAGGACAAACAAAAACTAAAGGAATTTGCAAACATGAAACCAGCCCTCCAAGAAATATTGAAAGGGGTCCTCTAAGCAAAGAGAGAGCCTAAAAGCAGCATAGACCAGAAAGGAATACAGACAATATACAGTAACAGTCACTTTACAGGCAATACAATGGCACTAAATTCATATCTTTCAATAGTTACCCTGAATGTAAATGGGCTAAATGCCCCAATCAAAAGACAAAGGCTATCAGATTGGATTAAAAAACAAGACCCATAGATATGCTGTCTGCAAGAGACTCATTTTAGACCCAAAGACACCCCCAGATTGAAAGTGAGGGGGTGGAAAACCATTTACCATGTTAAGGGACACCAAAAGAAAGCTGGGGTGGCAATCCTTATATCAGACAAATTAGATTTTAAAACAAAGACTGTAATAAGAGATGAGGAAGGACACTATATCCTACTTAAAGGGTCTATCGAACAAGAAGATCTAACAATTGTAAATATCTATGCCCCTACCGTGGGAGCAGCCAATTATATAAGGCAATTAATAACAAAAGCAAAGAAACACATTGACAACAATACAATAATAGTGGGGGACTTTAACACCCCCCTCACTGAAATGGACAGATCATCTAAGCAAAAGATCAACAAGGAAATAAAGACTTTAAATAATACACTGGACCAAATGGACTTATTCAGAACATATTCAGAACATTCCATCCCAAAACAACGGAATACACATTCTTCTCTAGTGCCCGTGGAACATTCTCCAGAATTGATCACATCCTAGGTCACAAATCATGTCTCAACTGGTACCAAAAGATTGGGATTATTCCCTGCATATTTTCAGACCACAACGCTTTGAAACTAGAACTCACTCACAAGAGGAAAGTCAGAAAGAACTCAAATACATAGAGGCTAAAGAGCATCCTACTAAAGAATGAATGGGTCAACCAGGAAATTAAAGAAGAATTAAAAAAATTCATGGAAACAAATGAAAATGAAAACACAACTGTTCAAAATCTTTGGGATGCAGCAAAGGCAGTCCTAAGAGGAAAGTATATAGCAATACAAGCCTTTCTCAAGAAACAAGAAAGGTCTCAAATACACAACCTAACCCTAAGCCTAAAGGAGCTAGAGAAAAAACAGCAAATAAAGCCTAAACCCAGCAGGAGAAGAGAAATAATAAAGATCGAGCAGAAATCAATGAAATAGAAAGAAAAGAACAGTAGAACAGATCAACGAAACTAGGAGCTGGTTCTTTGAAAGAATTAACAAGATTGATAAACCCCTGGCCAGACTTATCAAAAAGAAAAGAGAAATGACCCAAATCAACAAAATCATGAATGAAAGAGGAATGATCACAACCAACACCAAAAAATACAAACAATTATAAGAGCATATTATGAGCAACTCTATGCCAGCAAATTAGATAATCTGGAAGAAATGGGTGCATTCCTAGAGATGTATCAACTACCAAAATTGAACCAGGAAGAAATAGAAAACCTGAACAGACCTATAACCACTAAGGAAATTGAAGCAGTCATCAAAAATCTCCCAACAAACAAAAGCCCAGGGCCAGATGGCTTCCCAGCGGAATTCTTCCAAACATTTCAAGAAGAATTAATACCTATTCTCCTGAAACTGTTCCAAAAAAATAGAAATGGAAGGAAATTTCCAAACTCATTTTATGAGACCACCATTACCTTGATCCCCAAACCAGACAAAGACTCCATCAAAAAGGAGAATTACAGACCAATATCCTTGATGAACATGGATGCAAAAATTCTCACCAAAATACTAGCCAATAGGATCCAACAGTACATTAAAAGGATTATTCACCATGACCAAGTGGGATTTATCCCTGGGCTGCAAGGTTGGTTCAACATCTGCAAATCAATCAACGTGATACAATATATTAACAAAAGAAAGAACAAGAATCATATGATCCTCTCAATAGATGCAGAGAAAGCATTTAACAAAGTTCAGCATCCTTTCTTGATCAAAACTCTTCAGAGTATAGGGAGAGGGTACATACCTCACTATCATAAAAGCCATCTATGAAAAACCTACAGCGAATATCATTCTCAATGGGGAAAAACAGAGCTTTCCCCCTAAGGTCAGGGACACGGCAGGGATGTCCACTATCACCACTGCTATTCAACATAATATTAGAAGTCCTAGCCACAGCAATCAGTCAACAAAAAAAAATCAAAGGCATCCAAATCAGCAAAGAGGAAGTCAAACTCTCTCTTTGCAGATGATATGATACTTTATGTGGAAAATCCAAGACTCCACCCCAAAACTGCTAGAACTCCTACAGGAATTCAGTAATGTGGCAAGATATAAAATCAATGCACAGAAATCAGTGGCAATCCTATACACCAACAACAAGACAGAAGAGAAAGAAATTAAGTAGTCGATCCCATTTACAATTGCACCCAAAACCATAAGATACCTAGGAATAAATCGAACCAAAGAGGCAAAGGATCTGTACTCAGAAAACTATAAAATACTCATGAAAGAAACTGAGGAAGACACAAAGAAATGGAAAAACGTTCCATGATCATGGATTGGAAGAACAAACATTGTGAAGATGTCAATGCTACCTAGAGCATTCTACACATTCAAAGCAATCCCCATCAAAATACCATCCACCTTTTTCAAAGAAATGGAACAAAGAATCCTAAAATTTGTATGGTACCAGAAAAGATCCCGAATAGCCAGAGGAATCTTGAAAAAGAAAAGCACAGCTGGCAGCATCACAATTCCGGCCTTCCAGCTCTATTACAAAGCTGTCATCATCAAGACAGTATGGTACTGGCATAAAAACAGACACATAGATCAATGGAACAGAATAGAGAGCCCAGAAATGGACCCTCAACTCTATGGTCAACTCATCTTTGACAAAGCAGGAAAGAATATCCAATGGAAAAAGACAGTCTCTTCAACAAATGGTGTTGGGAAAATTGGACAGCCACATGCAGAAGAATGAACCTGGACCATTTCCTTACACCACACACAACAATAGACTCCAAATGGTTGAAAGACCTAGATGTGAGACAGGAGTCCATCAAAATCCTAAAGGAGAACACAGGCAGCAACCTCTTCGACCTCAGCCACAGCAACTTCTTCCTAGAAACATCGCCAAAGGCAAGGGAAGTCAGGGCAAAAATGAATTATTGGGATTTCATCAAGATAAAAAGCTTCTGCACACAAAAGAAACAGTCCACAAAACCAAAAGACAACCGACAGAATGGGAGAAAATATTTGCAAATGACATATCAGATAAAGGGCTAGTATCCAAAATGTATAAAGAACTTATCAAACTCAACACCCCAAAGAACAAGTAATCCAATCAAGAAATGGGCAGAAGACATGAACAGACATTTTTCCAAAGAAGACATCCAAATGGCCCACAGACACATGAAAAAGTGCTCAGCATCGCTTGGCATCAGGGAAATCCAAATCCAAACCTCAATGAGATACCACCTCACACCAGTCAGAATGGCTAAAATTAACAAGTCAGGAAATGACAGATGTTCGCGGGGATGCAGAGAAAGGGGAACCCTCCTATACTGTTGGTGGGAATGCAAGCTGGTGCAACCACTCTGGAAAACAGTATGGAGGTTCCTCAAAGAGTTGGAAATAGAGCTACCATACGATCCAGCAATTGCACTCCTGGGTATTTACCACAAAGATACAAATGTAGGGACCCGAAGGGGTACGTGCACCCCAATGTTTATAGCAGCAATGTCCACAATAGCCAAACTGTGGAAAGAGCCAAGATGTCCATCGACAGATGAATGGATAAAGAAGAAGTGGTATATATAGACAATGGAATATTATGCAGCCATCAAAAAGAATGAGGTCTTGCCATTTGCAATGACATGGATGGAACTGGAGGGTGTTATGCTGAGTGAAATAAGTCAATCAGAGAAAGACATGTATCATATGACCTCACTGATATGAGGAATTCTTAATCTCAGGAAACAAACTGAGGGTTGCTGGAGTGGTGGGGGGTGGGAGGGATGGGGTGGCTGGGTGATAGACATTGGGGAGGGTATGTGCTACGGTGAGCGTTGTGAATTGTGCAAGACTGTTGAATCACAGATCTGTACCTCTGAAACAAATAATGCAATATATGTTAAGAAAAAGAAAAAGAAGAAGAAGAAGATATCAGGAGGGGAAGAATGAAGGGGCGGATATCGGAAGGGGAGACAAAGCATGAGGGATGATGGACTCAAAAAAACAAACTGAGTGTTCTAGAGGGGAGGGGGTGGGGGGATGGGTTAGCCTGGTGATGGGTATTAAAGAAGGCACGTTCTGCGTGGAGCACTGAGTATTATGCACAAACAATGAATCATGGAACAGTATATTAAAAACTAATGTTGTAATGTATGGTGATTAACATAACAATAATAAATTTTTAAAAAATAAAGAAATTTAAAAAATAAAGGCATTTGACAATCAGGTAAGTAGAGTCTTGCTACTTCTTCAAATATGTCTGTACTTCAAACTCAACATGCTAAATATGAAACTCATCCGCTCTCCACAATTCAAATCACCTACTCATCCCCCTCTGACTTTTTCATTTCTGGGAATGACATCACTAGTCTTACAACCAACAACTGCTTCAAAAGCTCAAGTCACTTTTAATTTTGCTTATCCTCATTAATTCATCAACTGTCACATCTAATGAAGTCAACTCCAGCAAAGTTCTTGCATGCATTTTCTTCCTGTCATTTTTTTTTTCTTACTTCCACCCAAATTAACCAATGCCTACAATTTAGACATTGGCAATACTCTCCTACCTGGACTCCCAACACTACATCTGTATCCTACATATTCAGCCAAATAGTTCTCACTAAAGTCAAACTGTGGCTGTGCTACTCTCTTGTTCATAACATGTCAGGGTAATGGTCCTTATCATTTATGGAGTGGCTCAGAAAAATGTGTATATCTACATTTAAATTAACATTTTATTCCATTTCTGAGATCTGGTGCCCATCCATAGGTTTATCTGCCAGCGAACTACTTGTAAGAACTCTTGTTATAAAGACCCATTTATATTCACTAAATTGAAAAGTAGGACATCCTTAAATTCAAGATTTTATACAATTTACCCCCACTAGACGCTACCAGCTAGGTTAATCAACTATGATTGCATAATAAATCACTCTAAAGTGCAATGACTTAGAAGAATTTATTTTTCTCACTTACAGATCTGTGAGTCAGGTGGGACAGCTTTGGGGTTTGGTTGGCTTTGGATTGAGGCTGAACATTGGATCCAGATCCACTCTATGTGTTGCTCATACTCTTTAGAACAGAAACTATCCTTGGGGCTTTATCTCTTATGTCAGTTTTATTGCATAAGGCAAGCCAAACTGTGTAAGCACATCTAAACCCTCAGCTTGAGTCACATCTGATCATTTTCCATTTGGCAAAGAAAATCCCATGGCTGAATCCCAAGTCCAAGATCTGGGCTGAGGAATATGCTCAGACACAAGATAGAAGGGGAGGTATTTAAACTTTACTTCAGTGTTTCACAGCAACCTTATATATTTACTACTCTTTTCAATGTTGATGACTACTGGTAATATATATGATTTTAACCATAATGATGACTGAATCAATAATCATGGTAATTCCTTATAATGTATATGGATATATATCATTTTATATCATATTACATATTATATGTATATATATATATAATATTAAGGTGATTTTTAGCATGTATCTAGCTAGAAACCATTATGTTATTTGTATAGATCACTTTATTCAAAGTGATGTTATTTTTCTTCAGATATGTCCCATATTTCTCATGTTTTGGTCATTCTGTTTTATTTGCTTAGTATGTTTTCTTTCCATTTTTATTACTTTAAAAACATCAACATTTTATGATCTATTGTGAATGTCACCTTTTCTTTGAAGTCTATTCTAACTAATGAGATCAACCCACATGGTAACTTCACAGCACTTTAAAAAAACTAATTCGTGACATTTTGATTCTGACTCAGCTGATTTATGTTCCTTTTCTCACTCTAAGAATGAAGCTCATTGAGGACAGTACACCTGTCATCCTCTTTGTTTCTTCTGCTAGACCTCAGCAACAATGCACTCTGGGCATTGTGTGCTTCCGTCACTTGCAGGCAGGATGCTGCTAGGAGTCTCAAGCCCCTCTCCGCAGCACCCTCCTTGATTTCTGTGTGACTTTGAAAAAGTCACATAACCTCTCAGTGCCTCATTTGCCCTAGCTGTAAAAATCAGAAGAACAGTGCTTATCGTCAGGCTGTCTAGTGATTCAGAGGCATTGTTAAGGATTAATGAGATAGAATAACGTTCTCTGAGTCCTCTAAAGAAAGATGTGATAGAGGAACAAATGAGTTATTATTATCTATTAGTACCACCTTGCCTAAAATTCTCCCCAACCCTGAAAATAAATTAGATGATTTTTGCAGAACAGTTAACTCTTTCGGTCCATTAGGTAATGCACTAGCACATTAAATTTAGTAATAAGATCTTACATATTCCATTTACAAAGTGCTTTCATAAATATATTATCTAATTTCACCTTCACAAAAATTTTATGGAATGAGCAGAGCAAGTATTATTATCTAAAATCTACATGGGAGGAAACTGAGGCTCGGGAATATTAAGTGGCTGTGCAAGCTGAACAATTAGTAAATGACAATGTCAAAACTTGAAATCATTGTTTTGACTCTAAGGTCAGATCGCCTCCCACTTTATCACACAAGAGAAAATATAACTATTAATACAATGTGTAAAAATGTTCTGCATTGTCAATAGTACCAGAAATAAAAATAGAAAGAACCTATAAACATTAACTTTTTTCAAAGTTCAACTTTGAAAAGGTAGAATGAATGGATTCAAATGATGTTACCGGTAAGTTAAAATAGTATTATCAATTCAAAATCCATTAATTCATCTAGCAGATATTTATTGCCTTGCTATGATGTGCTAGACATGCTGAGGATAACGTGGCTTCTGCCTCTGAGAGCCTACATTCTAGTGGGAGCAAAGAGAGAATAAGCATGTAATGAATAAGTAAGTGATTTCATAGAGTGAAAAACTAAGTAATAAAAATCAAAGGGTGTTGGTATAGACAACTACGGAGGTGAGTATTTTAGACATGCTTGTCAGGGAGAATCCCTGAAGAGATCAGATTTGAGCTGCGCTTTGAGCAGTGAGGGGTTTGCCATGGGAAGATGCAGAACGATGTCAAGGGATAAAAGTCTGTAATGGTTCAGGGACAGGAAAGAACATGGCCTTGTAAAGAGTGTGAGAATTCAGGCTGTGAAAAACTAAAAATCAGTTATTTCTTAATGAAAAAAAGTGTATGATTTTATTGATCTGAATCTACACAGAAAAAGAATAAATAACAAGGTCCCAAAACTCTTTTTATCTTCCTTGCTCATACAGCATACAATGAAGAAAAATATGAAAATTAGTAACTCCCAATATCAATAAAATTATTATTAAATATTTCAAATGAACTATTAAAAATTGTTTTTGTAAGTTATGGATTTGTAAAAATAAACAATATGGCTCAGATTCTCCCAACAAAGAACATTAGTACCAGGAATTGTAATGTCTTTGACAAAAAAGAGAAGTTTCTATTTTCTATCCCAATAGGTAGGACATTACCCCCCACCCAAAAAAAAATCTCACTAGAAGGACAAAAAGGAACAATAAGATATGTATTTTTTCTTATTTAAAAAACTAAAATACAGGCACCTGGGTGGCTCAGTTGGTTAAGCGACTGCCTTCGGCTCAGGTCATGATCCTGGAGTTCCGGGATCGAGTCCCGCATCAGGCTCCCTGCTCAGCAGGGAGTCTGCTTCTCCCTCTGACTCTTCCCCTTCTCATGTGCTCTCTCTCTCTCATTCTCTCTCTCAAATAAAATAAATAAAATCTTTAAAAAAATAAAAAAACTAAAATACAATTTTAACTATCTCATTTTTTTCTATTTCCTTATTTTAATTACATAATTAGACACATTTATACAGAGTAGACCTAAACAATATTTACTCAATATTCTTTCTAAATGGTTTAATAGATTCAACACAAACCCTATTAAAATTCCATCAGCTTTTTTAAGAGCTGATTCCAATTTTATATGGAAATGCAAAGGCTCTAGAATAGCTTCAAGAATCTTTGAAAAAGAATAAGTTGGAGGACATACACTACCTGATTTTAAGACTTCAGTAATGAAAACCATGTATTATTGGTATAAAGATAAACTAATACAACAATGAACAAAAGTAGGAGTTCAGAAACAGACCTGTACACATAAAGTCAAATGGTTTTCAACCAAGGTGTGAAGTTAATTCAATGGAGAAAGATAAATCTTCCCCCCGCTTTTTTTTTTCAAATATTGCTATATCAACTGAATATTTAATATGTAAAAAAAGGAACCTTGATCTCTATTTCATTTCATGTACAAAAATTAATTTGAGGGGCGCCTGGGTAACTCAGCCATTAAGCGTCTGCCTTTGGCTCAGGTCATGATCCCAGGGTCCTGGAATTGAACCCCACATTGGGCTCCCTGCTCCATGGGAAGCCTGCCTCTCCCTCTCCCACTCCCCCTGCTTCTGTTCCCTCTCTCGCTGTGTCTCTCTCTCTGTCAAATAAATAAATAATATCTTTAAAAAATTAATTTGAGGTGTGTCATAGATCTAAGAATAACAACCAAAATTACAAGGAACAAAAAACAGGAAACTACTCCTGAAAACTTGGGGTAGAAAAACATTATCTGAGAGGGCATAAAATGAACTAACTATAAAAGATAAGAATGGATTTGCTGGCCTTTATCAAGATGAAATATTTATACTATCAGAAAACGCTATTATTACAATAAATAAGCCACAGATTGAAGCACAAAAATTAGCAAAACATATCAACAAAAGCCAAAAAACAGACTCTTAACAATAGAGAACAAACTGTTGGTTACCAGAGGGAAGGAGGATAGGTTAAACAGGTCATGGGAATAAGCAGTGCACTTATAATAAGCACCAGGTATTGAATCATTATATTGTACATCTGAAACTAATATTACATGGTGTGTTAACTAACTGGAATTTAAGAAAAATTAAAAAATAAATAAATAAAAGCATATGGGAATGGGGTGCCTGGGTGACTCAGTCAGTTAAGGCCCTGCCTTCAGCTCAGGTCATGATCTCAGGGTCCTGGGATTGAGCCCCACATCAGGCTCCCTGCTCAGCAAGGAGTCTGCTTCTCTTTCTCCCTCTAACTCTCCCCCTGCTCCTGTGCCCTATCTCTTTCTCTCGATCAGATAAATAAAATCTTAAAAAAAAAGTATATGAGAATAAAAAAAAGAATGGTGTCAGGATATATAGCAAATTCCTTCAAATCAGTAATAAAACAACTCAACAGATAATAGGTAAAAGACTTGGACGCTTCATGAAAAAAGATACACAATAAATATATGAAATGATCAAAATCTGGAGACATTAGGGAAATAAAATAAAAATTAAAACCACAGTTGAATAATCATTACATACATACTGGGGAGTCTTCAATTCAAAAAACCAACAATACCTCATATTGGTGAGCCAATGAAATTCTCATACCTTGCTGGGGTTGCACCTTTGATGATATATTTAGAAGTCTCACGTAAAAAATTTATCAAAAAAAGCAAATATATATCTTCACACAGTACACAACAATATTCATAGAAGGTTTTTTTGGGTAATAACTTCAAATGAAAAACAATCCTAATATCAATCAACAGAATGAAGAAATTGTGATATATTCATACAAGGGACTAGTACTCTGCATGAAAAAAAGTGGCTTCCATAAATCTCAGGAATATTACACTAAGCAAAAGAAATGACACACGAATTACACGCCATTGGTTTCACTGTATGATATAAAGAATAAACAAAACTAATCTATGGGGATAGACATCAAGAGGTTAAAGAGGATGACTGGTGAGATGTCCCATTTAATTTAATGAGACAACAATGCTATATTTTTAGTTGGGGTAGGTGGTGGTAACATGACTATGTTGAATTGTGTAATCTCAAAGAATTACACCTCTGTGCATTTTGTTCTGTTTTTTCTCGTAGTATGATAACTGCATCTCAGTAAATTAATTTTGATTAAAACATATGTTAATTTCTTTCTCTTAAAAAAGACACATTGCTTCTTTGGGTTCTTCCATGGGAACCATTGAGGATAGAGAGGAGACAATTCAGGCAGATTAATGAGGCCGACAGAGTCAAATTATATTGGTATTTGCTTATAAAAATTGTACCAGAAAGAGATTGAGATTCAGTTAAGTGTTCAGGATTGAGTTTGATTCAAAAGTTAAAAGACTTCTATTTGTATTTTTTTCATACCAAAATGTCCCTAAATAAGGCAACCAGTTCATATATTACTCATCAGAAAAGAAAATAAGCAATTTTAATGCTAGAAAATGAATTGGATTTATTGGACCAAATGGAATAAGTCTCAGCTGCTTTTGCTGACTCAATACACATTCAAAGGACCTCCAAGGATTATTGTGACCATGCAAAATTTTCACATTATATACTGATTCTGAACCTACCCTTAGAATATAGTTCCATTGTAGTGAAAAACTAAATAATTTCAACAAATTTGAGACTGTACATGGGATAAAAAAGATGGTTATTAGAGAGTAGCTGTCCATCCATTTTATGTGCCCCAATTCATCTTCTCTAGATGTACTGACATGGGCGCTTGTTGACTTTCAATTAATTACTTAATCAATCAGTTGAAATGGCAACTTTAATATGTATGAGTTCGTAGTCCAGGATCATCCCCAGGCCATATTTGTCTACCCTGTAGCTAGCTAGGAATAAAGTGTAGAGCAAGATGGCAGAGGAGTAGGAGACCTAAATTTCATCTGGTCCCAGGAATTCAGCTAGATAGTTATCAAACCATTCAGAACACCCACAAACTCAACAGGAGATCAAAGAAAAGAATAGCAGCAATTCTATCAACAGAAAAGTGACCACTTTCTGGAAGGTAGGATATGCAGAGAAATGAATCCAAGACGATATTTGGGAAAATAGACCTCGTGGGTAGGAAGCCTCCATCAGCCGGCTACGGGCAAGTGATAGAGCAGCAGAGCACAAAAACAGAGCTTTTAGAAGTCTGTTCTGCTGAGGGATGTCACTCCAGTGGCTAAGTGGGGAGTGGAACCCTTGCTGGGACAGTGTGGTCTCAGGACCCTTGGGGTCACAGAAAGACCGGGAGTGCCTGAGTGCAGAAGAGCTCCCAGGTATCGGAGTGGGGAAGCCGGCTGCAAAGATGGAACCGAGGAGTGGGCTCTCAACTTGGGGTTACCATAAACTGTGATCTGCAGCACAGTTGGGCCAATGCTCTTCCAGCAGGAACCCAAAAAGTG
Organism: Callorhinus ursinus; assembly: GCF_003265705.2. NCBI lineage: Eukaryota > Metazoa > Chordata > Mammalia > Carnivora > Otariidae > Callorhinus > Callorhinus ursinus. The sequence continues at coordinate 126,353,097 of NW_027397063.1, read as the reverse complement.
GCAGATCCAGGGAGATTCCTCTTCTTCCTCTGGGAGGAGCGGCATGGGAGCATGCTGCAGGAATCTGCTGGGTTTGGAGACTCCAAATGAGGTCATGTTCCAGAGGTAGAAATGCTTGGTCACAGGCCAGATGAGCACAGAGCATGGCCGGAGACCAAGGAGATAGGAGTGATTGACTGCTTTTCTCTGAGGGCTCACTGAAGTGGGACCCCGAGCTCTTGGCTCCTCCAGGACCAGAGATTGGGAGGCTGCCATTTCATTCTTGTCCTCCAGAGCTATACAGAAAGGGAAAGCTTTCAGGGAATAAGAGCTACCAAGAGCAAACCCAAGCAGATTACCTATCCTGGCCCCTGGCAAGGAGCAGTGAAATTCCTCCTCAGGCAAAGACATTGGGGAATCATTGCAACAAATTCCGCCTCAGGCAAAGACATTTGAGAATCACTGCAACACTGAGAGTTCCTCCCCCAGAAGATCAGCAAGAACATCCAGCCAAGACCAAGTTTACCGACCAATGAGAATGGCAAAACCCCAGCGCTAGGGGAATACAGCACATAGAATTCATGGCTTTTTTCCCCATGATTCTTTCGTCTTTTAAAGTTAATTTTTAACTTTTACTTTTTCCTTTTTCTCTTTTCTTAGTTGAATTTTTCTTCTTTCCTTTTTCAATATCAATTCCTTTTTTTAAAATCTTTAATTTTCATTTTTACAGTCATATTCTATCCCTTCATGGTATTTAACCTTATTTTCTATATATATAAGTTTTTCTTTAAAATTTTGGGATACAGGTTCTTCTAACAGACGAAAATATACCCTAAATCTAGTGTATGACTTTGTCCTAGTCTCCCACCTGATCACATTCTTTTCTTATTTTTAATTTTTTTATTCTTTTTTCTACCAACTTCTTATCAATACCTTTATTAAAATCTTTTTTTAAATTTTCATCTTTACAGTCATATTCCATCCCTTCATCATATTTACCCTTATTTTTGTGTATATATATAAGTTTTTCTCTCTTTAAAATTTTGGGAGGCAATTTCTTCTAACAGACCAAAATACACCCAATGTCTAATGTGTGGCTCTGTTCTATTCACCAGCCTGATTATATTCATTTTTTTCCTCTCCTTTCCCCCTGGTTTCAGGTCACTTCTGATTTGTTTAGTGTATATTTTTCTGGGGTCATTGTTACCCTGTTAGCATTTTGTCCTTGCATTCATCTACTCTTCTCTGGACAAAATGACAAAATGGAAAAACTCACCTCAAAAAAAAAAAAAAAAGAACCAGAGGCAGTACCAACTGCCAGGGACCTAATCAATACAGACATTAGTAAGATGTTGGAACTAGAGTTCAGAATAACAATTATAAAGATACTAGCTGGGCTCGAAAAAAGCATTGAAGATACTAGAGAATCCCTTTCTGGAGAAATGTACTAAACTCTAACCAAGTAGAAATCAAAAAGGCTATTAATGAGGTGCAATAAAAAAATGGAGACTAACTGCCCGGATAAATGAGGTAGAAGAGGGAATTAGTGATACAGAAGAACAAATGATGGAGAATAAAGAAGCTGAGAAAAAGAGAGGTAAGCAACTACTGGATCACTAGACAAGAATTGGAGAGATAAGTGATACCATAAGACAAAACAATACTAGAATAATTGGGATCCCAGAAGAAGAAAGAGAGAGGGAGGCAGAAGGTATATAGAGCAAGTTATAGCAGAGAACTTCCCTAATTTGGGAAAGGAAACAGGCATCAAAATCCAGGAGGTACAGAGAAGCCCCCTCAAAATCAATAAAAATAGGTCAACACCCTGACATCCAATAGTAAAACTCACAAGTCTCAGAGACAAAGAGAAAATCCTGAAAGCAGCTCGGGACAAGAGGTCTGTAACCTACAATGGTAGAAACATTATCTTGGCAGCAGACCTATCCACAGAGAACTGGCAGGCCAGAAAGTACTGGAATGATATATTCAGAGTACTAAATGAGAAAAATATGCATCCAAGAATACTATATCCAGCTAGGCTGTCATTGAAAATGGAGAGATGAAAAGCTTCCAAGACAAACAAAAACTAAAAGAATTTGTGGATACAAAACCAGCCCTACAAGAAATATTGAAAGGGGTCCTCGAAGCAAAAAGAGAGCCTAAAAGTAACAGACCAGAAAGGAACACAGACAATATAAAGTAACAGTCATCTTACAGGCAATAAAATGGCACTAAATTCATATCTTTCAGTAGTTACCCTGAATGTAAATGGGTTAAATGCCCCAATCAAAAGATACAGCGTATCAGATTGGGATTAAAAAAACAAGACCCATCGATATGCTGTCTGCAAGAGACTCATTTTAGGTCCAAACAAACCTCCAGATTTAAAATGAGGGGCTGGAAAACCATTTACCATGCTAATGGACACCAAAGGAAAGCTGGGGTGGCAATCCTTATATCAGATAAATTAGATTTTAAACCAAAGACTATAATAAGAGATGAGGAAGGACACTATTTCATACTCAAAGGATATATCCAACAAGAAGATCTAACAATTGTAAATATCTATGCTCCTAACATGGGAGCCGCCAATGATATAAGCCAATTAATAACAAAACCAAAGAAACATATCAACAACAATACAATAACAGTAGGGGACTTTAACACCTCACTCACTGAAATGGACAGATCTAAGCAAAAGATCAACAAGGAAATAAAGGCTTTAAATGACACACTGGACCAGAAGGACTACACAGATACGTTCAGAATATTCCATCCCAAAGAAACAGAATACACATTCTTCTCTAGTACCCAATGAACATTCTCCAGAATAGATCACATCCTGGGTCAAAAATCAGGTCTCAACTGGCACCAAAAGATTGGGATCATCCCCTGCATATTTTCAGACCACAATGCTTTGAAACTAGAACTCAATCACAAGAGGAAAGTCGGAAAGAACTCAAATACATGGAGGCTAAAGAGCATCGTACTAAAAATGAATGGGACAACCAGGAAATTAAAGAAGAATTAATAAAATTCATGGAAACAAATGAAAATGAAAACACAACTGTTCAAAATACTTGGGATACAGCAAAGGCTGTCCTAAGAGGAAAGTATATAGCAATACAAGCCTTTCTCAAGAAATAGGAAAAGTCTCAAACACACAACCTAACCCTATACCTAAAGGAGCTGGAGAAAAAACAGCAAATAAAGCCCAAACCCAGCAGGAGAAGAGAAATAATAAAGATCAGAGCAGAAATCAATGGAATAGAAACCAAAAGAACAGTACAACAGATCAACAAAACTAGGTAGGAGCTGGCTCTTTGAAAGAATTCGTAAGATTGATAAACCCAGGGTGCCTGAGTGTCTCAATCATCAGGCATCTGCCTTCAGCTCAGGTCATGATCCCAGCGTCCTGGGATCAAGCCCCACATCTAAAGGCTCACTGCTCAGCGGGAAGCCTGCTTCTCCCTCTCCCACTCCCCCTGCTTGTGTTCCCTCTCTTGTTGTTGTCTCTCTCTGTCAAATAAATAAAGAAATCCTTAATAAATAAAAAAATAATAAGATTGATAAACCCCTGGTCGGACTTATCAAAAAGAAAAGAGAAAGAACCCAAATAAATAAAATCATGAATGAAAGAGGAGAGATCACAAACACCACCAAAGAAATACAAACAATTATAAGAACATATGAGCAACTGTATGTCAACAAATTAGACAATCTGGAAGAAATGGATGCATTTCTAGAGATGTATCAACTACCAAAACTGAACCAGGAAGAAATAGAAAACCTGAACAGACCCATAACCAGGAAGAAAATTGAAGCAGTCATCAAAAATCTCCCAACAAACAAGAACCCAGGGCCAGATGGCTTCCCAGCGGAATTTTGCCAAATATTTAAAGAAGAATTAATACCTATTCTTCTGAAACTGTTCCAAAAAATAGAAATGGAAGGAAAACTTCCAAACTCATTTTATGAGGCCAGCATTACCTTGATCCCCAAACCAGACAAAGACCCCATCAAAAAGGAGAACAAAATATCCTTGATGATCATGGATGCAAAAATTCTCACCAAAATACTAGCCAATGGGATCCAACAGTACATTAAAAGGATTATTCACCAGGAACAAGTTGGATTTATTCCTGGCCTGCAAGGTTGGTTCAACATCCACAAATCATTGTGATACATTAATAAAAGAAAGAACAAGAACCATATGATCCTCTCAATAGATGCAGAAAAAGCATTTCACAAAGTACAGCATCTTTTCTTGGTTAAAACTCTTCACAGTGTAGGGATAGAGGGTACATACCTCAATATCATAAAAGCCATCTATGAAAAACACACAGCAAATATCATTCTCAATGGGGGAAAAACTGAGAGCTTTTCCCCTAAGGTCAGGAACATGGCAGGGTTGTCCACTATCACCACTGCTATTCAACATAGTACTAGAAGTCCTAGCCACAGCAATCAGACAACAAAAAGAAATCAAAGGCATCCGAATCAGCAAAGAAGTGAAACTCTCACTCTTTGCAGATGATATGATACTTTATGTGGAAAACCCAAAAGACTCGCCCCCAAAACTGGTAGAACTCATACAGGAATTCAGTAAAGTAGCAGGATATAAAATCAATGCACAGAAATCAGTTGCATTTCTATACACCAACAACAAGACAGAAGAAAGAGAAATCAAGGAGTTGATCCCATTTACAATTTTACCCCAAACCATAAGATGCTTAGGAATAAATCTAACCAAAGAAGCAAAGAATCTGTACTCAGAAAACTATAGAATACTCATGAAAGAAATTTGGAAGACACAAAGAAATGGAAAAACATTCCATGCTCATGGACTGGAAGAAAAAATGTGAGAATGTCTATGCTACATGAGCAATCTACACATTTAATGCAATCCCTATCAAAATACCATCAACTTTTTTCAAAGAAATGGAACAAATAATCCTAAAATTTGTTTTAGGATTTAGGAAAAGACCCCAAAAAGCCAGAAGTAATGTTGAAAAAGAAAAGCAAAGCTGGTGGCATCATAATTCTGGACTTCAAGCTCTATTACAAAGCTGTCATCATCAAGACAGTATGGTACTGGCACAAAAACAGACACATAGATCAATGGAACAGAATAGAGAGCCCAGAAATGGACCCTCAACTCTATGGTCAACTAATCTTTGATAAAGCAGGAAAGAATATCGAATGAAAAAAAGACAGTCTCTTCAACAAATGGTTTTGGGAAAATTGGACAACTGCATGCAGAAGAATGAAACTGGAACATTTCCTTGCACCACACACAAAATAGACTCAAATGGATGAAAGACCTAAATATGAGACAGGAATACACCAAAATCCTTGAGAACCCAGGCGGCAACCTCTTCAACCTCAGATGAAGCAACTTCTTCCTGGAAACATCGCCAAAGTCACGGGAAACAAGGGCAAAAATGAACTATTGTGACTTCATCAAAATAAAAAGCACAGCAAAGGAAACATTCAACAAAGCCAAAAAACAACTGACAGAATGGGAGAAGATATTTGCAAATGACATATCAGATAAAGGGCTAGTATCCCAAATCTATTCAAACTCAACACCAAAGAACAAATAATCCAATCAAGAATTGGCAGAAGACATGAATAGACATTTCTGCAAAGAAGACATCCAAATGGTCACAGACACATGAAAATGTGCTCAAAATCACTTGGCATGACGGAAATACAAATCAAAACCTCAATGAGATACCACCCTACACCAGTCAGAATGGCTAAAATTAAAAAGTCAGGAAACGACAGATGTTGGCAAGGATGAGGAGAAAGGGGAATCCTCCTACACTGTTGTTGGGAATGCAACCTGGTGCAGCCACTCTGGAAAACAATATGGAGATTCCACAAAAAGTTGAAAATAGAGCTACCCTTTGACCCAGCAATTGTGGTACAACATATTGACCCCAAAGATACAAATGTAGGGATCCGAAGGGGCACCTGTACCCCAATGTTTATAGCAGCAATGTCCACAATAGCCAAACTATGGAAAGAGCCTAGATGTCCATCAACAGAAGAATGGATAAAGAAGATATGGCATATATACACAATGGAATATTATGCAGCCATCAAAAAAAATGAAATCTTGCCGTTTGCAACAACATGGATGGAAATAGAGGGTATTATGCTAAGCAAAATAAATCAATCAGAGAAAGACAAGTATCATATGATCTCACTCATATGAGGAATTAGAGAATTGAGACAGAGGATCATAGGGGAAGGGAGGGAAAAATGAAACAAGATGAAACCAGAGAGGGAGACAAACCATAAGAGAGTCTTAATTTCAGGGAACAAACTGAGGGTTGATGGATTGGAAGGGGGTGGGAGGCATGGGGTGGCTGGGTGATAGACATTGGGGAGGGTATGTACTATGGTGAGTGCTGTGAATTGTGTAAAACTGATGAATCACAGACCTGTACCCCTGAAACAAATAATACATTGTATGTTAATAAAAAAAAAGTGTAGAAATTGTGTGAATTAGGGTATCTAATGGCATGGTTCCTAGTAACATCCAGTTTTGAAGTCACCAGTTGACCCTACCCCCATTCCCAAAGTATCTATTAGATTCTTTAGCTTCTCTTTAGATTCTCTTCAGGTTCGCATTAGACATGGGATTTACCTCTCCACATTTGTCTCTATAGTCTAATCAAAATTCTCCATCTTTCTACAGATTTATCTCTTACATAACAAATAAAATAACAACCTCTATGTAGAATAGTGCTTTACAAACTTTAATGCATAATCATTAGCTGGGATCTTGTTAAAATGACAATTCAGATTCAGCAATTCAAGGGTAGAGTCTGAGATTCTGCATTTCTAATGAGCTCCCAGATGATGCCCAGGAAGCTGGTTCATTGACTACACTGAGAGGTTGTTGATTCCCACTGGTATAACCTCTCACATGCACATAGACATTCCTCTATTCTTACTCATAACCTGCCTCCCTGTAGTCCTAGAAGAGTCATCTCAGTAACATTTCACATGCCACTCTTGCCAAGCCACCTGTGTATTTCATATCTTGGTATCTTCAATGACCATAGACAATTGGAGCTCAATAAATATTTAAGTAAATCCCAAAATGAAATGAAATAATGAATGGAAGAATTTTTGTAGGATTCTGCCAACATCTTAATGAAAAAAAAAATGTTTAAAAGTTTCTAGGACAATTACAAACACACATATTCATATACAGGTACATACACATTGTTTTGGGGCTAGACAGATTCAAAAATTGCAGAAAGTTAAATAGAAGTTGACAGTTCTCAGAAAAGACCTCCCCTTACATTGTAAAATCATCTGGTTTGCCTGTATTTTATTTCTTAAACTTGATAATGAAGTTTTATCACAGAATAGAAGGGACAGGTATGACAGATTAACTGTGGTAAAAGGCTGAGGGGAAAATAAGTACCTTAGTCTCAAAATCAGCAAACTATCTTTTGCTTCTATTTTACTGATGCTGCCAGAGTATTTTATTCAGTTTTATTACAGAAAGACTTCCATGGTCTACAAAAATAGCTGAATCTGGGAATTTGTTATCTTTCTGTCTTTGGTATGTTTCATGGAAAAAATGATTTCTTTCCCTGAGAGAAAAATAATAATAAAAGAAGCTTTTACACATCAACTTTTCACAATGCAAAGATGCTTCCATCTTTAAGAATGGCTAGATGAACAATTAAATCCTCTACTTCCCAAATCAAAACATCATCACTAGGCAGATATACATTTATTCCAAGAAAATTTTATAAGCCCACATTTTGTACTTTTGAAGAGTTTTTGTGTTTGTATTAGAAGTGCTGTATAGTCCAGTATGAAATATATCACACATTCATATAAAAGAATTTTTTTCCTCATGTAAATTTGGGATTTTGAAATTGTCCTCATGAGTATTTGTCGAAGTTATAAGGGGTCTCATACACAGCACTTTAGAAAATTATGGAAAGTTAGAGCTGGAAGGAGCCATGAATATACTCATAATTAAAGCCATCATTGTACTTCCAGTTGGGGAACTGATGTCCAAAAAGGTTAAGCAGCCAATTAGAAGATACCAAAAAAGAGCTTGTATGAGATTTCTGGAATTTTATATCAACAAATGAACTAAGTGAATCCATTTCTGGTCACTCATCTGGTCTTCATTACATTACCCTGTGGCACAATTCCTTATATGATATCTGAATATAGGCATTCTTTCTCTGTGGCTTTTGTTTTTTAAGTTATAAATATTAATAAGAATACAAGCAGATCTATTCTTACTTAAATGCCTTTTATTCTCTCTTTCAAATTATGACAGACCCATAAGAAAAGGACTGAATTCATGCTCTACTTGAAGCTTGATGCTGTGTCTTACTAACAGTGCATCTGGATTTGACATCATTTTCACACCATATTATCACCCATTTCTCTTATCCCAATCATTTAGAACTGCACTTGCACAAAATAAATCAAGTTCATACAGTGTCTTTAGGCTGTGAAGATTATTCTTCCCTGTATGTCCACTTTTGGTACCTTCCCTGAGAAAAATCCTTGAACCTTTATTAAGGTCCTGGGATAGGAGTCATTTGAGAGACCGCAATACCCTTTTAAAATTATGGGGAAAAAAATCAACTTGGTGCCTCAAGTTTGTTTCAAAAGAGTATAATTAACACACAATATTAGGTTTCAGGTGTACAACATATTGATTTGACAACTTTACTCAATGCTCACCACAGTAAATGTAGTCAGCATAAAACATTATTACAATGTTATTGACTGTATTCCTTTTGCTGTAGTTTTCACACCTGTGACTAACTTATTTTGTAACTGAAACTTTACACCAGTTAACCACTTTATTTTGCCCATCCTGCACTCACCTCTCTGGCAACCACTGGTGTGTTCTCTGTATTTAAGAGTCTGTTCATTTTTGTTTTTGGATCCACATATAAATGAAATCATATGGTATTTGTCTTTCTCCATCAGACTTATTTCATGTAGTGTAATACATTCCAGGTTCATCCATGTTGTTGCAAATAGCAAGATCTCATTCTTTTTTTTTTTAAAGATTTTATTTAAATTCAATTTAGCTAACATATATTGTATTATTAGTTTCGGACATAGAATTTAGTGATTCATCCTTTCCCTATAACTCCCAGTGCTCATTACAGGTGCCCTCCTTAAAGCCCATCACCCATTTACCCCATTCCCCGACCTACCTTCCCTCCAGCAACCCTCAGTTTGTTCCCTACAGTTAAGAGTCTCTTATGGTTTGTCTCCTTGTTTTTATCTTATTGTTCCTTCCCTTTCCCTTTCCCTATGTGACCTCAGCCACAGCAACACTTTACTAGACATGTCTCCAGAGGCAAGGGAAACAAAAGCAAAAATGAACCATTGGAATTTCATCAAGATTAAAATCTTCTGCATAACAAAGGAAACAATCAACCAAACTAAAAAGCAACCTATAGAATGGAAGAAGTTATTTGCAGATGACATATTGGATAAAGGGCTAGTATCCAAAATTGAAAAAGAACTTATCAAACTCAACACCTAAAAAACAAAAACAAAAAAATCCAGTTAAGAAATGGGCAGAAGACATGAACAGACATTTCTCCAGAGAAGACATACAAATGGCTAAGACACATGAAAAAGATCTCATTCTTTTTTATGGCTGAGTAATATTTCATTGTGTGCATATATAAGTTCTTTATTCATTCATTTGTTAATGGACACTAAGTTTACTCCTATATCTCGGCTATTATAAATAATGCTACAATAGACATAGAAGTACATACATCTTTTCAAATTAGTGTTTTCAGGGCACCTGGGTGGCTCAGTCGTTAAGTATCTGCCTTCGGCTCAGGTTGTGATCCCAGGACCCTGGGATCGAGTCTGCATCGGGCTCTCTGCTCCAGGGGAAGCCTGCTTCTCCCTCTCCTACTCCCCCTGCTTGTGTTCCCTCTCTTGCTATGTCTCTCTCTGTCAAAAAAAAAAAAAAATCGTGTTTTCAATTTCTTTGGGTAAATACCCAATAGTGGAATTACTGGGTCATATAGTATTTCCATTTTTAATTTTTTGAAGGAACTTCCATACTGTTTTCCACAGTGGTTTCACCAATTTACATTTCTACCAGAAGTGCAGAAGAGTTCCCTTTTCTCCACATTCTCAGCAACACTTATTTCTTATCTTTTGAAATTAGCCATCTGACAAGTATAGGTGATACTTCATTGTGGTTTTAATTTGCATTTCCCTGATGATGGGTGACGCTGAGCATCCTTTCATGTGTCTATAAGCCATGCATAGGTCTTCTTTGGAAATTAATATTGTTAAAATGTCCATATAACACAAAGCAATCTACAGATTCAGTGAAACCCCTACCAGAATTCCAATGGTATTTTTTACAAAACTAGAACAAATAATTCTAAAATTTGAACCAAAATAGCCAAATCAATCTTGAGAACGAAGAACAAAGGTGGAAGCAACACAATCTCAGACTTTTAGGTATACCACAAAGCTATAGTAATCAAAACAGTATGGTATAGGCACAAAAACAGACATATAGATTAAGAGAATAGAATAGAGAGACCAGAAATAAACTCACATCTATACAGCCAATTAACCTACAACAAAGGAGGCTATATACAATGGGGGAAAAGACAGTCTTTTCAATAAATGGTGCTGGGAAAACTGGACAGCCATATGCAAAAAAAAAAAAAAGAAAGAAACTGGACCACTTTCTGACACCATACATAAAAATATACTCAAACTGGATTAAAGATCTAAATGTGAGACCTAAAACCACAAAAAATCCTAGAATAAAACATAGACAATGATCTCTTGGACACCAGTCTTAGCAACATATTTATGGATATGACTCCTCAGGCAAAGGAAATAAAACAAACTATTGGGCCAACATCAAAATGAAAAGCTTTTTTACGGGACAGGAAACCAACAAAAAAACTAAAAAAAACAACCCAGCAAATGGAAGATACTTGCAAATGATATAGCTGATAAGGGGTTAATAGCCAAAATACACAAAGAACTTATACTACTCAACACCAAAAAAAAAAACAAAACTGATAAAAAATGGGCAGAGGACCTGAATAGACACTCTTCTCAAAGAAGACATACAGATGTCCATCAAAAAGTATATTTAATACACATTTACAGAGATTTCAAAGATGCCCTTTTCCAAAACATGTGGTAGAATGGCTTCTTGTATTAGTCACATGTTTTTTTTTAAACTAAGCTCTGCATGGTAGGACACCAAAGTTATAGCGGCATTGAAGAATTATTTTAAACTTTTTAGGAAACACAATGACGTATGTCAGACACTGTGAATTATTAGCTTGAAGTAGTTCACAGTTTCAACATTAGACCATGCTACATTACTTCTGATGATGCCATAACTTTGTGAAGCTGAGTTCTCCACAGCTGCTGTGATGAAAAGCCAGTGCTGCATGAAACTCAATGTGGAAGAGAAAATGAGGGTGACAGTGACCAAACTGATCCCAAAGTCCAAGAAACTTCATGGCACGTAACAGGTGTATTAGTAATTATGTATTTTTAAGAATGAAATAAAAATATTTTTAAGGATTATTTTTACATGCTGCTAAATGTCAGATTATATTTATTAAAGTTGTTTTAACCTACTTGGTAAGTGGAAGTAATAGTATTTCTTTAGACCACGTGTCATGAGAAAAAGAAAAACTACTGAGTCAGTAAACCATGAACCAAAAGTGAACTTCTGTATTAATTGCATTTAATAATTTGTCAAATTTGTCTTATAATAATTTCCATAATTTGTGAAATTTGCACATTTGTTGTTGTCTCTATTTAATTTTTAAAAATCAAATTTACAAAAAATTTACCAATTACAAATGTACAATTTGATTAGTTTTGGCAAATGTATATAATTGTCAAAGCACCATCATAATAATGATAGGTAATATTTTCATCATTCCATAAGTTATTTTGTGTCTCTTTTCAGTTGACACCTTCCATAGGCTCTGGCAAATAACTACTGATTGGCTTTCTGCCAGTAAAGTTTTAATTTTTCTAAAATTTCATACAAATAGAATCATACTGTATATAGTCTGGTTTCTAACATTTAGCATAGTGCTTTTGAGATTAACTTAGGTTGTTCTATGTATCAGTGTTTTTTTATTGCTGTATTCCATTATATAGATATATCACCATTTCTTTATTCAATTACCGGTTGGTGGACAATTGGATTGTTCCCAGTTTCTGGCTATGCTGAACATATTTGTGTGAATATACTCCTTATTTCTCTTATATAAATCTCTAGAAGTGGGATTGAGTGAAATGTTATCAGTCTAACTTATTTTTTTACCTCCATTTTATTTTTTAAAGTGATTCCAGTATAGATAATATGCGGTGTTATATTAGTTTATGGTTTATAATACAGTCATTTGATAATTCTATACATTATCAGTGCACATCATAGTAAGTGTATTCTTAACCCCCTACACCTATTTCACACACCACTCACCCATCTCCCCTCTGGTAACCATCAGTTTGTTCTCTATAGTTAAGAGTCTGGTTTTCGGTTTGTCTTTTTTCTTTTTTCATTTAATTTCCTAAGTTCTACATATAAGCAAAATCATATGATATTTTTCTTGTTTCTGAGTGACATATTTCACTTAACATTATACTCTCTAGATCCATCCGTGTTGTTGCAAAGGGCAAGATTTTATCCTTTTTTATGGCTCAGTAATTTTCTAGTGTTGTGTGTGTGTGTGTGTGTGTGCGCGTGCGTGCGCGCGCACACGCATACATATGCCACATCTTCTTTATCCATTCATCAATTGATGGACACTTGGTTTGCTTCCATATCTTGACTATTGCAAATAATGCAATGAAATAGGTGTACACATATCTTTTGAATTAGTGTTTTTGTATTCTTTGGGTAGATATCCAGTGGTGAAATTATGTGATCATATGATAGTTCTATTTTTAATTTTTTGAGGAACCTCCATACTATCTTCCAAGTAGCTGTACCAGTTTGCATTCCCACCAACAGTGCACAAAGTTTCCCTTTTCTCCACATCCTCACCAACACTTGATATTTCTTGTGTCTTTTCATTTTGGCTAGTCTGAAAGGTATAAGGCAATATCTCATTGTGATTTTCCCTGATGATTACAGATGGTGAACATCTTTTCATGTATGTCTTGGCCATCTATATGTCTTCTTTGGAGAAATGTCTGTTCCTGTCTTCTGTTCATTTTTTAATTGAATTTTTTTGGTGTTGAATTATATAAGTTCTTTATGTATTTCATATACTAAGCCTTTACCGGGTATGTCATTTGCAAATATCTTCTCCTATTCTGTAGATTGTCTTTTAGTTTTGTCAGTAATTTCCTTTGCTGTGCAGCAGCTTTCTATTTTGATAGAGTGACAATATTTTTCCTTTTGTTTCCCTTGCCTCAGGAGACACATATAGAAAAATGTTGCTATGGCCAATGTCAGAACCAGTTCTGCCTGTGCTCTCTTTTAGGATGTCTGTGGTTTCATGTCTCAGAGTTAGGTCCTTAATCCGCTTTTATTTGTAGTCTAGTTTCATCCTTTTGCATGTAGCTGTCCAGTTTTCCAAACACCATTTGTTGAAAAGGCTTTTTTTATCCCATTGCATATTCTAGTTTCCTTTGTCAAATATTACTTGACCGTATAATCATGAGCTTATTTCTGGGACCTCTATTCTGTTCTATTGATCTATGTGTCTCTTTTTGTGCCAATACCATATTGTCTTGATTACTACAGCTTTAAAGTATATCTTGAAATTTGGGATTGTGATACCTCCAGCTTTGTGCTTCTTTTTTAAGATTGCTTTGGCTATTCAAGGTCTTTTGTGGCCCCATACAAATTTTAGGATTATTTCTTATATTTCTGTGAAAAATGCTGTTGGTATTTTGATAGAGATTTCATTAAATCTATGGATTGCTTAGGTATATATGGACATTTTAAGAATATTTCTTCTTTCAATCCATAAGCATGAAATATCTTTCCATATTTTGGTGTTATCTTCAATTTATTTCATCCATGTTTTATAGTTTTCAGAGTACAGGTCTTTCAGCTTTTTGCTTAAGGTTATTCCTAGGTATTTTATTGTTTTTGGTACAGTTATAAATGGGCTTGTTTCCTTAATTTCTCTTTCTGCTACTTCATTATTAGTGTATAGAAATGCAAAGGATTTATAAATATTGATTTTGTATCCTGTAACCTTACTGAATTCATTTATCAGCTAATAGTTTTTGGTGCAGTCTTTAGGGTCTCTATATATGGTATTATGCCATCTGCAAATAGTGACAGTTGTACTTTTTCCCTAACAATTTGGATACCTTTTATTTGTTTTTCATCTCTGATTACTCTGGCTAAGACTTCCAGTACTATGTTGAGTAAAGGTGGTGAGAATGGACATCCTCGTCTTGTTCCTGATCTTAAGGGAAAAGCACTCAGGTTTTCACCATTGAGCATGATGTCAGCTGTGGGTTTTTCATATGTGGCCTTTATTATGTAGAGGTATGTTCCCTCTAAACTTAAATTGTTGAGGGTTTTTAAATGTATGTTGTACTTGTCAAATGCTTTTTCTGCATTCTCTTTATTGTTTACATATCTATTTACTGGTTTTTGATTTATGGTTACCATTAGGTTTGTATATAGCATCTTCTACATATAGCAGTCTAAATTAAGTTGATAATCACTTAAGTTTGAACCTGTTCTTCACTCCTCTTCTCCCCTCTCCCATGTTTTAGGTCTATGGTATCATACTTCACATCCTTCTGTGAATCCCTTCATTGAATTTTATAGATATACTTAATTTTACTGCTCTTGTGTTTCCTACTTTGCTTACTCCTACTTAAGGTCTTTCTTTTCTACTCAAAAAGTCTGCATTAACATTTCTTGTAGGGCTGGTTTAGTAGTCATGAATTCCTTTAACTTTTGTTTGTCTGGGTAATTCTTTATCTCTCCTTCTACTCTAAATAATAACTTTGCTGCATAGAGTATTCTTGGATGCAGGGTGTTTTGCCGGGGGGGGGGGGCTTTCAGCGCTTTCAATACATCATGCCACTTTCTTCTGTTCTGTGAAGTTTCTGCTGAAAAATCAGCTGATAGCCTTGGTGGGTTTCCTTTGTAGGGAACTGTTTTCTTTTCTCTTGCTGCTTTTAAAATTCTCTCTTATTACTACTTCTTGTCATTTTAATTACTGTGTGTCTTGATGTGGACCTCCTTGGGTTGATTTTGTTGGTGGATCTCTGTGTCTCCTGGATCTAGATTTCTTTTTCTTTCCACAGATTACAAAAGTTTTCAGCTATTATTTCTTCAAATAAATTTTCTGCCCCCTTTCTCTCTCTTCTTCTGGGACCCCTATAATGTGAATATTATTCACATATAGATTATATGTGTTACTAAGCTCCCTAAGTGTTCTTTCATCTTTTATTATTTTTTCTCTCTCCTGTTCTGCTTCATTGTTTTCCATTACTCTGTCCTCCAGGTTGCTGATCTGTTCTTCTACTTTTTCTAGTCTAATATTTATTCCATCTAGTATATTTTTAATTTCAGTTATTGATTTCTTCATCTCTGATTGGTTATGTTTTCAATCTCACTGAGGGTCTCACTGAAGTCCTCCACTCTTTTCTCAAGTCTAGTGAATATCTTTATGACCATTACTTTAAATTCTCTATCAAGCATATTACTTAATTCCATTTCATTTAGCTCTCTTGCTCTGATTTTGTTCTGTTCTTTCATTTGGGGCATATTCCTCTGTCTCTTCATTCTGTCTTACTCTTGTGTCTGTTTCAGTGTGTTAGTAAAGTAATCTACATCTTCTGCTCTTGAAAACAGTGGTCTTGGGGTGCCTGGGTGGCTCAGTTGGTTAAGTCTCTGACTCTGGATTTCAGCTCAGGTCATGATCTCACGGTTGTGAGATCGAGTCCCATGTTGGGCTCCCCACTGGGCACGGAGCCTGCTTAAGATTCTCTCTCTTCCTCTCCCTCTGCCCTCCCCCAAAAGAAATAAAAAAGGGGGAAAAAAGAAAATAGTGGCCTCACAAAGAAGAGGTCCTATAGGGTCCTCCAGTGCAATTTCCCCTCTTCAACAGAACCTGGCACTTCAGAGGTATGTGTTGTGTGCTCCCTACTGTTGTGGCTGAGCTGCTTTTGCTTTCAGTCCAGTCATCAGCAATAACTCTTTGCCTTTTATGGGCAACTTTTGGTCTCCGTGTTGTTAGTGAGCCGGTCTGCAGCTGCACTGAGCTTGAATTGAATCAGACCAGGTGTTTTTCAGAAAAGCAGTAGCATCAAACTGCAGGGTGCTTTCCCTGTGTTGTCTCCTAAGAAGCTTTTGTTGGTGAGCCGGGCCTGCTGCCAGACCAGATGTCTGCCCCCAGATCACTGCTGGGGCTGCAGTTGGGCTGGTATATGTGGTTATCTTCCCTTCTCCTCAAGGCAGGAGTCACTTTGAAGTGGTGCTGGCCCTTATCAGGGGTGCCTGCACACTGCCAGGCTTGTGACATCACTTTGGATGTGCTCTGGCCAAAGATCTATTCAAGGGGGCAAGTCCCCAGAAGAGTGCTATTTCAGGACACAGTTCCAGCAAGGTCCACACTCGTCCGCTGTGGGAGGGGACCTGTAGCTGCCCAAAACTCCTGCCAAGGCCCACTTGGTTGGAGGGAGCAGATCTGCAGACAAGTGCAGGAGCAAGACACACAGTATTAACAAGGTTTGCATGGATCTGCTCTGGGAGGAGACCTAGAGATGAAGTCTGGCTGGAGGTCATGTTCATAGGAAAATGGAGGGATGGGGTGGGCTGTTAGCAAGTCAGTTGGAGAGTGTTAGCACTGAGCTGGTTTCAGCAGGTGTCTGTGTGTCTAGGCTGGGGAGCAGGGGAAAGAAATGGCACCCTCCAGTTTGTTCCTGGAGAAGTCTCCTAAAATTTCCTGCCCCTTTAACACATGCTCTGAGATTAGTAAACAAATCTACCTGTAGATCCCAGCTGTTTTTCTTTCTTTTTCTTTTAAGATTTTTGTTTATTTATTTGAGAGAGAGAAAGAATGAGAGAGAGAGAGCATGAGAGGGAAGAGGGTCAGAGGGAGAAGCAGACTCCCTGCTGAGCAGGGAGCCCAATGCGGGACTCGATCCCGGGACTCCAGGATCATGACCTGAGCTGAAGGCAGTTGCTTAACCAACTGAGCCACCCAGGCGCCCTCCCAGCTGTTTTTCAAACTGCTGCTTTTATGCTGTACCCCAGCAGGGCTGTTTATTGTGGTGTCTCTTTAAGGGCAGAGACTCAGTTTCCTATTATGCTTCTGGCTCTCCCAGTTGGCTGTTTTTTAAAGTTCCGGGTGTTAAGCCCCACTGATTGTAAGAACTCTTTAGATTAGTCCCTTCTGGTTTGCAAAGCCAAATGTTATGGGGATTCGTCCAATCCATATGTGCGTTCCCAGTCACTAGGGTGCCTGGTGTGAGGGTCTGCTTTTCTCTCTGCTCCTATGGTGTCCCTCCTTCCCATGGACATTCCTGTGGGTTCCTTTAGCTCCCAACCACATCTCTGCCCTTCCTATCCTCATCAACGTGGCCTCTTCTATACATGTAGCCCTGGAGTCTGTGTTGCCCGTCTTCACATTGTTTTCTGGGTTATTTACACTGATGTAGATGTTATGTAGTTGTACCTGTGGGACAAGATGAGCTTAGGATCTTCCTGTTTTATCATCTTCCCCAAAAGTCCTATTTACCTCTATTTAACTTTAAAAGCAACTGCTAAACTGTTTTCCAAAATAGTTATTAGTTTTTGCTGCATAAAAACCAACATCAAATCTCAGTGATTTGCATATAAATAAATACTGATTTTGTTGAAATACTAAATGTTGACAGGGGTTTGGCTGATTTCCACATGTTTGGCTGGGCATGTCTTCAGGATTCAGATCACAATTGTCTCAGTTCCACCATGTCTCATTCTTGGGGTTCAGGCTGAGGGGGCAAACACTATCTGGGACATATTCTTCTAATGGATCAAGGAGCACATAGGGTAAACAAAACCCATGCAAGCACTTTTAAATCCTCTGCTCAAGGGGCGCCTGGGTGGCTCATTCATTAAGCGTCTGCCTTCATCTCAGGTCATGATCCCAGGGTCCTGGGATCGAACCCCACATCAGACTCCCTGTTCAGTGGGAAGCCTGCTTCTCCCTCTCCCACTCCCCTGCTTGTGTTCCCTCTCTCGCTGTGTCTCTCTCTGTCAAATAAATAAATAAAATCTTTAAAAAAATAAAAAATAAATAAATCCTCTGTTCAAATCATGTCTTGACCAAAACAAGTCACCTGGCCAAGGTCAGCATTGATAGGGTGAGGAATATACCTGGCACAGAGTGGGAGGCAATGCAAAGATACATGTCAAAGATGTGAATAACTGGGAGCAATGATCCAATCTACCACTGTTACAATATGGTATTTTTCATGGTTCCATATTTTGATGCCTATCGGACATAGCCCTACCCTATTCCAAGACGTTTTGTCCATCTCAGACTTTATGACACCAACTTGGCTATCTTGGTTTTGCAGAGTCCAAGTTGCATGACTTTTTAAATGGAACTGGAGGGAGGAAAAGAATGGTTAAATTCTTATCAGAAACCAGAGAGGCCATTAAAAAAAAAAAAAGATATGAGTCGTGTTGGTCTCCCAAATATGCTAAATAATGCTGAAATAAATGCTTCTCAAGCTGGAGGAAGTAAATAAAAGACTCTGCATATGTTTGAACATTGTTGCTATTTTGTCTTCAAGCAATATCTAATCATTGGTAGTAAAGGGAGTATAGATTCTGTTTTTCTGCTTGTCTACATAATTCACTTCATTCTTTTATTGTTAAGCACTTATGTTAATAAAAGGTAATATGAATTAGCATTTGTATAATATTCATTTATCTTCCTACTAGGCATCCTCATTTTTTCCAACCTGAACTGCTCTCCACCTCCAGTCTGCAGGTGAACTTCATTTCTTGGAACATATTAAGATATATTTCAAATTTCTCCAATAAGAAACATTTTCTGATATACTAACTATTCTCCACACATATACACACATTCATGTGTGCTCACACACTCCTTTCTCTTCCATAACTCTCTACCCCTGGTAGCAAGGAGAGTTAGCATTCCTCCTATGTGCAAACTCAGGTTTATATCTGTTCTTTTTATACCACTATAGTGGAATTTATTTACACCTATATCCTCACACTAGACTGTTTATTTCTTGAGGTCAGAGGTTTTGTTGAAATCACATCTATACCATAAATATCTAAAATGGAGTATATAATAACTTTTTATCAAGTTACAACTTCTTTGAGCTTTATTACTGACCTCACAGTATTATTATGAAGATTAAATAAGGTAATGGACTTAAAAATGCCATTCAGGGGGTGCCTGGGTGGGACAGTTGGTTAAGTGTCTGACTCTTAATTTCAGCTCAGGTCATGATCTCAGGGTCAAGAGATTGAGCCCCACATCGGGCTCCACACTCACTGCAGAGTCTGCTTGAGACTCCCTCTCCCTCTGCCCCTTCCCCCACCTGCTCTCTCACTCTCTCTCTAAAATAAATGAAATAAATCTTTTTTAAAAATGCCTGTCAAGCATATACAGGGTGGATATGAATATGCTGAATTTATGAAGAAAGGTATAGCACACACAAGTTTTCATTATCTAATTGATCCCTGAAACCACTTACTAGATAGATAGGAAAAGTACTGCTATTATGTCTCATTTTTGCAAATGAAGAAACTGAGGCTCAGAAAAGTTGGAGCAGGGGCTAGGCTTCCCTGAGACAACATGGCTTAACTACTGAGAAGTGAATACAGGAATGCCACTCAAAATGTTGCCTGAGTGCCAAATGATCTTCCTGCCACACCACATGAAAAAAATCCTTTAGAACTACAAGATCACATTGACAAAGCTTTGTTTTTAATTACTTTTAAAAGAAGAATTGCATGGTGACCATCATTATGTCTTTTTGAAAACCAGCTTTATGAAAATTAATGCTATTAAATGCTATGTCATTTTCAGTGCTACACAAAACCAGAGAAAAAAGGACATTTAACTAAGGCTTTTTTTTTTTTTTTCCAGGCAAGGGAGAAAGAAGAAAATAGCAGCTGTTCTCTGTACCTCCTGCTGGCCATTCCACTCTCCTACTTCCTCAACTCCCTAAATTCCTTTCAACTTCTTCCTGGTAGACTATCACCATGGAAATTTACTGAAACACTTTCATGAACAAAGTCCAATTCTGCTCTTCTTCATTGGAGCTCATCTATGTCAAGTTTCTTCCCAGCAATCTACACTTTTTGACTAAAGGGACAAAAGTGAATCATAGTAGGAAAATGATTGCATTTATCTATAATGCAGAAACAATTGCTCCTTTTTGTGTTGAAGTCCAAAGAATCTGCATAGATGGCTTTGTCACAAAAGTCAAGTTGAACCCTTATTGCCAAATGGCATAGCCCACTTCTGAGTTAATGATGCATTTTGGTTTTTAATACTCTAGCGACTGAAAGAACTGTAATGAATCTCCCTGACTTGAATTTCAGGGCATGGACCTGCTAATCAATGGCTTGGAAAAGTCACTTTCAAGGTTGTCAAAGTGCTACATTATGCTTTATTTCTCTGGGTGTAGAAAAACCGTTCTCTTTTCTTGTTCAAGATTATACTGCCTGGATACTCAGGACTATATCAAAAGCTAAAGAACATCCTGGCATCATTTTCATGGAGATTATTAGCCAAATCCTATTAGAGTCCAGTTCAAAATACCCAAATTTGAAAATGTACATACAGAGAAAGGGTGGACTGTAAACATTGCAAGGTATTCTTTCTCAATTGCATTTTTTTCTGGTCGGTTGCTATCGTGGTTTGGCTTGAAAATTTCAAATATAATAGAAAGCATTTGAGTCCAGAGAAATGTCCAGCATGCCAATTACACAAATTTGCCTTTCTCATTTACATTCCTCGTGGGAGGAGTATGTGCTATGATATAGCAGCAATCCTTGATGTCTTTGGGAGCTCAGGGACTTCTTTTATCTCTTCTTCTTAATTTGCATTAGTATTTAAATTGGACAATGTGCTTTCTGTTTAAGCTGACATACAAGTGTTTCATGAGTCTGTTTGAAGCCTAACATGCCAGGGAGTGATAGCAACCCAGTAGAGACATAAGAATCTGTTGTATTCTGATCACCATCATTCTTCTATTTAAAATTCTCCAATATTTTCTCAACTACGGGACAGTCCTTGTTTCTTTTCTGTCTGCTCTTTTTCTTTCCCCCTTTCTTCTCTGCTCCGTGAACTTCTACTCAACTGAAACTCAGCTCAAGTATCCACTTCTGGTAAAGTCCTTTCCCAATCTGTGTGGTCATTCTTTTCCTTCATGCTCTTATAGCTCCCTGAACATGCCTAGAATGTAGCACTTATCACTTCCTATTGCATTTATTTATAGGTATTTTCATTTCACCAAAGTTGAAATCTTCAAGGGAAAAAAGGGTCTTATTTGTGGTTGACTCCCTTTCTCAGTGCAGCACATGGGATGGGGCAGGCACACAAATGTTTATTATAGAAGTGTGAATGAACACTTCTATAGTAGGGAAAAGTGATCAGGGTCATGATGGACAGGCTCTGGCTATGTTTGAACCACTCTTGAATCATTTTTCTCTCCTCTACTAAGAGAGAAGAATTATTTTTAGGATCTCTAACATGTCTTTAAAAAATCATAGGGAACTTCCAGTCTCAACTGATTTACTAGCCAAAGCAGATTGAACTTGTGCAGGTCACAGCTTCAGAGGGATTTTTTAATAGCTGGTTAAATGCAAAAGAAGCACACAGGCCACAGGGCTTTTTTCAGGTAGATATATTTTTAGAAAAGCAATCCTCTTCTGAGGAGATGGCAAAGCTTAAATTATAAAACTCAAAGTATTTGTCTGCTTTTTAGTAGTGCTATTATAGCAGATGGACCTCAGGGGCACATGGATTTATTCTAAAGGTTAGCTTAGTTGCTTACCAAGATTTAACTGATTGTAAGTGCAGTATATTTTATTGTGACCACAGTCTAATAGTGAGGTCTCTGCAGCCCAGCAGCAGGGCCTCCTCACCACTTTACCTCTCTGCACATCCACTCAGCCAGGCTGAACAGGGACTTGCAGGAGTCTGATGAAAAAGTAATGACACGGCCTGTAGGCACAAGATATAAACAAGCAATTCAGAGAAAAATTTGGACCAAATATGACCAAAAAGACCAAAGAGAAATATTCACCCTTATAAATATTCAAAACTTAAAACAATAACAATGATAATATGCCATTGCCATTTCCCCCATTAAAAATGTAATTATTTAAAGAATACAGGCTGTAAACTGGGCCCTACCATATAGCACATACACTGTGAGAATACATTTGAAGGAGACGACAAGAGACTTCTATATTCATGTAACCTTTGGTTCCATAGGTCCACTTTCCATAATCTAGCCTAAGGAAATAACCAAAGATGAGCCCTCATAGGGTGTTTAATGTTATTGTAATAATAAAAATTTACAAATATGCTACATGCTTACCACAAAGAATTTCCCTAAATAAATGGATAGCTTAAGTAAACAGTTTTATAAAAATAAGCACAAGAATCTGTAAAAAGAAAAACCAAAACAAAATCAATTTATGAGCAATATATACAATAGGTTTTCATATGTTTACATCTTGCACATGTATTTTGGCCAAAAAACCTTGGAATAGGACTTTGTATTTCTCTGCCTTGCCAAAAAGAAATTTTAATTTGCCAGGAATTTATTGAAACATGGATATTTTACTAAAAATTCATTAAAATGTGTGTTTTTGGGGACAAGTATACAGTCACACAGAAAACATGATTTTCCTCTGAAGTTCTCCACTACTCACCCTGAAGTCTACCTTCTGATTATGAATGTCCATCTCTCTTTTGTTCCTTTGCCCCATTAAAGGCACTGAATATGCCCTGGCTTTTGTCCTAGGATCTGTGCAATATGGTAGCTCCCAGCCATGTATGGTTATTATGCACCTGAAATCAAGCTGGGAGCATAAAACACACACCACATTTTAAATATTTAGTACAAATAAAATAGTGTAAAATGTCTTATTAATTGTTTTTATATGGAAATTATGTTTTTGATATATTGGTTTAAATAAAATATATTAGAATTAATTTCATTTGTTTCTTTTATTTTGTGACACAGCTATTAGAAAATTTTAAATTTCATATATGGCTTGTATTATACAGATGGAAAGGCAAAAATTGAATTTAGAGTTTCAGACTCAATTCCTGTTATTTATCCTCAGGATTACTCTAAACCACTACCACCACCACCACCACCAAAACTTCATTTCCCTTCTTATGCTGAAGATGCTTTTGTCTTTTCCTGAAAAATTCTTAACACTTTACAGGTTTACACAAATATACATGTACACATTATGAAATACCAAAATTATGAAGTATCAAAGTATCAGTTGCTAAAGAACTCATCTTCTATTACCAATAATTTAGAGCACCGTGAATCATGATCTATTCAGAGAGAATTACATGTGGAAGCTGGAGGGACGTGATACGTACAATTCACAGTTGGTTAGCTACATTAGCAACTTTCAAGCCTCTGAAATCCTCCTGTGGCTGAGAATGTTGCAGTATAGGAAAAAAAGGAATGTCAGGGTTAGTCGGCATTTTACAATCTTTGGAATCAAGCTTCCTTATTTGGAAAGCAAAGCAAAAGATAGGAGTAGACTCTGAGTCTCATTGTGAATGAGGCAATTAGCAATTTTTTAAATGTAGATTACACTACCTAGTGAAGAGGCTCTGGAAAGGAGAACACATTGCCAAAGTCTTTTACTGCCCTGAAGGCACAAATGTGCAGGGACATTATAGTGCCGAGCCACTGACACTGGTCTGTGGAGCAGTGGCAGCATGTGAACTCTTTGTTAGTGATCTGCAGTATGATTCATGCAGAATTTGAGAGTAAGCATTTAGAAAATTTTACAGCAATTTGTTAATGTCTGTTGAATGTAATAGTAAAAAAAAAAAGGTTTGTAGTTTTAGGACTTCATTCTTTTATTTAGGAAATCACTTTTATTATTTTATAAAAGTTTCAGATTGCACAAATGATATCGGAAGGAAGGAAGGAAGAGAGGGAGGGAGGGAGGGACGGAGGGAGGGAGGGAGGGAGGGAGGGAAAGAAAGACAGAAAGAGAAAGAAAGGCAGAAAAGAAAGGAAACTAGTTCTTCACCACAGACAGCTTGAGAAGCACTGCTTTAGCAGACATGCGTCACCATTTTCCTCAGGCAAAATGAAGCCAGTTCACTCCTCAGTCCCAATCTATTTATTTTTTCTATTCTAAACTCACTAAAAAACCATGAAACAAAATAAAACTTAAGTCCCATAGTTCCCCTTTGGCTAGTTCAACTGAACCAATGGAAGACAAATGGTAGGAACCCCTTTAAAGAGGAAGGATGACTAGAGGGGAAAGAAAGCAAGCCAAAAGACAAAACAGTAAGGACTCAATGAAAAAATATTGAGGAAAACAAAACAAAACAAAAAAACCCCAACTATGTCTTATTCATATGTATAACGCCAGCAGCTAGCCCACCGTCCAGTACATAGTTGGCACACAGTAACTGTTCGTTGAACTCTAGAAGTGTTAACTGCCATTACTGTTTCATTACTCTCTGCAAGTTTCTCCCCTTTTCCCCTGTCCAACAGTTTCCCTCGATCACAATTCAGAACAAAGGAGGAGGAGCATAATAATTTCTATATATTTCATTAATTAGGCTATTAGATGAATTTAGGAGTTATGTGAAAAATACTACTGTTCTGTGAGGAGGGCCATCTATGAACTATATATCATGGATTCTATCATTTCTGGATTCTTTCCTTCCCATTTCATCATACATTAGATACTCCACATTATGATCTTCTTGATTTCCCCCTGGGACCACTAGCTGTTGTGTGAGGTAGTTTTTTACTGAAGTTTAGGCTAAGGTTGAAGAATTTTATGGTTACATGATACAGAAAACCACCTACATTAAACATCACAACCTATAATGTCACTGGTCATTCCTCCCAAAGGGAATGCTCATGGTTTTTCCTCTACTTTGACTCCATCTTACTGCCATTCTCTAAGGACTTTTTTATTCCCTGAAAATCATTTTTTTTCAACATTCTTGATGCTATTCAAATCCCCAAATTCTTATTTTATGGAATAATGAAGTTCCTTCTCAACCATTCAGTTATGCCCAGAAGACGCTACATTTCCCAAACAGAAGTGTCTTTTACAGGTCATTGAGATTTATCAAGAGCCTAACTACCTCTCTCCTTATCATGGGAATAACACCAGCCCTTTTCTCTGTAGTTGTCTTTCTTTCACTGTTTGATATCTAAACATCCATCAGTGGAAAAGTATGTACTGGTAAGATAAGCACTGTCTAGCACTATACCAAGTGTTTTGAACTGTGGATGAGTATAACATTTGGTTTTTGACATCAAGTAGAAAGGAACCCCATATGAAGTATCCCTGGAACATCATAAGACTAAACTATGTGTATCTTAGATTCAATAACATTCAGCATATTTTAACTTATTTTTTTAAAGACTTATTTGAGAGAGAGCGTGCATACACATGTAAGTGGGGGTGGGCAAAGGGAGAGTGAGTCAGAGAAATAGACTTCCCGCTGAGCACAAAGCCTGACTCAGAGCTCAATCCCAGAACCCTGAGATCATGACCTGAGCTGAAACCAAGAGTCAGAGGCTTAGCTGACTGAGCCACCCAGGTGCCCCCAGTTATATTTTAATTGAAACCATACTATGTTCCAAGCAAGGGCAATGAGTCATGGTGGTAAGCAGGGAAGAGGGGAGGCATGAATTAACATTCAATTAAATAATAATGCAGCACAATATTTATAACAATGCAGACATACGTAAGAAACTGAAGTAATACAAAGAAGAGAGGCATTAAATGTATATCTGGGTGTGGGGAGCAGTGCAAGTTTTATAGAGAGTGTGATGATCTGATAGAGCTTTAAAAGTTGAATCTTTCTCTAAGTAATTAGATATAGAGAAAGGGTTGGCATTTCAAACAGAGAAAACAGTGTTGCCATGGCTGGAAGTTAAAAAATGTAGAGAAATACAGTTAGATGAGCATCAGAAGAGAAAAAATCATTAAGCTAAGGGTGGCAGTCACTGTTGGCTACCTACCCAGCAGAAATTTACCTCTGACAGATGCCCAATATGTCCAACAGAGGGAATAAGTATAAGTGGGACTAATCCAGTCTGGGAAATTCCATTCTTTGTTGCCAGATATTGATCTTTGACTTTGCATATGACCCAAATTTAGCCAACAGTCATAAGAGAGTGTTGCAGGCATTTTTATAACCCAGAGAAGGCCAAGAGAATGACAAAATTATCAACCCAGAGCCTTGATGGCATTGATCCTATATGAATCTAGCTACTTTCATAATCTACTTAAATGATATGCCTAAACACTGTATTGTTTAAGTCACTTTAAAAAAGTTTATCTGTTATTTGCAACCACAAGCATTTTTTCAGATGTATCACTTTAAGTTACTATTTAGGAGGGACAAACTATAGAATACTAGAAAAAAGCCATTTGGAATTACCAAGAATTGCTTTACAGAGGTGGTGTTGCTTCAGCTAGGGTAATCATAACTGATGCTTCTGCAGTACCTTACATTTTACAAAAGAACAAAATATTACATTATCTAGAAGGCAAAGTTAGCATAAACGGGAGAAAGTGGAGTCATTTCAAATAAATAGGTGAGCAGATTGGAGGATCTATGTAGACATATGTTGGGTAAGGGGAATTGGGCAAATAGAGGGCCTTTTCATACAATAGTTTAAAGAAATGAAGCTTACGGGTGGAGGAGGCAGAAGTAGAATATATGCTTTTTAAACCGTGTCATGCTGCCTTTCGAGGTGGAGTAAAGGTAATTTAGAAAGATGTTAATACCCATCAGAAAGTCACAGTGATGATCCAGGACTGGGGTTGATGACTTAATGCCTTTCGCTAAATAAAAAATCACCACTCTTCTTTTAAGCCCTCTTGGGAAGTGATACTCTTCCCAATGTTCTACACACTGTAACCAAACACCTCTTGCTCATATTCTCTCTTTTCTTAAAACTCTTCAAATTCTTTTCATTATTCTCAGATTAAACACAAAACAACTTAAAACAGTCTACAAGGCCCTACAGGTGTCATCTTTTCCTCCAACTTTTCAATCACATTCCCTTTGACATCTGTTATCTAGTTCCCCTAGGCCTCTTACAACTGTTGCTTATAGGCTTTAGCCCGTTTTATCTACTTTCTATGTTCTTTTCTCCTTTCTTTTGCACTGTTAATCTTTATTCCTTTTTTATATTCTTTACAGAAGAATGAAGAATAAGTTCCCTAGAAAAGCCTGGTCTGAACTCACCAAATATAGCAGAGCCTCAATTATCTATTTGCATAGTAATAAGGCCTAACAAGCAACCTTGAAACTACAGCAGCATACAAGCATGAACATTTATTTTTTTTGTTCATGAGCCTCTGGGTGAGCAGGTCAATTCTGCTGATCACAGATAAGCTTGGCTAGGTGCATTCATGTGTCTGTGGTCAGCTGTGAGTTAACTAGGCAGCTCTGCTGATCTTCCCTGGGCCCTCTCATGTGTCCAGGGCCTTGGCTGGGACAACTGGGCTGACTACTTCGTTCTATGTAGTTCATCCAGCAGACTAGGTCAAGCATGTTCTCATGATGAAGGTAGAGGAACAAGAAGGGAAATCTCACAAAGCCTCTTAAAACCTAGGTGAATAACTATCACAATGTCAGTTCTGCCACTTTCTACTGGCCAAAGGAAGTCACAAGGCCAGCAAAGGATCAAAGAGTAGGGAAATAGATTTCACCTCTTAATGGGAAGAACTATCAAGACACATTGTAAAGTATATGGCTATAGTATAGATCATCCTTCAAATCAACCCTTCATAGACTCATAGCATCATGCATCTTTCCTTCATAGCTCTTATTGAAATATTCATGTTTTTGCTTTACTCTGGTTAATGTCTGTTTGTTTCCCCCACCCCATTAGATTTTTAAGTTCCATGAAGGCAAATGCTTGGTACTCTCACAGAGAATTTGTTCCATAGTTACTTTTTGAATAAATGAGTAAATAAATGAATAAGTTTATCTGCTGGGGAAAGAAAACATCCTAGCTCTACCAAGCCTGAGACACAGCTGTCTCAAACTATCTTTGACAACCATTCAAAGCAATGGCAGACCAAGGTAGGGTAAGCAAGGGGTATCTCAGAGATTTTCCCCAACTTTGAGGAGACTGGAGGTAATCTAGGTTTCTCTGGTACTCTTATCAAGAAGCAAAATACATACTTCTATTTAAAAACAAACTGATAAGAACAACAGCTTTTTCCAGACCTCTGTTCAGAAAAGTCATTACTAAATATACTGATTATACTCATTTTACTGATAAAATGATCAGTAAAATAATTTTTTTTGTAAACCACAAGTAATATAACTATTTGATTTACTGATATTTTCATTTTAGCCTTAAAGTGAATTTAGGAACTGGTAAAACTGCATTGCCAATTTGGTTCAATGATTAACAGAAAGAAGAAATAATCATGATAAAAAGAATGTCTTTGTTAAAAACTGAATTCTCCCTACATTCCTTTAAAACATTTGGCTTTGTGATTAATGGATAGGCTTTCTGTTTGAAGCTGTGGAATTATAGTAGTTTTCTCATAGAATATAAAGAACCAGGGTTGTTGTTGTTGTTGTTGTTGTTGTTTTACAGCAATAGGTTTCAGCTATTTTTTAAAATAGGGGCTTTCTACCCTTGTAAGAACCTTTCTTGATTTTTATCACTCATCAATTATAAGTTGTGCAAAACATGAAACATACTGCTGGACAACATTTATGACCTCTAGCTCTAGCCAAGTTTTCTTTGTCATAGCTTTTCATTTCCCAGAGCAGTCACATTTTTTAAGCTCAAAAATCAACTCAGTGGAAATTGTTAAATAAAAATAATGTTGCGATTAAACTAGCTTTAAAAAGTTGAAAGCACCCCGAGAGATATGCAAAAT
This sequence comes from Callorhinus ursinus, assembly GCF_003265705.2. Taxonomy (NCBI): domain Eukaryota; kingdom Metazoa; phylum Chordata; class Mammalia; order Carnivora; family Otariidae; genus Callorhinus; species Callorhinus ursinus. Next base: position 126,323,975 of record NW_027397063.1, on the reverse strand, counting down.
TATTTTCAGTGCTGTGGTAGAAAGGTCTTTCTGACATGTATTTTTTATTTCCATTTTTTTTTAACTATGGGTTTTGTGGTTTAGGAATTTATATTCTGTTTTAAAGCTTATCTTTTCAGTGTTCAACTCTTTGTTGTGCTGTATTACAATGTACAATCATGTCATAGATGGAAATGAAAGTCATTTTTAGAAAACACAGCCAATTTACCTGCCCTTCAGCTGCTTAATAACATTAAGCAGTCACTTGCTTTGCATCAAAGGCTTATGAAAGTGATTGTGTTTAAAGCCCTTTGTGGAATCCAAAATGGAATGTCAATAGCCAAAAGAACAGTCTGTTCTTACATTTTAGGAAGTGGAATTCATTTGTGGGATGAGCTTCAAAACTAAAAAAAAAAAAAAAAAAAAAAAGCCTGTCATTAACATAAGTATGAGTTTAGATCTAAAGTATTCTTAGGTTGAAATAAGTACCATTAGAGGAGTCCATTACAACTTTTGAAGAGTTAAAACTATCCATAAGACATTAGAAAACAATAGTGTTATAAGAGTTAGAAGACTCTTCAGTTCTGTCACTGGACCTGCCACAAATTTTGTCTTAGGATACGGTTTGAGCATTGGGAGTTTGGAATCAAAGCACATCAGTTCAAATCCTTCCAGATGTACAACTTAAATTAAGCAAATTACATCTAAAAATCTCAAATTCTTCATATGTAATTTAGTGATAATTATAGATTTTACTTCATAAGATTATTAAGACAATGAAGATGTTTGATGCTTGGCATAGCAACTGACACCCAGGACTCAGTAAGTGTTAGTTGGCTAATTAGTTGTGTAAACCTAGACAACACACTGTTGTCTTGTAAGTGTTAAGCACTATGCTAGGTACTCTACATAGAGTATCGCATCTTAGGTGTTCCTCAATTTTGTGAAGTAGATATTATCTTCAGTAAAGAAAGAAACAGTGTGGCCACAGAGAGATATAAGGCAAATTTCCAAATGATATGGAAAGCCATGGTTTAAATCAATATATTGCAATTCACAAATACATGCTTGTCTCATTTTACTCTGTTTCTACCAAAGTCATGTAATACTTCTTATGTCTCAGAATTTATTTTAAAACTGAAGGATTCTGGTACTGGGTAAGATGGAATAAACATATGCCAATCCAAAGCTGACCGAAAAAAAAAAAAAAAGTTGGCCCAGTCTTGACTGAAACACCCTGATACCTCTCTTCCAGACTACACAGGTCAACTTTTCCTTTTTATGCATCTGATCAAAGTAAAAGCATTGATCTTACTACCTGTCATTTGTTGCCTTAGGAATAATTTATATGGCAAGCAAACACAGATCCCAATTTGTGATATCTCCTGTCAAGGTCTCAACAAGAACCCCACCATTCTTGCCAATGCCATAGTCATCAATGCTCTAGCTTGCAACTTCTAGACAGTAGCCAAGAAATAAAACTTAGTATAGCTCTTATCCTAAGGTCCACTGAATCCTTGCATAGAATTCTTTGGCTTGAAGGAAAAACAATCTTAATTTTTGCTAACCTGTATTTGATATAGAGAATACCCTTCAATTATAATTTTGTTGACAACAACATTAGTGTCAAGTAGCATCTGTGTCTTTAATCACCAATTAAAGTCACAAATATTTCACATCACTTTACAATCATTATAGATATTTCAAATACTATATTTGATTATTTTAAAATTATATTATTTATTAGATCAACTGCTAAATCTTATTTAATGTGCTAATAAAGAAGCATAAATATTAGAATATGATAGACTTAAAAATATTTCTACAATTTTATTTGAATGATTGGCTTCTTTGATAATGCTATACATTTTATTGCATGCAATCAAAAGTATTATTCTGAAAAAGAAACTTCAGACGGCCAAAAACAATGAGAGCACTGGGGGAAAAAAAAAACAAGAACCCCTAAATCAAAGACCAGAGCACTACTATGAGGTAGCAATAAATCCTTACCACCTGATCCTGATAACTCCAAACAATGAAAAGTTAGCCTTTCAGAAACAGTCACTGATAATTTATTCATTGATTATATTCTACTGACTTGATATTTATTTATTTATTTACCAAGCATGCAGAATTGTTCTTGTAATTATTAACACTCATGAGAGGATAGAGTTGCCAGCTATGGACTTGATTTGAGGCAGGAAATAAAGTCTAGTATTCCCTTCAGCCATTATGACATGAGGGCCATTTCATAATTTCAGAAACTAGAGGTGAGGTTGTGTTGTGGAGGAAGAATTTCCTGTGCCCTTCAAGGTCTTTCTAAGCTGGACTAAGAATCACATTGACATGAGAGAAATTAACAGGAGAAAAACAAATTTAATGGCATACCCATGAGAAATCCACACAGACATGGAAATTCCAAAGACAGTGAAGCAACAAGACACTTATATAGGCTAAGGAGAGGGGTAGGTCTGAAGCTACAATGGGGAAAAGGACCATTAGCAGGAAGGTGAAAGGAAATATTTGGAAAACAAAGGTTGCCCTATTAAGCACAAAAGTTTCTTAGGTAAAGGGGAATCTCTGTTAAAAGCTCTCTTTCTGGTATAAGCAGGCAATTTGGGGGTGGTGGTGAGGGTTGAGAAAATTTTCCTGACTCTGCTAAGTTGTAACTTCTTCTACCTCAAAATAATGTTCACGTCAAAGTGGCCCATCTTGTGCAGCCTGCCCTTGGCCCCTATAATTGTCAAGAAGTTCTAGGAGATAAAGCAGTCATATCACTTATTTTTTGCTAAAGCATATTATGCCTGACTCTTCGGCCTCAAAACAAAGACATTTACTTGACAAAACTTTGAACTCTGAATGATGTGTCTTGCCACTGCATAGAGCAGGGTAAAAGTTCATTGGTAGGATTTTTAAACATGGCAGGAAAAAATAATTTAAATTGTAAATATTTACAACCCTCTCACTTTTCCATTTCCACAAAGAGAAAGGATCCTTTGTTTGGGGCACTGAGATTTTTGCGCTACTCTTTGTAATTCTGAAGAACTGAAGAAATGTTTATAAGGACCATAGAGTTGGGGAGGAGGCAGTGGGGAGAGAGAGAAAAAAGAAAGATCCTGGAAACTGGAAGAGGTAGCCTCTGAAGAGCATTTTAAAAGGGAGAGAAAAGAAACTGGAACTGCCGTTGGGCTGTGTGCAACTTTGGGAAAAGATGGATGAAAAGAAGCTTTTGAGGAAGTTCTATTATGTAGAGACAAATGTAATCCTACTTGCCCATCCCTTCCAGAAAATTTCAAATTGACATTGCTTTTCTTTTGAAGGTATTTTCACAGGGTTGAGGTAGGCCTAAGGCAGGAGCAAGAAGATCTAGTTTTATTTGTTAGAGGCTTCTATAAACCTTTTAGGGGTGTGTGTGTGCATGTGTATGCCTACCAAGCATTTGAAAACCACTAGCCTACATTTATCACCTTACCAAATGTCCTTTATATCTCGAACCACAGGATTCTCTCCGAAGCTTCTATTTTGAACTCTCAGCTACTTCCTTGATAGCTCTTATCATGACATCTGACTGATATGTAAAATGCAACATGCTTAAAATTAAATTTTCTTTCCCTAAAAGCTAGTCTTCAGAATTACTGACTTTGCACAGATTATCATTTGTATGAGCATTTTCTGCATCTCTCAAGATAATATCCCTCCTTTTGCTCTCCTCATGAACTCATTTCCACTTATTATTAAACACATAATCATGGAATATAGATGTGTTGGGTATTGATCTAGACACAGGGGATAGAGCAATGAAAAAGACACCTAGGTTAGAGTTGACCAAAAACATGGGATGATTTTCTTCTGGAATCTTTTCCAATGACCTCTTTCCATTGTTACTATCACAATCATAATTCCAACCATCATTTATTTATGTGTGGGAAATTACTATTATCTACCATCTGGTCTCTCATTTACCTTCTAAACTTCCATAATCTTTACTACATTTTTATTTTCTTATTCTTTGCTTGTGAGGGGAAGCAAAATACATGACTCTAAAAATTCCACTTTGGCACACAGATTATTTTGCGCTTAAGACAATCAAGATCCAGTAGGCTCAAGAAAACCTTTACCTCTCCCTTAACTACCTACAAGAATTTAGAAAGAGGGCCTGGCTGAAAAAGAGAGCTTTACCTGAGATAACTCTATCTAAAAGACTCTATATGTTTGTAGAGGGCAAACATTTAGTTACCAAACACCTGCTCATCTTATTGTCCTGTGAATTGCCATTCTCCCCTTCAAGTCTCCAGGCCCCTATCCTATTCCCTAGCTCAAGATGGCATATAAGCTTCAACTGATCAACTTGTCCTTGTCTCATATTCTTATGGAGCTCCTGTATGTACATAATTAAATCTGTTTTCCTCCTGTTGGTCTATATGTTAATTTGGTCATTAGAGCAGCTGAAGAATCAAAGCCAGAAGAGAAAATGGTTTTCCTCCCCAATACTTGAAAGCATCACATGATACCCATCATCTATAGCACAGAACCCAGTCTCTTTAGCTAGCATTCAGACACCTCCTAGTCCAATCCTGACATTACTAGTTAACTTCATCTTGTCCATGTGTACACTGATGTACACTCTTCTATTCATCCTACTTTGAACAAGCCTATGGTATTGTTTTTGCTATATATTTCTTTCTCAGGCATGGGAATTTTTCTTCTATTCTCCACATTTATCTGAGTGTAAAACTTACTTAAGAACCATGACCCATATTTATGAATACTTTAAAATCCTTGAAATACATTCACACTAATTATCTCACTCATTATTGTTTCTGATCCTCATAGAGCTATGGTAGGAAGGACTGGTTTTAGTTTGGCCAATTTATAGATAAGGAAAGTGAGTCAAAATTGGGTTATGAATGAATGAGATGGTTGAGTAAAAAGGAACTTAACCAGAAATTCTGAGTCTTACTTTTTTTCTAGCATTTTCCACTGTGCCATGTATTTAACCATCTGAAACTTGAGTTTAGAGTTACACTGAGGAGGTTAGAATTCCAGCAATTTAACAAACAGTAAATGTATCCTCCTAATGGAAACTTGTCTCTACCCCAAGGGTAAACAACTTGGTCAATTAGGATTCTATGTCACACAAATGCTCTGTTGTGGGACTGAATGTATCTCCTTGAAAAGCACACAGCCCTTCAGCTTTCATTCCATCTCCATCTCGCTGACTGGGTGAAAATTATTGTTGATTTAACACTTTCAGCCTCTTTTTAATTCTTGGATTGATCTGGATGATGTTAAACTGGACTTGTCAAATTCAGGTTATGTATTGCGATACAAAGTGAACCCCTGTGACTCCTCAGAACAGTTGGTGTCAACTGGAATATGATGAAATCCTGTAAAACCTAAATGGGCTATAAGAACATTGCAGTGAGGCCAGCAGGACAAACTGGAAAAAAGATTTTTAAAGGCAAAGGAGAAAAAGAAAAGAAACTGCTATGGAGATACAACCAAAAATTGGTGTTTGCCTTATGTAACCCTTCTGACTGAAAGATAACTCTACATGGTCAGCAAAAAACTTGTTCTTGCTTAGCTTTTTTAAGGTCAATTTTGCTATTCTTGCGCTCACATGTATATTTTTACATTTTACGTATTTAATGTGACTGGTTAATTTCGTCACAATTGCAGAGAATATTCACCAATTACATTTCCATAGAAAAACTCATTGGTTTTGAAATATATTATTCTTATCTGACTGGGAAAGAAGCATGTATATTTGTAGAAAAGTTAGAAAAAAGGTTTATCTTTTGAAATGTGCAAAAGTTATATTCTTTCTGCTTTTATTAGAACACATTTGTCAATAAAAAAACATGTTACAATGATTAAACCTCAAAAATTACATGTTCATTTCTTTGAGCAACAGAGACATAAAAATTGGAAGTGAAGGGGAGCAGAACTGCCACCCCGAATTATGTATCTTTGGTATTAGGATTATTTTAAACTGGCTATTTTAAGAAACAGCAAACAGAGGAGAAGATCTGAAAACCTAGTAGAAGCTACCCTCTTACAAGGGTATTTATATTAATAATGTAATACATTTACATACATTAAGGAAGTCTCTACTGTAAGGGTATCTGCTTCCTCTCTGTATCAGGAAGAGAAGGATGAATCTAAATCTCCAGAAACTCTTATCAAGGAGAAAGCCATGACTTAAATCTGCATAACAATCATACCTTTGTTTACTCTGCTTTGACTGGTAACCTGCTATAAATGCGTCCCCAGCTTCTACTTTTGTCTTTAGCTGGAGATGTTATTAAGGTGATGGTGTGGGCCCTTTTGGGGAGTTACTCAGTTTTCCTGGGTCTCTCCTATGTATGTAGGAGGTATATATGTCATTAAACTTCTGTTTGTTTTTCTCCTGCTAACTTTTATTACAGGAGGTTTGCCTTAGCCAAGAATCTGGAAGGAAAATTATTTTTCTTCCCCTATAGAAGTATAAGACATGAAAGTGAATAGAAGTTTTCCATCATCTATCAAAAGAAAAGAGGTTGCCCTCCACTGATTGGAGAATGAAAACATTAATAAAAACCTAAGACATTCTCTGCTGTCTCTTTTAAATGCTAGTATCTTAGCAGTCAATCTTTATGCCAACAGAACTAGCACAAAGGACAAATTGCCTTATTCCTTTGAATGAAACCTGTGGCAGCTTAGCTAGTGGTAACTTTGCAGCTTTGGTTTCTTACATGTGTTTCTAACCTTAATGATGTTATTGAAAGATGTATTTCTTTGTTTCTGTCTAAAACAGCCCCTGGTTGTTATATTTCACCATTGAATGGTTTTTGGTTTTTGTTTTTTGTTTTTTTTCCTGAATGACATTTGATTTCCAAGGATAAAGGTCTATAGCATTGTACACAGTCTAAATATTTGTTGGAGCTGGCTGGCATTAGGCAAATGCCATCTGTTGTTGTTTTATATAGTGATTAAAATGTCAGGCTTTACAGTTAGACTCAGGAGAGTCAAATTCTAGTTCTCTAGTATGCTAATTGTGAATTAGAGCAAATTACTTTTAACGTTTTATGCCTAAGCTTCCTCATCTTTAAAGTGGGACTAGGAATAATAGTATCAAGATGGTTCACATATAGTATTATTTAATCCTTATAATAATATATAAATTATAAAGCATTTAATACAGTGCTTGTCAAATGATATTCATCAATGAACAATAACTTATTATTATTAGTTTTCACCCAGTTATCCATTAAAACACTCAGAAGAGCTTAGGAAAAGAGATACATGAACCTACTTTAGAAATTGATTAGCATCTCTGTGGGAAAACCAGACTCTTGTCCTTCCTATGTCCTACCTGAATAAGTCTAGTATGTGTGTGTTTCTTAACGTAATTCATCCGCAATGAAATTAGTTCCCAAGAGTATGGAAGGATATTCACCAATTTCATTTCAGATGAAATTAAATGGAGTAGCACAAGTGATGACACACACTGTAAATGGGCTAAGGATTCTGCATATTAATACAGCCTCCAACTTCTGCATCACAAAGGAACAATGAACTTACTCAAGGTCAATTAATCTCCATATAAGGCTTGGTTTCCTATATGTTTAAAAAAATGAGAGGGAAAATCCTATAACATTATGGCTACAGGATAAAAATTATAAGGTTAAAGGAGCATTATTCAGAGAATTCAGACAAACACTGTACAAGTCAGCTCTAGGAGCCTGGGAAGTCCAATATCAAGGTGAGAGCTGATTCCTGGTGAGTTCTCTATTCCTGGCTATAACTCTGGTGTCTTTTCCTTTACTTTTAAGGGCCCCAGTCCTATGAAATTAGGGTCCCACCATTATGACCTCATTTAACCGTACCTCCCAAAAGCTCTATGCCCAAATACTAACTTCAATAAATTTTGAAGGGGACAAAATTCAGTCCATAGCAAGCACATAGCTCTAAAAATGTTTTGATTACTAAAATAAATAAGAAAAAGAACCATATTTTACAAGTCAGATGTGTATGATCCTGAAGGGCATAGAAAAAGACAAAGGATTTATGAAACTGGAGTGAGTTGCAAAAAGCAGCAGACTAGCAGAGACAAGCAAAGAATAACAGAAAATGGAAAATGCAGTGGCAATACTAAAATTTTTAACCCAGAGACTTCTAATTACTTTACTAAATCAATTAGATAGAACAATTTGTTCCTAAAGCCTTCACTCTAACAGAGGAGTTACTATGATTAACAAGTTTTCCTTAACATCTAGTGGTTGGTTCAACAGCAGATTTTCATGAAGAGAATTTTAGGAATATTTTTTAAATAAAGTGTAAATTATAGTATTTAGTATTGAGGAAGGGTGTGGAAAGAAAGAGATAAGAAGAGAAAGGAGATAAACAAAAAAGAATTGGGGTACCTGGGTGGCTCAGTCGGTTAAGCATCCGACTCTTGATTTCGGCTCAGGTCTGATCTCAGGGTCGTGAAATTGAGTTCCATGTCAGGCTCCACACTCAGCTTAGAGTTTGCTTGAGATTCTTCCTTTCCCTCTCCCTCGATCCCTCTCCCCACTCACACTCTCTAAATAAATAAGAATTAAAATTAAAAGAATTAAATAAAAATTATAAGAAATAATATATAATTAATTAAAGGGCATTAATAAGATAAGGACAAGTCAGGGAGAATTCAAAATGGAAAAAAAGAGTGGTAGAGGAAATTCCTTAAGAGTAGAAATAGAGTAAATGACAGGAAAATAAAGAAAGAAAAATGCTACTTTGGGAACAGCACTTACACCATTATCAAATATTAAGAGATGATCTAAATAATCAGAATCAGGAGAATAATAAAAATACTAAAACCAAAAGGGGTTCAAATACTTGTTCCATAGTCTTTTAATAAAATCTCGGTGATTTTTTTTCTGTAAGTTACTTTAGGGAATGGTCCCTGTTTTGTACTGCCTTTTATCCCCACAGTAACTTGTGAGCAAATTGTATTCCAGAAGCATTTGTGGAATGAATTCAATAAATATTGATGTTCTTACTACCTACCTGACAGTGTGCTAGTTGCTGAGGATGTAAAGATAAATGTGCCTTGGTTTCTGACCTCAAAGAGTTATCAGCCTAGTTAAAGAGAAATATATTATAGATAACCAATATTTACTCCAGAAATAGAAGCAAAAATCATCTGTAAACAAGAAGTGTTGAAGAAGGACTAAAGTTCTGATTGTGGAAAAAAGGTGAATATTTAAAGTGAAAAGAGAAAATTTAGTGCCCATTTTAATTTGTTAACCTGAGACACACTTTTCCATATTGGTATCAAATACAGTTGATCCTTGAACAATACAGGGATTGGGGTGCCAAAGCCCCACATGCAGTCAAAAACCCACGTAGCACTTTTGATTCCCCATAAACTATTAATAGCTACTTATTGATCAGAAACCTTACCAAAAACATAAAGAGTTGATTAACACATATTTTGTATAGTATATGTGTTACATACTGTATTCTTACAATAAAGTAAGCTAGAGAAAAGAAAATGTTAAGAAAAATGTAAAGAAGAGAAAATACATCTACAGTAGTGTAAAAACAAATCCATGTATAAATGGACCCATACAGTTCAAACCCATGCTGTTCAAGGTTCAAGGACTATTCTTTAAATCTTCAGATTTCAGGCTAAACTAAACTTTTTCTTCTAATTATTCTATGCGTTAGATTCTTTCTTCATACCATGAACTTCATATATGGCATATATGAATTCCAAAATATTAACATACCTTTAAATCCAGCCCACCCTCCTTTCAATTTCATTCCTGAAAGGACTAATCAAAAATCTAAAAGTCAGTTTTAGGGCTATGATAAGAGCTGGAAACAAAAGCAAAAGGTGTTGTCATCTAGTTTAAGCAATTATAAAGCCACTTCTTAAATCAATACAATTTCTAGCATGTCCTATCACATAATTCTCCCCAAAAGAGCCCAGCAAAATATGAACTGGCTGCCAGAGTCCTCTGACAGGGCTCAGCTTTATAACTCTTCAGAATTTTGACTGAAGCTTTTCAGCAGCCTTGGCTAAATCACCAGATGGGTTTGAAAGAATGTCATTACAAAGTCCTTATGTGAGTTGGCAAATAGATGTCAACAAAAGCTTTGTGCTTTATCCAGACCAGCCCATGCTGAGAAGTCCAAAGTCTGATTCTCAGTGCTGAAATATTTTCATCTAAAAAATATTTTCCCACTGAGCTCTATAGCTTTGTGCTTGTGCATTCTTTCCCTCCTTCCCTCCTTCCCTTTTTTTTAAGGAAAAAACACAAGATATTGAAACTTAGACCTCATGAGAACAGTATATTTTAAATGAGTGCCAATTTCAAAAGGCACACTATAAAACAGAGGTTAAATCAAAGAGATTGGAGAATAATAGCACTTTGGGGGAGATTGAAACCTGGGGGTACTTAAAGCTATGCATGTGTGTGTATATATAAGTATATATTTTTTTCTTTTTGTGTCTATCTTCTTGTCTTATATTTGTTACATGAAACAGATGATAGGTCATTCCTCTGAGAAAAGAAAAATCAATGTGACCAGTTACCAGCACTGTCAGAAGTTCTATCTTCTGGATTGTAGCAGTTCCCCTTCCGAAACTGACTTTTGCAGAAAGCAGTGCATAAGCATTTCCAGGAGGAAAACTTTTAAGTTATATCTGTGTAGGACAGGCCACCTGGGTTGTAGAATGGCCCATCTGTTCTCATTGGCAGTCTCCATGAGAGGCAGGAATGGCTACTGCTAAATTGAATGTTCTACACAGCCTCCACGATCATTGAGAGGGGAAGCATCAAATGGCTCACCCATGCTGTGGCCCATCCGTGTGAAAACACTGATGCCACGGTGAAGTGCAAACATGGCAGATGTCCTCAACAGGGAAGAACAAGCAGCATATTCGCAAACTATGCCTCTGGTCATACTTGCCTTGTGAGGGGTTGGGGTAAACAAGTACAGAGTGTTGACTGAGATGAGAAGGGGCAGAGAAGCATATTAGTCCTAAACAATATTAGCGTATTCATTATATTTCAATATGTATTTAGTTATAACATTTTCTTAAAGACTTGAGAGAGAGAGAGAGCACACATGTGTGAGCGGGAGGAAGGGAGAGGGAGAAAAATTTCAAGCAGACTCCCAGCTGAGCATAGAGCCGGACACGGGGCTCGATCTCAGGACCCTGGGATCATGACCCGAGCAAAAATCAAGAGTCAGATGCTGAACCGACTGAGTGACCCAGCCACCCCTAGTTATAACATTTATAAAGTGTCCCTCAATGCCTCAGTTCAAAGAGACATTCTAAATTCCACCTTGATTAGGAGATAAGGCTTTTCCTTTCATGTCCCAATTTCTCAAGAAAATTTCTAGTCTGCCACCCTCAAGAAGGTTTAGGGGGATCTTCAGGTATCCAGGACTGCTGAATGACAGAGTTGTCCACAGGGAATGGTGGGGGGAGGGGATCCCACACTGAAGATAGCTCTGGGGCTCTGATTTCCTTCCACAGTTTCCTTTATACTCCTGACATACTCACCTCTCCCTCATCAAGGACTCTGATGCCTCAGGTCCATTCTTAGGACCCATCTGCCTTCCCCAGCCTTTTCACAGTCTCACTATTACCTAGTTTTGTGAGAAAAAAACTTACTTTGCAACCTTACATGCATTTCAAATCCTTCTTTTTTAGCCCTTGGGGGACATGTTTCTTTGAATACCTGTTCCTACCTTTGGATGAGCTTAAAAAGAAAAATGGCTCACAAGCTACCACTGGCATAGCACAAAGGGAGGAAAATACACAGAACCCATATATATTTGTACAAGGAATAACCCTAAGTTTTTAAATACATTATCATATATTTTCCACAGAATAGTATTCCCTATAGACATCATTTGCAATTCTGTGTATATGAGAAAACAGAGGCTTGGAGAGGTGCCAAGTTTGCTCAGCTGAGTAGTGGGAGAGGTAACCCATGTCACATGTCAAGTCTTAAGATGACAGAAGTGTGGACAGAATATATCACCCCAAAATATGCCTCTTTGGCATAAAGATAGTTTGAGCTGCTTATTTTGAGAAACAGCAGACACAGAAGAAAATCTGGAAACCAAGCTAAAGTTATCCTTTCATAAAGGCAATTTACATTTATAAAGGAAATCTCCATTTGTGTGTCTTCCTTTCTATACCCTGAGAGGGATGACTCTCAGAAGAAAGTTATCAATGGAGAAGGCACTGATTTCAATCTTCATAACAAAGTTTATCCTTATTTACTGTGCTTTTCCTGGAAACCTCCCAAAACTGGCCCTCCTCCTACAGGAACATCTTTCCTCTTTAGCTGAAGGTGGTATTTAAGGTGGTGGGTTGGACCATCTCGAGGTGTTTACTCATTTTTCCTGGGTATCTATCATATATACATAAAGTGTGTATATATAATTAAACTGTTTCATTTTCTCCTTGTTAATCTGTCTTACAACAGGGGTTCTTAGCCAAGAACTAAGAAGGGTGGAGGACACATTACTTTTCCTCCCTTACAAGTGATATTAAAATTATGAAATATTTCCATTTTTTTCTTAGCCCGTTAGAGTTCTAATAGGGTTATAATCTCTTAAAGTGAGACATTAACCATTGCTATAAGCTTCCTGACCAAATTTCTTCAGCTCACTACTGAAATCGCCAACACTTAGCATACTGCCTGGCACATAAATGTTCAATAAATATTTATTGGTATGGCTAAGGCTTAGAAATAGAACTATAATTCATGCATTTCATAATTTTTCTTTTCTGGTGTGGATGAAGGCCAATGTTATTCCTTAGCCTTAGGACACAGAGTTGTATAGATTAATATATTCACTCACACCTACATAGGTATTTCAGTGTTTTCTGTAATGTAGTATATTAGCTACTTGTGGCCTTACTTCTGTAAGTAACCCACTGATAAATAACGGGAGTATGTAAGGAATAAATATCTCATTATTTACCTGTTTGTATGCAGGCAGAACCTACTTTACTTCACACAGCATACAGAGATAGAGTCTGTGGCTCTCTTTTACTCTTCTTATGTCGTCAAGAGGTATATTTCTTACCTCTGTGTATTTTGTATACTTTTATAACAACACTTTTATGAAGAGTTTTACTGATGCAGGGCCAGTGGAAGGCGTTATAAAAATGTTGGCTCCTATTATTGAAGGAGGAGGCAGTTCTTGCCAGCCCAAAATTTCAATGAGCCTGAGAAAAATTTGGTTTAGGAAAAAATACCAATCGGGGTCTAGCCAGGAAAAAACAAAAACAAAAACAAAAACCTATGCCTCAATTCAAATCATCTTCGAATACTCTCTTTTGGTGAGGAGAAAATGCAATGAGCTCAAAACCCAGTTATCTTCCAAGCACCTTCTCATGGATTTTATTGTTATTTTTATTTGATCTGCCAGGAATGTAGTACATTCCCCATGTACGTTACTCATTGACTTTCAGAGCATGTTGTCATTTTAGTGGAGTTCCAGAGGCAGAAATGGAATGTTACTAAGAGAAAATGGCTATGTTTACTGATAGCATTCTAGATAGATGTTTTATATGTATTACAGAATATGGATTTTAGAGACATAATTTTATATCAGGTTCACATATACATTTCTGACATACATGTATTTTGAGTCAGGTAGAACATTCACATATACAACAACTGCAAAATTAAGGGTTGACAATGTATATATGTGTATAACTAATTCCATAATGACTCAGTTATGTCCATCATATTTAGAACCTAGTGGAAGGGAGATTTGTCAAATTCATGAGGGGTAAACAGCCACATATTATTAAGAGCAAGGTATAATTCACAGTGCTCACTCAGCATAACACCTTCCAGTTCCATCGACGTCGTGATGAATCACGGATCTGTACTTCTGAAACAAATAATGCAATATATGTTAAGAAAAAAAAAAGAAGAAGATAGCAGGAGGGGAAGAATGAAGGGGAGTAAGTTGGAGGGGGAGACGAACCATGAGAGACGATGGACTCTGAAAAACAAACTGAGGGTTCTAGAGGGGAGGGGGTGGGGGGATGGGTTAGCCTGGTGATGGGTATTAAAGAGGGCACATTCTGCATGGAGCACTGGGTGTTATGCACAATGAATCATGGAACACTACATCAAAAACTAATGATGTAATGTATGGTGATTTACATAACAATAAAAAATTATTTAAAAAGAAAAAAAAAGAGCAAGGTAAAAAATCCCTGAGAGGCTGGGGCGCCTAGGTGGCTCAATCATTAAGCATCTGCCCTTCGGCTCAGGTCATGATCCCAGGGTCCTGGGATCGAGCCCCACATTGAGCTCCCTGCTCAGCGGGAGGCCTGCATCTCCCTCTCCCACTCCCCGTGCTTGTGTTCCTTCTCTCGCTGTGTCTCTGTCAAATAAATAAATAAAACCTTTTAAAAAAATCATTGAGGGGGTGAAAAAAGTTTAATCTTTGTCCATATATGTACAAACAGACTATATCTCTATTGTAAGTTTTTTCTGAGTAATTTTGAAGACAACAGGCCTGATTCATTCACTCTTCAATTGACTAAAGTATTAAATGTTTAGGGTGAGGATTTATGTTAAGAAGAGACCCTTATAAATAGCCATCTCCTCTCATATATGAAAGATAAACATACAGAATCAAAACAATGACATTAATATACACTCATACCTAATCATAAACATATTCTAAATGATAAAAAATTACAACTTGTCCCTTAGTAGACCATGGAGCTAAGATTTAATAATGTGTGTGGTGGATGCTGGGGTGTGTCACCAAGATTCCTCTCTTTAGGATCAAGCCTCTCATTACTTGTCAGGAATTTTGACTGTGGCCACTTAGATACATGTCTCTCTCTGCAGGAGAGAGTTGCCTCACCAAGGCCACACTCCTCCCCATGGATTGGGGCAGCCAAGACTGGCAGAGGTGGAGAACAAAGGCTTTTATTCCTGCTTCAATTTTGGATCTTTCTGAAAGGCCATTCCAACTCCAGAGCACTCCATGGGATTGGCTGTGACCCCTCTTGCTAAGGTGTTATAGTTCAATTTCTCCCTCTACACCCTTTATGCTTTTCACATATTGTTTCTGAGAGTAGCCCTGATAAACTTCATGCACACATACCTCTATCTCAGAGTCCATTTCTTTTGAGCCCAATTTATGGCAATGTGATTTTTAAAAAACAGAATTTTCTGGGGCTATCTCCTGTGTATATGTCTAATGTAATACACAAACTGATCCAGAACTACCACCACGAATTTCCACCCCCAGCAACTCTACTTTGACGGGGAAGAATGTTCTGAATTTATTGTTCTTCATCCCATCTTGCTGGCTTGGACCAATAAGGGAAAGATAAAGGGTCATATTTATCTTCATAAATGGTTCTTTCTACTTTCCAGATCTGGTCTGGGCCAGATGTAAAGAGGCCAGTACTCTGCAAAAATGGAAATCAACTTTCTCTCTTTACGGTAATGAGGGTGTATAGTATACATATCAATTGGTTTGGAAAAAAACTTGAATACTTACTTATTTTCTGCTTCAATAATCTTTATTGAACAGCAGTGCTGTTCCACATGAATAATATTTGCTTTTTTGGGGGGGACCTTACAATTCTTTATCTAAAATTCATTGTGTCCCTGGTCTCTTCTATATTCCTCCTTAGTTGTTTATAAGAATAAGCAAGCTCAAGAGATTATGGGCTGTAGAGAAACATGGAACATAATACTAATCTTTAGAGTTTCTCTGGGATGTAAAATAAATACTCAAGGATCCATTTCTCCAAAGGGTATCTTCCTAGATGACCTAATATAAGCCCGTGATAGGATTCCCTGAAATTCACTCCCCACTGCCTCCAATTCATCAATATCATCCTAATAGGAAAAAGAAACTATCCTATAGTTTCTATTCATAAACAGTTAAGAGGAAATAGTTTCCTCTTCTTAAGAGGAAACTATTAGGTGTTCTCATTGCCATATCATGAGCAGGATTTCAGGTTAGGTGTCCTAAAACAGCAAGAACGTGTAGCCATCTCATTTCTGCCTATAGCTACTAACAGCTAGACTAAATATTAATAAAAATGTCTAGTATTAGAAACCAAATATTGAAAAAGAGACACAAGCATACTTTTCCCTCCAAATCCCACTGAATTTTCTGTATCTGTGTCTCTAATGATGCTAATAGAGGCAAAACTACAACTTACATAGAATCATTCAATTATAATTGACACTTATTGCAAGCTACATTAGGGCAGTTCCAAAGCTCTGTAAAAATGACAGTAGTGAACCAAAGGAGAAAATCCAAATGCAAATAGCAATGACTTAACAAGAAATCTTTATTTTGGCAAAGATTCCAGAAACTATTTTGAATCCAGTTTTCCTGAGAGGGAACTCTGGTATGGGAGAAAACAAATTCCCTTAAGGCAAAGATTCTGTCAGAGACATACTATGACTGCAAAGAGAGAGAGAGTGAGAAAGAGAAATGTAAAATCTTGCAGCATTGTCCCTAAGAACCAAAGGTCTTACTATCATCCACTATACCTTACCATGACCTTACCATAAAGCTCTCAAGAGAATTCATGACCCTAAGAATACACAGTTTTAAGTTACTTTTAAATTATTTTAATTAAAACATTTGGTAATGCCATGCTGCTATTTTTCTTTTTCCTAGGAAAAATATTTTAGAATATAGAACAATAGTTATTATTCTGAAGAGTATGAGCAAATGCCAAGAAACTGCCAAAAGGGATATGGAATCATAGAATTTTGTATTCCCAGAAGCCTCTTTACCCACAAAACTAAATAGCATTGCCTTATAAGCAGTTTTCCATATCTTTTTTGTTCTATAAGAAAGTAGGTGATTTCCCAAATGGTAGATTTCAGAAGCATCAGAAATCTCTTTTCCCCCTAATATCTTTTTTCTTTATTGCTATAATTTCTTAAGTAGAAAAGGGGAAAAAGGCATTCATTTAAAAAGAACTAAAAAGTAAATAGGAAAGCAAACATCTTTTGAGCTCTTACTATGTGCTAGAATTAGAATTATAACTCTTTCTAAATTATCTCATTTAATCATTAAAAGTAACAAATATCAGATAATTTGTCATGGTTTCTGCCACTCCCAACATCTCATTGTTTTATTTATTTATTTACTCAACAAATGTTTATGGAACACCTACTCTGGGCTAGGGGCAATGTGAAATCCTAAAAACACAGAACTGGGAAAAAATTGTGATGAGCAGAGATCCCAGAAGGCAATATGGTCATTAACTCAGTCAATAATGTTAGCTTTCTCTGGAATTCAGCCAGAACACTATGCAGAGAAAAATTAGCAGGTAGAGAGAAGAAAATTTAGAAAAAGAGAATGGGAAAAAAAAAAGAAAAAGAGAATGAAACAGTGATAATGATAATATGAAATGAAGTCTTTGAAGGATACAAGAAAAAGAAGTTATTTCTAGCTAAATGTCAGTCCCATTCACATAATAGCCTTAAAGTAATGCCCCCTTTTTATAAGATGATCTGATAAGTATCTCTAGTAACAAAAAACTAAATCAGAATTAACAAAACTCATTGGAGACAGAATTTGCCATTCCTACTTCAGATGAAAAATGTGATGTCAAAAGAAGAAAAGAGATTTGCTGAAGACCCTATAACTGGGGATATAGCAAAACCAGAATTTTAACCCAGCTCTGAGTACAAAGTACCCCATATACCCTCCCTCTTTAAAGACAGTAAGCTCTACATGGGGTGTTAAATAGCTCATAAGCTTTATTACCATAATATATATCACTTCTAAATAGAATCATGTAGAATTAAAGAGAATTTACCAGACACAGGTGAATGGATGATTTGCTGGATCAATGTTTTCTAGGTTGCCTGAAAAAATATGTTTAAATAAATATTCACCTGCAACCTTCAAAAAAAGAAAAAAACAAAAGATAGTAAGAAGGAACACATTCTTTTTAAGTGTACATGGAACATTCTCTAAGGTAAGTCACATGTTAGGCTACAAAACATGTCTTAAATAAAGTAAAGAAGACTGAGATCATATCAAGCAGCTTTTCTGACCACAGCAGTATAAAACCAAAAACAAATTACAAGAAAAATCTAGAAACAACACAAATACATGGAAGCTAAACAATGTGATACTAAATAATGAACAGGTCTACAACAAATCAAAAAGGAAATTAAAAAAGTACGTGGAGACAAATGAAAATGGAAAAAACTTTCCTAAATCTTTGGGTTGCAGCAAAAGCAGTTACAAGAGGAAAGTTTATAGCAATATAGGCCTACCTCAACAAACAAGAAAAATCTCAAATAAACACCTAAGCTTACACCTAAGGAGCTAAAAAAGAAGAAAATGGTGTGAAAAGCCCAAAGCTAGTAGAAGGAAATAATAATAATGATTACAACAGAAATAAATGAACTAAAGACTCAAAAAACGGAACAGATAATGAAACCAAGTACTAGTTTGTCGAAAAGATAATATTGATAAACTTTAAGCAAGACTCATCTGAAAAAAAAGAGGACTCAAATGAATAAAATCAGGAACAAAGGAGGAGAAACAACAACCAACAGCACAGAAACACAAAGGATTATAAAAGAATATTATGAAAAATTATACAGCAACAAATTGGACAACCTAGAAAAAAATGAATAAATTCCTAGAAACATATAATCACCCAAAACAGAATCAGAAAGAAAAAGAAAATTTGAACAGATTACCAACAATGAAATTGAATCAGTAATCAAAAACCTCCCAACAAACAGAAGTCCAGGACAAGATGGATTCACAGGTCAATTCTACCAAACATTTGAAGAGTTAATACCTATTCTAGTCAAACTATTCCAAAAAACTGGAGGAGGAAGCAAAGCCTCCAAAGTCATTCTATAAGGCCAGTATTACCCTGAAACCAAACCAGACAAAGACACCACAAAAATAAAAACTACAGACCACTATCTCTGATGAACATAGATGCAAAACTCCTTGACAAAAAAATCAGCAAACTGAATTCAGTAATACATCAAAAAGTTATTCACGTGATCAAATAAGATTTATTCCAAGGATGCAAGGGTAGTTCAGTGTTCAATATCAATCAATGTGATCCATCACATTAACAGGAGAAAGGATTAAAAACCATATGATCATCTCAATAGAAGCAGAAAATACATTTGACAAAGTATAACATCCATTCATGATAATAACTCTCAACAAAATAGGTTTAGAGAGAATATACCTCAACATAGTAAAAGCCATATATGAAAAACCCCCAGCTAATACCATACTCAATGGTGAAAAACTGAGAGCTTTTCCTCTAAGATCAGGAACAAGAGAAAGATGCCCACTCTTGCCACTTTCATTCACTGTAGTACCTAGAAGTCCTAGCTGCAGCAGTCAGACAAGAAATAAAAGACATCCAAATTAGTAAGGAAGAAATTAATTTGTCATTATTTGCAGATGACATGATACTATATGTAGAAAACCCTGAAGACTTTAGCAAAAAATAAATAACTATTAGAACTTTAAATAAATTTAGTAAAGTCACAGGATGCAAAATAAATATACAGAAATCTGTCAAATTTTACACACTAATAACAAAGCAACAGAAAGAGAAGTTAAGAAAACAAACCCACTTATAATTGCACAAAAAAAGAATGAAATACCTAGGAATAAACTTAACCAAGGAGGTAAAAGACCTGCATTCTGAAAACTATAAAATATTAATGAAAGGGGCACCTGGATGGCTCAGTTGGTTGAGCATCCAACTCTTTATTTTGGCTCAGGTCATGATCTCAGGGTCATGAGATCAAGCCCTGTGTCGGGCTCCTCACTCAGCGGAGAGTCTGCTGGAGATTCCCTTTCTCCCTCTCCCTCTGTCTTTCCCTCCCCCTCTCTAAAATAAATCTTTAAAAAAAAATTGATGAAAGAAATTGAAGATAACAAAAATGGAAAGATATGCCATGCTCATAAATTGCAAGAATATTGTTAAAATATTCATAGTATCCAAAGCAATCTACAGATTTAATGCAATCCCTACCAAAATACCAAAAGCATTTTTCATAAAACTAGAACAAATAATCCTAAAATTTGTATGGAACCACAAAAGATCCAATTTAGCCAAAGAAATCTCGAGAAAGAACAAAGCTGGAGTATCACAATCCCAGATTTCAAGATATACTACAAAGCTGTAGTAATCAAAACAAACAAACAAAATAGACAACAGATCAGTGGAACAGAATAGAGAACCCAGAAATAAACTCATGTTTGTATGGTTAAGTAATCTATTACAAAGAAAGCAAGAATATACAATAGGGAAAAGAAGAGTCATTTTTAATAAATGGTGCTGGGAAAACCAGACAGCTACATGCAAAAGAATGAAACTGGACCACTTTCTTACACCATACACAAAAATAAACTCAAAATTGATTAAAGACCTAAATGTGATAGCCTTAAACATAAAAATCCTAGAAGAAATGTATATACATACACATACATACACTAGAATATTACTCAGCTATAAAAAGAATGTGTTCTTGTCATTTGTAACAATATAGATAAATCTAGAGTATTATTAAGTTAAGTGAAATAAGTCAGAGAAAGACAAGTTCACTTATGATTTCACTTATATGTGGATTCTAAAAAACAAAGAAACAAAGAAAATATTAAAAACAAAAAATAGACTAAAATACAGAGAACAAACTGGTCGTTGCCAGAGAAGAGGTGGGTGGAAGAATGGGTAAAATTAGATAAAGGTGATTAGGAGTTTCAAACTTCCAGTTATAAAATAAATAAGTCATGGAAATGAAAAGTACAGCATAGGGAATGCAGTCAATAACATGCAATAATGTTATATGGTGACAGATGGTGACCATACTTATTGAGGTAAGCACTGAATAATATGTAGAATTTTTGAATCATGATGTTGGATACCTGAAACTAATACAACATTGTGTGTTAATTAACCTGAAAAAAAGTATAAAAAGAGTAAGAAGCAAACATGCCTGGAATAAAGATGAGTCAAAACCTACCAGGACATGAAAGACTGATATCCTAGCCTTCAGAGTACTAAGTTTGACAATAGAAAGATAATAGAAGAATTATTGGCCACATACAATAAATTTCCTCAATTCCCAAATTTGCCTCTTACTATACTAAAAATCATGATGTCATATTTTTGCTTATAGATGAATAATCTTTGGGTTGTGATGTTCTGGGTCTACACAGAGTATTGGGGTTATTGTGAGAAAATGTTTGTAAAACTTAAGAGAACAATTTCCATGACAATTCGTTACATTTTTGGCCAATTGATATGTCAGTGATGAATCTAGTCCTCAAGACCACTGGCCATCTATTCTGATATTTCTACAGAAAATCATCTTTTCTTAGTGAATCTTAGAAATGGAAGTAACTTAAAAGATCATCTAATTTAGCTCTTTGGAGAGCAGTGTTCAATAATATGTTCTGTGAGATTTAGTGAGAAGGATTAGGTTTAATCTGAAGCTATTGATTAGATCCAGAATGGACACAGGGGGAACTGCATAACAACCTCAAAATGCAGTGGCTTAAAATAACAATTTACCATTATGTTCCATGGTTCTCTGGATCGATTTGGCTCATTTTGGCAGTTATTGCTTAGGATTTTAAATGTGTTTTCTGTCAAATAGCAGTTGATTCTGGAGTCATCTGAAAGCCCCACTGACACAGTTGATGCTGGCTGTTGGCTGGGAGGAGTTCAGCTGAGCTCTCCATTAGAGAAGCTGAACATGGCTTCCACATGTGGCATAGGTTTCTAAGAACATGTTGCTTAAGTTCTAGAGGGAGCACCCATGAGCAAGCCTTTCAAGAGATATAGGGCAGAAGTTTCAAGGCATCATAAGACTTAAACTGGTAAGTCCCCGAACATTTCACTACCATCAGCTGTTCAAACAAGTCACTGAATCCACCCTACATCCAAGAGAAAGAAAATTAGACTCCACCTTTTAATGTGTAGGGCAACACGTGCACAGAGGAGGAAAGGGACTGATGGTGATCATCTTTGGAGAATATCTACCAAAATGTATTATGTATGTAGTTAGATCAGGTGAAGCTTTACTTGGCAGTTTTATTGTCTTGTCTTGACTTCCCTTCTTTTTGCCTTCTCCTGGGGTCATAATAAGAGTAACATTTATGGGTAGGAAATAATACATCAAGAGTGATTTTCTTCTAGTAATGTCAATTCTGGGCCTAATCAATAATGAGATTAAATAAAATGAGCCTAATCCCTCTCACTGAATTTCATAGAATCTACTGAACTCTGCCTCCTAAAAAACTCAAGTAAATGGCCTTTAAAATCTTTTCCAATTCTAACATTCTCTAAGATGATTTTCTATAGAAATATTTATCTCTACATAGGCAATTATTAGATAATTACATAAATTTTCCTGATAGAGAAAACGTCATTATCAGAGCTGCCATCTCCTTTCTTAGGAAATAATTAGTTCATCTTTCAATGAACTTGTCTCACAGGAAATCATGTTTTGAAAGAAGTAGGGAAATTCCACTACTGTTCTAACAGAATACCTATCCAGTACCTATCTGCCCGAGTTTTAGCTGCCTTTAACAGTGCCTGAAATTTAGTTACTACTTAGTAAATGTTTGTTAAATCTTGAATGGTTGAGAGAATGTTTGTGTGTGTATGATATTGTTACCAGTGTCTGAAATAGCACATTGATATAAGACCCAAATCCCAGGAAAAGACAAATATATTCTACTTGCATGGATGCAAAAATAGAATAATTTGAGTGACATTTCCATAGCATAGTGCAAGTAGATTCATAATTTCTGTTCTTTATTGCATAGAGCTGTATGTCATACCCATAACCCAAACCCTAGTAGCCATTTCCCATTTTGCTCCAGAGGTTAAACAAAACTCTCAGGGCACCTGGGTGGCTCAGTTGGTTAAGTGTCTGCCTTTGGCTCAGGTCATAATCTCAGGGTCCTGCATCGGACTTCCTGTTCCATGGGGAATTTGCTTCTCCCTCTCCTTCTGCCTCTACTGATGCTTTCTCTATCTCAAATAAATAAATAAAATCTTTAAGCAAAACAAAACAAAACAAAAACCCTTTGGATACTTTGAGTTGGGTAATGAAGTACCAAACTCAATAGATAATAGAAAATCAAGTTTCTAATAAAAATCCTTCAGGTTTCTAATATAAATCCTTCAAAGATCTAAGATATAATTTCCATTTTAATCCTGTTTCTGGACAGAAGTCAGCCAAGTTCCCTTGGGACCACAGGCCAATGCATGCACAGCCTGCCTCTTCATCTGTAAGAAAAAAGACACAAAGGCAATGTAATTTTAATTGGTCAGGTGCCCCAGCATCTGTGCTTCCAAGGTGATTGTGAATGTTCCAGGTAATGGGTAGTTTGGTGGTTCTGGCTTATGTCCATGTGGCCTGGAGGGCCATGTGCTTCAACATTTTTTAAAATAGTGTTGCTAAAATCCTGACACTCCATTTCCTCATCACTGATTAAGAAACTGCAATTGATTCAAATATGATTTCACAAGTCCCTCTATTAGCCAGAGAACAGATGTACTGCTACATATTGCCAGAATCAGAGTAGTTTGGCTTTGGTCCAAGCTACGCTCTACACACATAGCAATTTTGTAAAGAAAAGCTTTGTATATAAGAAAGAATTAGGGGGCGCCTGGGTGGCTCATTTGGTTAAGCGACTGCCTTCGGCTCAGGTCATGATCCTGGAGTCCCTGGATCGAGTCCCGCATCAGGCTCCCTGCTCAGCAGGGAGTCTGCTTCTCCCTCTGACCCTCCCCCCATCTCATGTGCTTTCTCTCTCATTCTCTCTGTCTCTCAAATAAATAAATAAAATCTTTAAAAAAAAAAAAAAAAAAAAGAAAGAATTAGGTAAATTCCTTAGGTTACAGATCTTTTCTAACTTCTCTATATGAGGAAAACCTTGCAACAAATCATTTTCTCAAAAATATTAATGTGTTTTTTAGTCATTGTATTTCCTTATACACGACTTGTTTTTTTCCCTCATCATCTCAAAGTATGTATCTACTTCAAGTTCAAGGGTTAGGGAAGCAACTAAGGTTTGGCTTCTGCCATCTCAATTGAATTTTAAAGTCTACAGAAAGACAATACATAGTGAAAACTAGGATTTGTCTTTTAAAAAAGGTTTCTGCTAATTTTTTTATCATCTTTCTCCCATTTATTTTTTTAATTTATCTATTTATTTATTTATTTATTTGGTGGGGGGAACATGGGGGAGAGGAAGGGGCCGAGGGAGAGGGAGAGAGAGAATCCCAAGCAGACTCCCCAGTGGCTGTGGAGCTTAATGCAGGGCTCAGTCCCATGATCCTGAGACTGTGACCTGAGCTGAAATCAAGAGTTGGATGCTTAACTGACCGAGCCAACCAGGCACCCCTCTTTTTCCCATTAAAATATCAAGAAATAATCCTTGTTAATTGGGTCACAGAATTTTACAAAATGGAATTATTTCCCAAACAGGAAGAAAAAAAAGAAGGAAAGCTATGTCCAGTCTTAATAAACTGAAAAGAGGAAAAGAGAAGAGTTAAGAAAAAGAGGGAATAAGCAACATGCCCAAGCCTTGCCTACCCAGGCCAAAGTCAAAGAAAAAAGTGAAATATATAAGTTGTGTAGAAAGGAATCCTCAGAGGAGACAGACCTCTATTTCACTGCCCATTTGAATGTAAGAAAGAGACCTCTAGGAAGGGTATCCCTAGAACTTTATAATTCCAAAAGAGCAAACAAGGAGGTGGTCATAGCATACTCAGATTGAGAGAGAAATTAGGTAGCCTTCAAGAGTTGCTATTGGTGCTTAGTTCCAAAATTCCAAACCAGAAATTTAGGCATGCCTCCTAAGATTCAGAAAGTGTGGTAGCTCCTAAAATGGGCCCAATGAACACTACCTCCTGGTATTCACAGCCTTTGGAATCTCCTCCTTTGAGGAACTCGCTTTGAATTAACTGAGTGGAGTAACCTGAGGGGATGTCAATTCTATGATTAGCTTTCCAATATTGTGACTTCTGTCTTACTTCTGTCTCTCTATTGCCTTCCCAGCTTGCATACTTTAAAGAAGCAAACTGTCATGTTGAAGAGGCCCACGTGGTAAAAAGTTAAGAGTGGCTATAATAGTCTGCCCAGGCTGCCATAAAAGAATGCTACAAATTGAGTGTCTTAGGGGCACCTGGGTGGCTCAGTCATTGGGCGTCTGCCTTCAGCTCAGGTCGTGATTGGGATCGAGCCCCGCACTGGGCTCCCTGCTCTGCAGGGAAGCCTGCCTCTCCCTCTCCTACTCCCCCTGTTTGTGTTCCCTCTCTTGCTATGTCTCTCTCTGTCAAATAAATAAATAAAATCTTTAAAAATAAAAAATAAAAAAATTGAGTGTCTTAAATAACAGAAAATTATTTTTTGTACAGTTGTGAGACTGGAAGTCTGAGATCAAGGTGCCATCAGGGTTGGTTTCTGGTTAGACCTCTCTCCTTGGGTTGCAGATGGCTACCATCTCACTGTGTACTCAAATGGCTTTTTCCTCTGTGCACACATGGGAACAGAGAGAATTCTGGTATCTCTTCCTCCTCTTATAAGGACCTCAGTCCTATTGGATTAGGGATGACCTCATTTAGCCTTATTACCTCCTTAAAGGTCTCATCTCCAAACACACATTTGGGGTTTGGGCTTCAAATTCATATGAATTGGGAGGGTGAGGGAGGACACAATTCAGCCCATAACAGTAGCCTCCAAGCACCACGCAGTGAGGATCTGTGCCCTCAGGCCAACAGCTAATGAAAAACCAAAAAACTGAGTGAGTTTAGAAGCAGATCTTTCCCTAGTTGAGCCTCTGGGTGAAACTGCCAACGGTGACTGCAGGCTTGTGAGATACTGTGACACTAAGGATACAGCCAAGCATGCCAACATTCTTAACAAAAACTACAAGATAATACATGTATATTGTTTTAAATCACTCAGTTTTGTGGTAATTTGTTAGACACCAATAGATAGCAAATACAGGGCAGTAGATGTTGTAAAAGCCAGTAGGTCATCTATGGAGGCCAGAAATCAAGCAAACATATTGTGCTGGAATCAAGAGAGTAGTTTTTTGACTGAAGCAAACCTGCTGTCCCTCCTCAGTACATTATGAAAGCAGAGAAGTTTAAGTGTGGTTAAGAATATGGGTTCCAAAGTCAGAAAAACCTGACTTCTAATCACTCTGACACTTACTAGCAGTACCTTCTTAAACAAGTCACTATACAGTTAAAAGGAATGCAAAGTGGAGAATGAAAAGCAAAGTGTCTTAATATCTAAGAATGAATATAGATGTGCTGTGAAATAAGAATTATTTGAAACGAAAGTGTTTGATGGACATTAGCTTTTATTGTTAGGATGCAAGGAGAGAAAGAAAGTAGGGGTGGGGCTTACAACACGTACTGAGCTCCTGATAAGTGCCAAGAAATTTACTATGCTCTATGTATATGAAATCTTGCATCCTCAGCACAATTCTCCTCAATAGTTACCATTGTTCTCATTTTTGGAACAGGGATCTCAGGGAATCTAAGTAACATGGCTAGCTTCATCCAGGTTCCATGGGAAGTTAAATCTAGGAACACGGGTCTTGAAAACCCAGACTCTTGGTTGTACCATGTTTCCAAAGTAATAATAAAACCCTGACAAAAATCTGTAGAAGTTACTCAATATACTACAGAGTTGAGAGCCAGCCTCTTGCAAAACGGAAAATTAAATGACAGTAAAATACTCATTGGTTCAGACTTTTTTCAATTTAGATTGAATCCCTTTTCCTATTATTTCTGCTAATGTCATGGCCACATCAGAATGAGATTATCATTGGTTAGTTTAAAATGACTTTATTCAATTTATTTGATTTACTTCACAAAAGAGAGAAGTAGGTTTGGGTCATCACCCTTTGCATTGCATTGATTTGATTTTTGTTCACATCTTTCTCACACACTCCATTAGTTGCAGCTGGATTATTACAGCTTCCTGAAATTGATCAAGTTTACATTGGGAAAGACGATTTTTGAAGGTGAAATCAGAAACATAAAAATCTGTTTCTCTCACATTAATAAAACAGAAGTGACTATGTAAATTGGCATGTTAACTTTCTATTTCTATGCACTCTTATGGAAAAAACCACACTCTTGTGTGCGTATGTGTTTTTGTGACTTTTCAATATGCTCTAAGTGTTGCATCTGGAAAGTACAACAGTCAGGTTCTATAAGAACATCAATGAACTGTCAGGCCCATCCCACAAAGAGTGACAGGAAGACAAGAAAATGAGAGCAGAGAGAAAAACACTAGATAAATAATGTCAGAAGCTAGGAGCAAACAAGGGAAACGACAAACTATTCCACTAAAGACACTTTCAGATGCTGTGTTTCTATTAAATGCAGAAAATTGCCTGCTAAAATGACTACGAAAAGAAAAAGATGAAGGAAACGTAAGGTATGTTTTATACCTCTGTCATTTATTACATACTCCAAAATCCAGTAAATATATTCAAGGACATATTGACCATGAATTTAGCCTTTAGATCCCTTGGGAGGAAAAGTGATATTTAATATATAAAATGATCAATTATGGTGAAGGCAAAGCAAAGTGGCTTCAACAATTCTCTGGTGTTCTGCTGGTTTCCTTCAATCTTTTCAGGCTGTTTTGCTATTGTGGTGGTGTTTTGTTGTTGTTATTGTTTTTTCTACTCTGCATCTTTTCTCTTTTCTTGTTCTTTATTGAGTTTAATTACAGTTATTGTTCATGGGCTGTTGAGCTTCAAAATCATTTGCTGTCTTGTATGTTTACCCTGTACTTGATTCATTCACAGCTGTTCGTCAGTGCCATGCTATTCAGACTGGGGAGTGAAATTGCTTATCTTCACAGAGCAAAGAAAGCAGTTTCATTTACACAAGGTCTATAAAGGGAGAATAATAAAATGATTACAATGGTAATTCTTTAGTTCAATTTATTTAAATTTTCTGTACCAATATTGTGGTATACTTTTTATGACATCCTATTAACTATGGTCACTAATTTTTGGAGATAGCTGAAAAATGAAGATGCACTTTCCTAGAGTAAGTAGGTCACAACATCTATCAGCCCCAAATGAAGACATATTTGCATCTCTGCCTCAATACTGATAGCTATGTATGGATTGGCTTTACTGTGTAGGCATAATTTGAATAATATCAAGTAAGGTTTCCTTGCATACAAGTTTTGCTGAAGTGCCTGGCATTTTCAGATTTTTACTGTCTACTTTGTATGAAAGTATTTTCCTGAAGTGAGTTTTTTCAGTATGTAAGGTGTTACCTGGGAGAAACAACACATTAGCTATCACCAGCTCTGGAATTTGTTTATGAAATGACAGGGATGCAAGTCATCCCATGGGGTATACTCCCTCATTTCAGGATGAAGCAATTGTTCTCAAGCACTGTACACTAGCCAGTGAATACAGTCCTCTAACTGAAGACCCCCAGAGCACTCTTCACAAGGTTTGGCATGTTGACTTCCTCTTTTTACCATTAAGGACACCAGTTAATTCATCCCTAAAATATACAGTTTGAAGGTTATTGAAAAACCTACTAAAGTTATTGAAAAGAGTCATAATAAAAGAGATCACCTACTATTACTGCTAACTGCTTCATTTAAAGGTGAAAAAGCATGACCTTTAGAAGTGTTAAGTGAATTGATGGCCTGGTCAAAGTTTGAGAGGTTAATCATAAGTCTAAGAGAAAATCTACAGAAGCAAGTAACTACCTCTCTGGTATTTACCTTGGAGGCATGTGTCAATCCAAAGTGGCCTACACACTAAGATTTAAAGGGCTTTGTTGGGACAAACATCAAAATCTGGGGTCTTGAGGAACATGGAAGTTTGAATCAAATATACTCACACAAAGACATAAAACCAGGACCCCCAAAAAGTGATACCTTCAGCATCTTGGGTGTCTGGGGGACTGTTTGAAGAAGGAGAAGGAAATGGGACTACCTGCCTACTTTAGCTTTTAATCAAAAGAGAAAAAAATCTTCTCTGAAAATTCTAGCTACATGCTGGTAAAAGGCCAGTATTTCTCCTACTTGGATGCTTCCAAGTACCCAAAGAAGAATACTAATTTAGTTGAAGTGGTTCTCAGTAGTAGTGCCTCTGGGAACCTGGCAGGAGTAAAGGATAACTCTTCCCTAGAGGAACATACTTTAACCAGGCCTCAAAATTATCATACTAATAGCATATGAAGAAAATAATTTTGCAATGAAAAATTATCAAAGAACACACTTTAACCAGGCCTCAAAAATTATCATACTGATAGCATGCAAAGAAAATAATTTTGCAATGAAAAATGATCAAATACCCAAAGAAACAAATCAGATCACACTATTATGTTTAATATAAACATAAAATTATCAGATACAAAACAGTAAACATGTTTATATTATTCTTAAATATAAAATAAAATTTCCTATAAAAAGGAACCTAAAAAAAGCAATCAAAAACAAATGGGCAATTTCAAAAAGAAACAAATAGAATTTTTTGGAATGAGAAAAGTGTGAAAAATAAATGAATTTGATAAAGAGCAAGTAAGACACAAATTAAGAGCTTATTAGTGAATTGGAATATAGAAACAAGCATGTTGAAAGAATGTACCAGAAGGCAGAATGATGGAAAATGGGGAAGTTGAACAACATGGAGGACAGAATGGGTCTATCACAAAACTAACCCTAAAATTACAGAGAGAAGGAAGAGAGAAAATGAGAGACAGGGAATGTCTGAAGAAATGAATGAAGAGAATTTTTCTAAGCTAATGTAAGACACAAATATTCAAATCAAGGAAGCCCAATGAATGTCTAATATTATAAATACAAACAAAACATCTACATATATTTACACCATAATAAAACTGAGAAAGACCTTAAAAGGACTCAAAGAGATAAAATAGTAAACTAAATAATATCTGGCAATTTGACCACTGACTTCATATTGGATACTAGAAAAGAGTGGAATAATAACTTCAAAATGAAATCCAGAACTATATACTCATCAAAATTTTCCTTCAAAAATAAGGGGAAAAGAAGACAATTTTCAACATAAAAAAATCATTGGATAAAGTTTTCACCAAAAAATCTTTACTAAATGATAAAGGATACTTCAAGCAGAAGGAAAATGACCCCAGGTCTCTTTATATAAGTTAAATATGCATGTTAAAATTTTCAGCGTGATTATCAAAAAAGTATATGCACAGACAAAACTTTAAATAACCACAACTACCTATTTTAACAACCATCTCAACCAATATTAAATAAAATTCAAGACAAAACCATCAGAAAAAGCAGAAGAAACAGAAAACACAAAAACCATTTTAGAAATATTTTTTAAATCCATAACCAAAATAAAGACAAAATGATCTAATCTCTCATTAAAATATAAATATTTTTGCCTGAAATTAAAAAAAATAATCTACATGTTCTTTTTAAAAGTACATGTAACCTTTAAGAACACAGAGGATTGAAGGTAAAATGATGGAAAAGATATGCTGGGTAAATGATAAGACTTATTTTTGCTCTACTAGCATGAGAGAAAATAGATATTAAAGCAAAAGATACTAGAAATAAAGAGGACACGTGTTAATTAAAGGTTTAATCCAATGAAGGATTAAAAGGAAGGGGGGTAGATATTCTAAACTTGTATGAGCATCATAACATAGTCAAAATAAATGAGGTAAAACCCAGCACAAACACAAGAAGAAAGAAATCCAACATCAAAATAAGAGACATCAAACAAGTAAAAATTTAGAACATTAAAATAACACAAAGAACAAGGTTGAACTCAACAACATATGTAATACCAGGTCTAATCACTAACTAGAGTAGATCATATTCCATCCATTTGCCTTGCCACAAAGTGTCAGAAAATTTTTAAAACTTGATATCATTAAGACTATTCTTTAAGTACAATGTAATACATTCTGAAAAGTTATTAAAATTAATTTTCAAAATTCTAATTATTAATCATGATTATAATTAAATCTCATTTTTAAATTCTAAAGTAATTTTTTTAAGATTTATTTATTTTACAGAGAGAGCACACACACAACAAAGTGGGGGAGGGAGAGAGGGAGAGAGAGAAACTCAAGCATACTCCCCACTGAGCACGGAGCCCAGATGAGGACTCAGTTTCACAACCCTGAGATCACGATCTGAGCCAAAATAAAGTCTGTCACTTAACCAACTGAGCCACCCAGGCACCCCCTGAAGTAATTTTTTAAAACAACATCTAAATAACGAATTTGATATTAAGGAATAAATTTATAAATAAGAAAATATTAGCACTGAACCATAAAAAGATTACTATATATTAAACTTATAAGATATAGCCTTTAAAAGGAAATGTATAGGCTTATATTTTAGAAAATAGCCTGAAAGTCAATGAGCCAAGCCTCCAACTTAAGACAGCAAACAAAATTATTTATACTGAAAAAAATAAAATAGGGGCGCCTGGGTGGCTCAGTCGTTAAGCGTCTGCCTTCGGTTCAGGTCATGGTCCCAGGGTCCTGGGATCGAGCCCCACTTCGGGCTCCCTGCTCCGCGGGAAGCCTGCTTCTCCCTCTCCCACTCCCCTGCTTGTGTTCCCTCTCTTGCTCTCTCTCTCTCTGGCAAATAAATAAAACAAAATCTTAAAAAAAAAAAAAAGATGAAAGAAAAAAATGAATCCACACAGAAAATAGAACTTATTAGATAAATAAATACATAAATACATACATAAATAAATAAAACTTAAAGTGTAAC
The DNA here is from genome assembly GCF_003265705.2 of Callorhinus ursinus. Classification (NCBI taxonomy): domain Eukaryota; kingdom Metazoa; phylum Chordata; class Mammalia; order Carnivora; family Otariidae; genus Callorhinus; species Callorhinus ursinus. The sequence continues at coordinate 126,292,182 of NW_027397063.1, read as the reverse complement.
AGTAGAATAATAAACATAAAACTCAGGTTGGTGGTTATATCTGAGGTAGGAGGAAGTGAATTACAATCTGAGTGAGGCCTGCAGGGTCCTGGACGATGCTGATGATGTTCTAATATTTGAGTAATATGATTGATATATGGGATTTTGCTTCATTATTTTTGTTTTAAAATTTACCTATATGTTATGCATCCTCTTACATATTATATGTGTCATAATAAAAAAATTAAAATAATGAAGGCTACTATGACCATATCATCCTCAGAGAATAGTAAGTAATGTGACAGGTTGAGGGCCAGAGTTCATGTGGATGGTTATCAGGTCAGATCAGCTACTTAAGTATTTTTTATGGCATATCTGGAATTAGTGGAATATGAATAAGATTTTGAAAGTAAAATCATAACAGATTAATTCTGAATTCCAATTTAAAATGTAGATGATTTGGATATGGTAGGTAAAATTCTAGTAGTATTCACTGAATTTGGAAGCTATGATCAGTTAGGACTCTGCTTATATTTACTCATTTGACAAATATTTATTGACTACTAAACTGGACATTGGAGAGAAGGCAGAAAGGTACATTTCCTGGACTCATGGAGTTCAAAATCTAGTAGAGGGACAGATGAGTAAGTATGACATTACAATATAGCATAAGACAAATAACACAGAGTTTATGTAGAGGAACTGCTACATCGATTATAAAGATCAGAGAGATGACACATAGCTATGCATTGAAGCAAGACTAGGAATTAGTAAGGCAAAGTGTGGAAAGAATAGAGGAGAAAGAATAGAATGATTCAAGAACAGGAAGGAGCATGTACAATGCACCAGAAATGAGAATGGTTAGAAATATTTAAGAAATTCAGAGTGACTGAATTTTCAGGGGAGGAATAAGCAAAAGACCAGACAGAAAATTAAACAGCAGACAGAAAATAAGGCTTGCAGTCAACGTCAGTAAACTCAAATCTGGGGGTGTTGGGGATCTACAGAAGCGTTTGAAGCAGGACAATAATATATTCTAAATTTGTATACAAGTAAGATCATTCAACATATTTTAAGTTTGGCCAAGACTTTAGATATTTTAAGTTTGGCCAAGACTGAAAGCAAAATATTTAAGAGACTGTTACAGAAATCTAGGTGAAGGATTATATTTTAGGGCAAAGGGGAGAAATGGAAAGATTCAAGACAGAGTTAGGAGGTACAGAATTAACAGAATGTAAAATAATTGGATATTCAAGGAAAAGAGAAGAAGAGTTCATAGACGACATTTGGGTCTTTGGAAATTGAGTAGAGCATGGAACCAGTCATTTTGCTATGGAATTGAGAAAATAAGCAAAATGGGGAAAAGATGACAGGTCTGGTTTTGAACAAAATGAGTTTGAATTGTCTCAGCACAAGCCAAATGAATCTGATCAAATGCCAGTCTGAAGGTCAGGAATGGATGTGACTTGGAGATAAATATTTAGGAGACATCAGTCTCCTACAAATAACTGAAGGCATGGGATTTTAGGAGCTTTCTCAGGGAAACTGTGTACTTTGAGAAGAGAGAGACTAAGATTCTTAAAGAACTCCAATATTTTAGAAGTTTGCAAAAAAACAGATCTTTCTATATGGGAAGGCAAAGATTAGGAAAAAAATGGGAGGAAAATCAAGAGCATGTAGGTATGGAATCCAGGGATTCTGGTAAGAATGACAAACAGGTAAATGGTATAGGGAAGTTTGGTAAGATAAGCAAAGACAGATGGTTCTTCCTCCCTCCCTCCCTTCCTTCCTTCCTTCCTTCCTTCCTTCCTTCCTTCCTTCCTTCCTTCCTTCCTTCCTACCTTCCTTCCTTCCTTTCCTCTCCCTCCCCCTCCCCCTCCTTTGGAGTAACAGCAGCTTCTGATCAATACTGACAAAAAGGGAAGTCTATGACTTTGATAAAGATAAAAACCACAAGGATAACAACAGAAGGAATAACCAGAGAACATTTAACAACAACCATAAAAGAATAGAATTTAGTCAACCAGTTAACTGTATAGGGTAAACAAACAAAAACAGAAAAAACAAAAACAAACTAGGAAGGATATCACCGCGCAGATTTGGAATCTGAGAGAATAGAAGATATTCTTTTATAAAAAGATACATGTTGGGACACCTGGGTGGCTCAGTTGGTTGAGCGACTGCTTTCAGCTCAGGTCATGATCCTGGAGTCCCAGGATCGAGTCCTGCATTAGGCCCCCTGCTCAGCAGGGAGTCTGCTTCTCCCTCTGACCCTCCCCCCCTCATGTGCACTCCCCCCTCTCTCATTCTCTCTCTCTCAAATAAATAAATAAAATCTTAAAAAATAAATTAAAAAAACATGTTCTTTTTAAAATTAGTAATAAATGGGTTCCATAGTTTATGACCATTGAGAGATATTAGTATATTTACTGCAAAACACTTGTTTTAGGTCTGAGACATAATCTGCGAATGGCTGTATCAGCCTCTCAACATAGTTTTCATTCAGCAATTTTTTCCTTTACTTTTAATTCCTCTATCCTACCAAGACCTTCCTCTCCCCCACTCTTTACTTTTTAGATAAATCTGATAAAAATTGAATTTACAATAAAGAAAAGTTAGGTCCCACTTCCGAAATCATTGAAATAGATTTTTCTTGGCTTTTCTGGGAATTACATCAATGAATCAACCTAATTTAAGTTCCATGTAACTGCAGTTAGCAATTAGACTACAGTCAAAGGTGACAACTCAAAACAGAGATAACCTGATGACTTCTGTAGCAAATATAGACACATTACTGATCTAATCTGATCATGGCATAATAATTTAGTGCAACATATTCTTTTCAAATGGTTCACAATCAATGTTCTGTATAGATAATAAAAAAAAAGATGTATGGGTTTGCCATCACACTTTATCCTGCACAAATGATTTTCTCTCAATTAAAGATTCATGGCATACTTTAAGTCATATCTCCTAGAGTTTATACATAATGTAGAAAACTCTTCACCGGTAACCATTTGCCGGCGGCAATCTCTTTTATACTATTTAGTATAGGCAATTCCTCCCTTGTGGTATGTTTCAGCATATCCTATTAATTTACTAGTAGGTAATATTCTCATTTTAGCCATCTTCTGTGATAACATTAATTAGCATCGAGGAACAAGCCCTTGTAGCCTATGCAATTTGACTCAGGTTTCTGCTGCTTTATTAGCATTTTTGACCTTGCCTTCACAATAGAACTGCTCAATAAAAGGAAAGCAGCCTTATCTTCTCAGACCCACTGCCCTCATGGTATCTGTTCTGAGCACAGCTGTGTGTACCAAGGAGATCAACAGCCTATCCCATTTTGCCCCCTTTCTATCTGGCTTTTGGGTATTCTTTAAAGTATACTGTTCATTCCCAACTGACTGAATTATGCTGTTCACAAAACCTCTTTGAATTTACCTATGCCAGAAACCATGTGCTCGCCAAGTGTTGTAGGTTATTTGTATCTTTCTAAAGGGAAAAAAAAAAGAAAGAAATTCTTCTCCTGCTTATGTGCTTAGGAAATGATTTGTCTCAAAGTACTGGCAAAGTTCCCAGGACAAAGAGAGACTATAAAGGCAAATAAAAGGCATCCATAGAGCTAGGCTTACCTATATGTTGAGTATAGAATCATGGAAAGAAGGTGAATGGTGTCTTAATATCCATCTAGTCCAAATGCTCATAAATTCAACAATCACTTCTCTAAAATCAAGCTCTGTAGTCATAAAACTCCTGCTTGAATAAGTCCCAAAAGAACATCTTGCCACTTAATGCTTGATCAGGAATTTGAATAGTTCCTTTTCTCCTTTTCTCACTCAGATGGAGTCCTTGAGGCTAAATATACACAAACTCCATCCAACCCTAACCAAGACAGCCAACATCTTAAGGGCACCATCCCTATTAGTAGGAAGTCTGAGATTAGTTGCACTACTATGAGCTTAGTATCTGGTGGTCTTTGGCATGAGCCCTAACAGCTGAGTCCTCTCAGAAGTTCTGATTTCCCCCAATCTCTGACATACTTTTCCAGAACCATGACTATTTTCATCCCTAATTACTCACAAAGAGTTCCAATGTCATACAAGGGCTGAAGCCTTTCCCTAAGTCCAGGCTCACTGACATGGAATCCTAAAATTTCAGCTTTTGATAGACACTTGACTCTAAAAGGTTAAATGCTGTCTTTATGCCATAAGATTAACATAACTCAGCTTATTTAGCTAACCCTTGTCTGACTTCGATTTTTTTCTACTCTAATATGGAAGCAAACAATGTATCTTGTTCCTCTTAATACAGAATGCCTCCAAGTGACAGAATTCTGTTTTCTTCTAAGAACAGAAAACTAAATTATACCTTTGTCCTTTATGTTGTCTTAAAATGCCACCTAAAATCTAATAATTGTGTCTTCTATATACTCATTTAAATTATTGGTTAAATTTAAGACTGAACATAACCAAAGGCAAAGGCTATCTTTTGCCATAAAAATTCTCCTCTGAAGTTTTAAAAATCTAATAATTATTACTTCAAAATCATAATTCAAGAATTTGTAGATTACAAATCTTTGTATCTCACAATTTTCCCATCTTATTTCAAGGACACAATGAAATATTTTACTAAATATTTGGGGCAGTTTGAAGACTCATCCTTATTTTATAAGGACTGAAGCTCAATGAAATTAAGAGTTAATACTTGTTCATCTCCTTCCAGAGGTCCTATGTTCTTAAAAATTTTTTAATCAACAGTGATCCAATTCTTTATTCATTCAACATAAAGCTAGTGTTCAGTTACGATGTTGAAAGGTCTGTTCGCTTTCACTTGGTATCCTAGGACATAATTTCTTTGAAAACAGCAACATGCTATTCTATGAAGTTCCCATAGGACTGTGTGACTGTAAGATCAAGGGCTTGTTCTGCTCTATTCACTCTTTCATCCCCAGCTCCTAACAGAGTCCAGCAAATAGTAGGCATTAAGTAAATCTTTGCCGCAAGTAAAGTCATTACGTCTTCACAAGTATTAGGCTTCAAGTCTGTCTTAATTGTCCCTGCTTTGTCCTTTTGAACTTAAAGCTAACTTTCTTTGTCAGAAGAGAGATACTAAATAAGAATTGAGTAGCCAAACAGACTCCATTTCATTTTTTTTCCCCATTTCCTGCTTCAAGCTAAAGGCCTGGCCCTTCTTGATATTAAAATAATTAAGAGGTCCTATTGACCAGTCCGTGCAATTATTTATGAAATTGGAGCTTTTGTTTTAGCCATGTTACTTTTATTTTACATAATAACAATTTGTGCTTTTCCTTTATTTATCAAGTTTACCAATAATGTTTCTGTTATAATTTGATTGATATTATACCCATCCTAAAATGATGAAGATTGGACTCTGAGAGGTGATATTTTCTCAAAGTATAGTGATGGCATGTTTCTGAATCAGGACCCAAATCCATGACTTGTCTCTTGAAGAACTGTGACCTTCCACTGCCCTTCAACTGCTTTCACAACTCTTGTGGCCACCTCTCTGTTAAATATTCCCTTCTTCCATCCTCTGTAACTGTCCTTAAAAAAAAGAAAGTTTAATTGCAACTTTGTCTATGAAAACAAATTGATTTCTATGGATACCTTCTCATTTGCTTTGTCATTTAGATCATTTATATATTCAGCAGTTTATTTTTGCATACTCTGTCCATATCAATTAATTTTTCTTACAGTCTTAGCCCATGAGTGCACTAAATTTCTTCAAACAGGGCTTATGAAATTTGCCCATATATAGCAGTCCTCTTTGATAGTCTCAAATTCCAAAGAGTCAGAAAATCTCTCCCAAAATTTTTATCATATCTCATTCTCTAATACATTTTCCCTGCAGGTCCTGTCCTTACAATGATAGTATAAGTCTCTACTCCATGTATTAAACTCTTATATTATTTTGAAAGACTTCTGATTTCCTGATGGAACCCTGACTAAACAATAACCTAGAGAAAAATCAGCACATGAGTTCTGGGAAGCATGTGCAAGAATGTTTATAGTAGTAATACAATAGCAAGGGGTGCCTGGGTGGCTCAGTTGGTTAAGTGTCTGCCTTTGGCTCAGGTCATGATCCCAGGACCCACATAGATCCAGCCCCACATAGGACTCTCAGCTCAGCGGAGAGACTGCTTCTCCCTCTCCCTCTGCCTGCCGCTCCCCCTGCCTGTGCTCTCTCTCTTTCTCTGTCAAATAAATAAATAAAATCTTAAAAAAAATACAATAGCAAAACACCCAGAGATAGGAGGGTGAAAAGGGGGGTGGCTCACAGGAATGCTGTTCCCTTTATTACAAGAAGGAATGAAGTGAACTGAACAAAAATTAAGACCTCCCAATGTATAATACTGTTGTTGTAATTTGTTTTATCTCTATTAAATAGAAATTTTAAATACTTCAGATATTTTAATCCTCACAAAAAATTTTATGATGTAGTATTATTTTTACTAATGCTGTTATTGTGATTATGAGTAGTGACATTTTCCCTTTGTAAATTCAGAGAGCTTAAGAGACTTGCCCACGATCACAAAACCTGGAAGCAGTAAGGTAAGATTCAAAATCTAAATTTTCTGTCTCCAAATGCAGGCTCTTTTAGTTAAGATTTTAAGGCCATTAAGAAGTTTCCTTTCTCACTTCCTCTGTCCTCTAAAAGTATGTGGCCTCCTACATCCAAAGACTTTAGAAGTTTCAGGAAAAAGATCTCTGCTGCCAAATTCCTGCCCCATGTAGGTTCCCCAAAACCTAAATGATATTCTCTTCATTCCTTTGGTGAGGAAAGTACAGGTTCATATGCCCTCTAAAAATTAACACTAAAACTGTTCCACACACTAAGCTCTTAATTGAATTATTTCACATTCCCATTAAGAGAATATCCCCAAGTGCAAGTATTCAGGAAAGCAACATATTAAGTATGAGAGCCCTCAGTGCTGCCTTTATCACACACCTCAAGGTGAAATACTCCTCATGAAGCTAAGCTAGAAAACTTTTCACAAAATTTTGTAGAAACATTCCATGAATGTGAATAATAGTATCTACCATGGGCTAATTGTTCAATATGCAATTTTACAAGTGGATTTTATTCTTCACTTTGATCAGATCAAACGAGGTTGAAGGAGATTAAGTAGCAAGTCTTAAGATCACACAGTAAGCTGGTACCTAGTAGAGACAATTTTCAAATCCAGGTCTGTCTGGTTCTAAGGCATATGGTCTTTCCACAACAAGAGGTGATCTCCCATACTTGCATCTCCCTGTACCTTCATGTGAATTCTTGTTGACTATGTCACTACATATCCAGGATGTAGAGAATCTCACCTCCCCAGGCTGGGAGTTACAGAACTCACCCAATTGAGAATAGAAAGGGCAACGTTCTGGGATCTTTCGGGTCTGATCAGGAATGAGCGGGTGCTTAAATGGTGTAGCTCACAGGAACTACAGGATGGGTCCTTGTTGCCAATTAGAAGAAGGTGAAGTATTAAATAGAAAATAAAACCTGTCAGTTTAGAATTGTCAATGATCTTTTCATGATTAAAAAGTAATTTTCTTTGAAAAAAAAAGCAATTTTCTGTGATTCCTCACAGCTATCTTTCAAGTTAGGTAGTTAGGTATTATTGTCATTGTTGTTAATATTTTCTTTTTACAAATGAGATTGAGAGAGTTCAAATGACTCATCCAAGATCACACAGAGGCTATAATCAATAATACAGACCCAAGTTTCATAATTTCTAACCCCAAATCTGATCTCCCTCCATAATATTACACAATTTATACCTAACTAATTATCACTGAGATACACAACTCTATTTGTACCAGTAGAACTATTAAAACCCAGTTTGGGTTTTTTCTGGGAGCAGAAAATAGGTGGTGTGAGCTCTGGTACTTGGAAGTAAAGCATCAAGGAATCAGGGAGTTTGATTACAAAACTGCCACACACACTTGACCCATGATTCAATACAACTGACTTTGTCTCAGACTTTCTGATGAGCATTGTAAGGAAACATATTTGCATTTTTTTGTTGGCTGCTCTTCCCAAGAAATGATCCCAGCATGGGGAATTGACCTTTATGTATAACTGAATAGAGATGATGAAGTCTAATACAATAACATCAGTTATCAGCTTTAAGAAGGAGAGTGGAAAGCTGTGATCAGGAGATAATCCCAGGGATCAGGACCCAGGGAATCCAGAAACAAATCAGGAAATAAAATGTACAGTGGGATAACACTCAAGAGGCAGATCATGCTTGATGCCAGAGAAGAATTCTTATAGTTTAATAACCACATGGCTATTGGGCTGCCCTGTTTAAGGACGTAAGGAGGAACAAAAAAGTAAGGTATAAATATTAGAGATTATTTCTGTGTTAGAAAAACCTACCAAACCAAATATTTAACTATTTCATAAGTAAGGAAGTGGTGATACTGAAAAAAACATTTACTTGATGCTACTCAGCCCCATACCTGCTTGGTCTGCAGCAGTGACAAAAGACCTCAAAAGCTCCCTGAAGAACCTTTTCTAGTCCTAATGCAAGGATAGGTACCTAGGACTTTCACATTCTCAATAAAATAGGACTAATAGTGAAAAAGCATCCCCATTTTTCCATTTTCACATTGAGAAGTACATCATAATATTTTTTCCCCAGATCTTCTAAGATGAATTTTCTTTTTTGTATAAAGGAAAGTGTGAATGGACAGGTAATGAATCTCAGGAAGAAAAATCAGGGGATTAACATTCTCATAAAAGTGAGAATATCAAAAGAGATTTTTATTTTTTTAAACACAGAATATATCTAATATCCATCTTGCATTTGGATATACGGCCCTAATGTACTGTATAAAATATAAACTACTACAAATGACTCCTATAGAGCACTGCACAATTAAAACATTATCTAGTTATCAATATGATCCAAAGGGATACCCATTCTTTAGTCCACCCCTGGTAATTTTCTAGAAAAAAAAAAAATAGGCCAAGTTTTAGAAAAACTCAGTCCCTACCTAATGAGTAATTATTCACACCATATATTTATCAGAAGTTAGACCCAAATGCAATGTACCTACACACCCGCTGCCAAGAGTGACTGACACATTTGGTAATTATAATACAATTTTGAAGGGAATATATTACCAGTTTGACATCTGGAAATCAGAAATCTAAATACTTATGCAAGTCTCTAGTGAAGATGTTTCTCAATCTGCACTGTGTCATGCCTTCTTTATGCCATTTTTAATGTCACTTTCCATTTTTAAAAGCAACCCTACTAAATCTGCTGTCTCTGCAGTTTGGCTCCTATGGGTTCCCCAACGGTGTTTATCCAACTGGCTTATGGCGCAGCAAATCCCATTGTTTAAGAATAAGATAATAAACTAGATTTACTCATGAGAAAAAAAAAGAAAATATTTGATGTTACTATTCTAATGTCTATTAATTAAAGAAACTCTTATGTAACTTCTCATAAATATGTAAGTCTACATTTTCATACCAGAAATGCTGGTTGGGTGTAGCTGAGGAAGATTAGTAAGAAAATACCAATAGACTAGAAGATGTTTTAAATGAATAGGTGCTATAGAGAAAATTGTAGAACTCTCATTCACTAAGGCCATATGTCTAAGAGGACATGATATTATTTCTGCTTCACATAAGCATCTTATTGTGGTTTTAACAACATCAATGCTAATGGTAAAAGGAATTAGCTATTAGCAATTAGCCTTTATGCTAATGAACATTTCGATGAAGCTCCTGATTTTTAAAAGGATTATGTTTGAGCTTGCTTGGTCTTTGCATTTTGAGATACCCAATGACCACTCTCTACCAGGAAAGATAAAAATAGAGCTGTCAAAATACAACTGTCTGTTATAGAGACCTGGCCCAGAAATACTTTGGAGATACTCTATTAGGAGTCCTATCCCCGTAAAATCCCAAAGAGGTTCCCCTATATATTAGGGATACTTTTATTTATCAAATTCTAACAGAATATCTTGAAGACACAAAAGTTTTAGTTGAAGCACACTTTCAATTTTATTTTATTAAAAAGTAATGTAAAATCCTTGTTTGTCAAGGAATTGAAGAGGGCAACAGTAGAAAACTTGTGGAACACGTTAGTTCTTAGTTTTTAAGATGAAATTGATAAGGACATTTCATTCACTAGAATGCTAAATGGGAACACTCCTATGAGTGTTTGAGGGGGAAAACAAACACTTGAACAAGCTGAATGGGGTTGAGACCCTAAAGAGCTTGCTCAAATAAACAAAGAAAACCATTAAATTGCTACCTGCATCATGGAACATCATAGTAACTAGAGGTGCTTCTATATTTGTCTATATACATAGGTGGACCAGAGGATACAAATCTGGAGTAGTAGCAGGAGAGAGTAGAATTTGCAACATAGTACAGGGAAGAGACCTAGAGCTTTCTAGGAGGATCTGAGAGAGGAAGAAACAGAAAACTGGAAGAGAAGGGTAAAGAATCCCCCCTTTGAGGCCACAAACTAAAAGCTCTGGAATAATAAAAATATTTGCTGGGGTGCATGATAAAAACCTCCCCCTCTGTCTAGCCTACAAATTCTTCAGTAAACAGTATATTCCTTTCTAACACTATTCTGCTATGCAAATGGGGGCCTTAGGGAGCAAGAACAGGACCAGCAAAGGCAAGACACCAGTGAGGGGAGGAATGACATCTGGTCAAATAAGCAGGACCAACGTGGAGCTGCGGGAAAGCAAGATGCCACTGAAAGAAAATTCTTCAGTGATTGTTTCTCACTTCTTCTGCTCTGTTTTTCATTAAACCATTTTCCTAATCATTTGCAGCCACCAAATTGTGTTTACATGCTTCATAGCTCAAACTTTAAACACATTGGGTTTTTTTTCTTTCTAAAGAAAACTCCCAATCCATTCTTTGCTCTGGAATATGGTTTCCTAAAATATATTCACAGAAAATGAGTCCTGTGGAATGTGAATGGTTTTTAGATGAATAAAATGTTCTGTAGTCAAATAAATTTGAGACGTACTAGTTTAAGCAATTTCTTCACTGCAGGACTTTCTAGAACCTCTTTTGTGTTCATGTGTATTATGAATATCCTGGAAGAGGTTATAGTGTATGCAGCACTTTCCTAATTTATTTGACACCAGAATCCTTTTCTCTCTTACTATCTCTTGGAACTGATATTGAGAGTAATCCTTTCTGCGAAACAGCACTAAAAGAAAAAAAAAGTGCTACTTTGCATATCTTGTAATGCTTGAACAAAAATGCATCAAATGCTTATATCTTTCAACAACAACAGCTACTTCTTTGTCCTTTTTATTTATGAGGACTCTGTAACACAGATATGTCAAGTAGCTTGACGAAGATAATAAAAGTATTCTTTGGCTTATAAGGAACAATAAGTTTTAAAGCCTGTTTGTGAGGTTTGGATTGTTTGCCCTCAATACACAAGCCTACAGCAGGACGAAAGTCTAACAGAGCATACTGATTCTAGACACTTTCAGGAGAATTCACTCCCAAACTTTGGTTCTTTCTGGAGTTTATGGCTACCACCAGCCCTTCTATTTTCACACCTCTTGGCCTGCAGGCTCTCAAATACCTGCAATTTCCTTAACTCAGAAGGCAGAGCTATAGCAAAGACTCAACAACAGTGGCTGTGAAATTTGAAATTGGTAAGGTCAAGTGATCAAGTGGTCTGGGGGGAATGATTTTCTCAATGCGACCCAGTTACCACCCAGAAAAATAGGAACATCTTTGGGTTCACTAATAGTGTTTTCATGAGTAGCAAAAATGATTTATGATACACTCTGGCCCACCTATCCATCCACCCCCACCCCCACCACCACAACCCCTGAGCAGCAGGAAAGTCTGGAAGGGGCTGCTAAAACATGGCTTCTCTCTGAGCATCTATGGTTGGTTCTGTTTATTGCACTGTTATCCACAAACACACCCTGGATACTCTTCCTCAGTTTGTTGATGTGGGAGCCACTGAAAAGTATTAAAGATGTGGCTGATGAATTGATCTATCACTATGGGGGAAGAAGGGCTAGTCTTTAATAGAAGTTAAGAGACTGACCGCCTGGGTTTGAATTTTGTCTGTGTCATTTTCTAATTTTGTGTCCTGAACAAATGACTAAACTTCTCATCTGTAAAATGAAGACATTTTGAGGGTTATTTTAAGTAATAAAGGAGATGACACATTTTCTAGGATTTGTTCCACCAAAAATTGACCCTGAGAAAAATAGGCAAGTGCAAATAGTTTATCTGGGAAGTGATTCCAGGAAACATAGTCGGGGAGTGGGAGAGTAAACCAGGGAAGAGAAGGACACAAATCAAGGGCACGATATCAAGCAAGCTACTGATGTGATCAACCAGAACTTCATTCCACTGGGAGACAGTATAGAACACAGCAGAGAGTTATTCTCACCAGGGCCAAGGATGATGGAATATTATCTGCCTACTTCTTTTTTTTTTTTTTTATCTGCCATTGGTTGAGGTCTGCTTCCAGGGTCATTAACTACCCATAATTTCTGTCTTGTCCTATATGTGTGATTTGTGGGTTACTGCACCCAAAAGGAAATAGTTCAAGTATAGACAGCCAGAGGTGTTCTCTGAAAGCAGCCTTTGGTGGAAAGGGGTGAATGCTTACTAAGAGCCTCTGCTACACATATCAAATATATAAAATAGTGCCTTGTACATATTAAGTTCTATTAAAATTTAGATAGTATGACTCCAGTTCAAAAATTTATATAAATCCCACTATTTAAAAATTATTGTCCTTGTCACTGGCTCTCTTCATGATCTCAGAAGCTCCTGACCCTTATTTCAAACTGATTCCCAGGGATAATATAAGCTTCTTAAAACTGAATTATTCATGGATCCCCAAAGATGCTGCCTGCTTTCCCACTGCTGTGTTTTATTTACATTTTTTGCCTCACTTAAAAACCCAAGTTCTCTGTCACTGTATTTTCTAGCATTGCTTTTTCTACTAGACCCAAGTTAAACATTTCCTTCCTCTCAGTGCCTTCTATTAATTTTTCATGGAATATCTTCTCTCTGTCCTGTGAGGGCCCATAGTATTTTGCCTGCAATTCTCTTATAACATTTATCATTTTTGCCCTCTGTGAGAAGGCATTCTCTTTCCCTAGTAAAAGATGAGTTTTATTTTTTTAATGTTTTATTTATTTATTTGAGAGAGGGTGGGAGGGAGGGAGCGAGCACATGAGCAGGGAGGAGAGGGAGAAGCAGGCTCCCCACTGAGCAGGGAGCCTGACGTGGGGCTCGATTCCAGGACCCTGGGATCATGACCTGAGCTGAAGGTGGATGCCTAACCAACTGAGTTACCCAGGTGCCCCAAGAGATGAGTTTTAAAGACAAGTTATATTTTCCATTTTATCATATGTTCCCCCCTCAATGCTATTAACTGAATGCTGCTATGTGTCAGAAGTTTTATCAAAACTTTGGCTGGGAAGAACACTTAATGATAAACCAAAAAAAATTTGGACTATATGTATATGATGTTGATTTCTAAGAAGTGGTGTTCAAACAGAAATAAGACAAGGATGTATGCTCTTACCACATATATTAAAACATTTTACTGGTGGTTCTAGTCAGGGAAATTAGGCAAGAAAAAGAATACACATGCACTCCACATATAATTAAAGCTAATAAATGAATTCAGCAAAGTTGCAGGGTACAAGATCAACGTACAAAAATCAATTGCATTATCAACACATAAGCAATAAATAATCTGAAAATGACATTATGAAAATGATTTCATTTATGACATCAAAAATATTTAGGAATAAATTTAACAAAAGTCAGTACAAGACTAGCATATTAAAGACTAAAAACTATCACTGAAAGAAGTTAAAGATGACCTAAGTAAATTTAAAGATATCCCATGTTCACAGGTTGGAAGACTTACTATTGTTAAAATGGGAGTACTCTATAAATTGATATACAGACTTAACATATTCTTAACATATTGCTTCTTTACAGAAATTGACCAGCTGACCCCAAGATTCATATGGAAGTGTAAGAGTCCTATAATAGACAAAATACTCTTGAAAAGGAAGAACAAAGTTGGAGGACTCACACTTACTGATTTCAAAACTACAAGCTATGGAAATAAAGACTTAATGGGATAAGTGTAAACAAATAGATCAATGGAATAAAATTGAGATTCCAGAAAGAAACTCATAGATTCATGGTCAATTTATTTTCAACAAGGGTGACAAGACAATTCAATGAGGAAAGAATAGTCTTTTCAATAAGTGGTACATGTTGATAAGCCTTAGAAATTAAGTAAACCATACTTGAAAGGCCACATATTGTATTATCCCATTAATATGAAATCCAAATCAATATAAATAGATTAGTAATTGCCAGGGGGTAAGGGAGGAGAGGGAAATAAGGAGTGACTGCTAATAGATACAGGGTGTCTTTCTGGGCTTATGAAGATGTTTTGGAATTAGGTAGTGGGGATGTTTGTATGACCTCATGAATATAATAAAACCCACTAAATTATACTTTTAAAAGTGATTTTTATGTTACATAAATAATCTCATTTAAAAAAAATGGGGTGATGATTGCTCTAAAAAGGAAAACTCTAGTATATAGGGGAAGTTGATACAAAAAGTCAAGGAAACTTCTTTTTTGGTCTCTTCAGTTCCTGAATTCTAGCTTTTGCTTAATTGATTTCTTAGACACATTTCTAATTTATGCCAGATGATATCTTATATGATGGGCATACAGAAGTGAAGAACCAGATATAGTTCCTGCACTTATGGAATTTACAATCCAACTCTATAAAGAGAAATCACTCGGTTCTATGCTAGAGTAAGGGAAAAAGAAAAAATAAAGTGATATGATTCACAGCAAGACTTGAGCAGCTGAGCCAGGGTTCAAGCTTATCCCATGACTTCTTCTCAAACTTCTCAACTGGTTTTCAAATGGTTTTCACCTCTTAGGAATTGTGTCCCCTGCTTCCTCTAGCCAACAGTGAGGACCAACCTCGTTGAGGTGACCAGCATGCAGACTGCCTACAAGACAGAGCTGCCAAGTTTATATCACCCCTATTTATTTCCTGACTCTAGAGATACACCAATATATAGCAGATTCCCATGAGAAACAATTAAATCTCTTAGCCAGGTTGAAAAACCCAGACACATAGTAGCAAATATTCACACTGAGTACCTTGGTCACTGTCTCTGGTTCCTTGAAGAAAGGAATCTGGCCTTCAAAGACACCTACTTTAAAAATTGTACACTCTGGTTAATGCATGTAACCTCCATTTATCTATTCCACATACAATTTTGAAATCCCATTCTTAATATTTTTTTCCTTAAAAATTTGGCCAGGTTATAGAAGGAAAGAAGCAATGTAATTCTCAGCCTCAACCATACAAAGTACATAAGGCAGGGTCAGCACAAGCCTTGCATATGCATAGAAAATTCATGCATGTGCAATGAAAAAGGGAGAACAGTGGGGGCTCCTAAATATTGGACTGAGGGTTGCAAAGAAGGCTGTAGGGTCTTTTCTTCCAGGTAACTTTAATTTAGTCTGTGAATTGGCCAAGGCAATTTCTTGCCTAAAGATAGGAAGAGTCATTCCTGAGAGTTCTGTTCTCCCTAGAATTCAAGTATGGCTTTGCATGGGAATTATATCTCTTTGTAATTCTTAGTCACCTGGAAGAGATCAAAATCATTCTACATGAGAGCGTTCCTTATATCCTATAGTCCTGCTGAATCATCTATTTTGCACATTACTTTAGAAAGGGATAACTGAATTTTGCCATAGTCCCTGCTTTCTTTTACTTTACTGAACTTTTCATGGCTCAAGAAAAGAACTGGCATTTAACATTTCAGTAAAGAACGGTTATATTAGGAGATATACTATTTTTTTAAATGTTCATCATCCATAATAACTTAAACTTGAAAATAAATAAGTCCACATTAAGCCACAATATTTCCAGCATGACACATGTGTTGCAAAAATATTTCAATGCCTGTGCTCTCAAGCACAATCATAAAATAAACTAGAAATTTGGCTCAGAGAAGACAGAACAGGAAACAAATGGATGTTAGTCCTAGGAAAGGAACACATGATTAAAGAGCTGAAATAACATCCTAATTTGTAAAGGAAATTGCATCTTGAGTTCCAGATGCAAAGTAGATTCATATCTTTTAAAGGTTTTTGACCAAATGACAAGGGAAGCTCAATCCATGCTTACAAACACTAAGCCATTCCAGAAAGAATAGGAGATTAGAGTCCTTTACTGTGAGAGAGATCAAGAAAATGAAAACTAAGAGGAAAGGAGAAGTTGTGTGTGTATATAAAGATTTACTGAAGTTATAAAATATGTCTGAGTGGCTTTCTGGATTGGGCAACATGTGTTTAGTCCTATGAGTGAAGTCTTGACTGTATAGGAGAGGGAATAACGTGACAACTGTAGCATTTAAAATCACCATGTGGATTTTTACTACTAAATAAAGGTTGGCAAATTTGCTATTAGTGTATTTCAGTGAAGCATTACACTGTCACTGAAAATCAACACTTGCCTACCCATGTGCCGAATCCTAAATTAAGAATTTAGGTCAGTGTAAAAATAGTCATGTCATAGTGTCATAATATAATAAAGATGTCATAGTAAAATAAAGATGCTATTTCTAACCACTTAAGATGCTCATGAAAAGACTTTGAAATAACGGTTGACTTACTTCCATTTTTAAGTGAAAAATGTTACTGAAGTGATGTTTTAGCTGACAGATATTTATCCATAACTGAATAAATAAATGAACTTCTACCATATGCCAACACTTAAGTGTGTGTTGGTGGGGGGAGGGAGGCTGCTATAGTGCGGGTGGGTGATATTACATATATTGGATATATTAATATCCACCATATTCTAGTGATCAGAAGATCCTCTAATGGAACAGCTGAATGACTCACTGGATAAGTAAATGTCTGCACTTAAATGCTCTAACAGTACTACTCCAGTACCTTCTATGGGCCAGCTATTATCAGCAGCACCCGGACCTCAGTAGGATGCAGAGTCCAAAGTCTCATCCAAGACTTCGTGAATCTGAATTTCTGGGGTGGAGCCCAGGATTCTGTGCTGGCACTTACCGTTTTTCCTACTGCTCTCTCTTCTGCCAGGGTAAATTACTTACATATTCTTCCTCCTATAAACCCAGATTCTCCCCTCAGCTTTGGAGGCATCTCTGGTAATTCTTGGGTCTTTTCCATTCAGGATGTCCAGTTTTATGTCTGTTCACTTCTATCCTATTGCACCAAACAGACACTATGGTTCCAGCTATTATCAGTAACTGAGACCTTTGAAGTACAATACCGCTTACTCCAGTTGTCCCTGTACTCTGTAAAGGGTGGTTGTTTTCCTACTAATGCTAATCTCGGAATTGCGGTCCTATTCACTTTTTGGCTTGGCCCTACCATCACCTGCATAACTTATTTCCTGTATTAAAATCTGCCATTCTTAAGTACTTAAAGTGATATTTCTTTTCAAGGTCAAACATAAGTCATAAATGTGCTTAGTGATTTTGTTCCTTATTCTAGTTCTTTTCCTCTTGTGCCTTCTTCTGGATCAGTATTTTTAAAAATCTGGACTTCTAGGTCAGTCTTTTTGTATCCCCGCTTCCTATCTCTGTGACCTTGAGTCAGTTACCTTCCTGATCGTTTTTTCAGCTGTGAAATAGGAACACAGTTTCCTACATTTTAAGAAGTAATGGAAAAGACAGTGGTTAAGCGCACAGAATTTAGAGACAGATTGTAGAACTCAAATTCTGATTCCACACCTTTCTGTGTGATTTAAGCAAGTAGCCTGATATATGTAAGTCTCAGTTTCCTCCATAAAATATGATTATTATAAAGTTCTCACTAAAAGAGATCACAGACATGTAACATTTAGTAGAGTGCTTGGTACCCTCCAAATGCTCAATAGTTAGAACTGTCATGACCCTAATGATCACTATCACAATTACCATAATAATTATAAATCAGGGAGAACATAGTCAACAGCACCCCCATTTTTTTCTCCTTTTTCTCTTTCCACTTCTTTTATCACCTCCCTTTCTATTCCTACTTCTGAAGTACTTGTAAGAAATGTAACGAAGTTCACTTACATTTTTTTAACTTACCTCATACAGCTCTTTCTATAAAATTTTACAATTAGGTAAAACAAAAGATAGTACTACAGTGTTCTTAATGTCATTATTCATAGTCCAACACAAATGCCCCTCACAGTAGGAAGAGAGACAACTTGTAATATATTCATGCAATGGTATATTAAGCAGCAATGAGAATGCATGAGGTACAGCTACACACAACAATGTGAATTAATCTTACACACAATGTTGAGCCAAAGAAACCAGATACAAGAAGGCACAGTGAATGATCCCATTTACAAAAATTTCAAAAACAGGTAAACTATGAGAGGTCAGAAAAATGATTGTGACTTGGGGACAAGAAGGGGGCACTTCTGAGGTTGTCGGTCATGTTCTGTTTCTTGATCGCACTGCTTATCACACAGGTGTCCTCACTTAGTGAAGATTCGTGTAATTGGAACATGTCTGTGGGTGTTTCCCTACATATTTTAACTCAATAAAGACATAAGAAAAGACAACAAAACTACCTATTCTCTAGTGTTATGTCTAGAATCCATTGTTTTATGTTTATGGACACCAAATTATGTTCCCTTCAATACTCTCAGGAGGAACAAAATATCCTTCTCCTGGACTTCAGGGCTACTTGCTACTTTTCCACTTCACTTTGTAGCATGTGAACAAGATCAGGAGCAATTGCCATTAACTGTATCTCACAGTTCCTGGGGGAAAAAACAAACAATACAGTGGTTGAAGTATGGAACAAAGCACCCAACTTCAAGATGGCAAACAGCACTGTTTCTAGGCCCAGTTCTTTTGCTTGTTTACTAAAGCCTTGTGAGGAATCACAAACCCTCCCATGACATGTTCACATCAGTTTTTTTTGTTTTTTGTTTTTTTTTTAAGGCACACAACTTTGTGCCAACATTCCTACTTATACATCTTACTTGTCCAATTCAAATGTCACTTTCTCTGATTTTATCCCTCCTCCAAGGAAGAATAATTTTCTGTATATATGTTTCAGTGTACCTTAGGCACACTCCAATCCCAGAATGAATGTTACTACAGTTAATTTTTCATGACCTGTTTCTCTGATTTTCCTTGCATAAGGACTCTGGCTTTCTCATCCTAATAAATGCCTAACAAAGGACAGAACAGGGGCTTAAGACATGCTATATTGAGATGATGTCTGGATTCTTTGAAGAGTTTTACACTTAACTGATTCACTACATTCTACTTGCTCTTGTACACCATCTGTGGTACGCAGTTTTCAAATTTATGCAAACATCATGTTTACTTCCCTTATATGGAATTAGGAGCAGTTCGCACCACCTCAATAAACTCTCACAGTGAGATTACAGTGCAACAAACCCAGTAGTTCCCATTGCACAAGCTTTCTATTGTAGGGTAGAAAATGCTTGACTGAGAACTGAGGGTTCTCAGTTAGTGGAAATGCCATCCAAGTTATAATGACCTTTGTAACAAAAAGAGTGAATCCAGTGGCATTTTGGAGCTTTCTCATATTGTAACTGAATACTTCATTTCCTTTTTAATTTTCTTTTATTTTGACCTTTGTCTCCCCCACTCTATGCCATATTTAGGCTTGAATGGTTCAGAGAAACTGTAGTTTCCTTCAGATTTGGCCTACAAAATCAGAAATTCAGGATTCTGGTCACTTTGCTGAGATGCGACCTGAGGTATAAACAGAGGCCAGATGTCAGCACAAAAAGCAAGCTAGAACAAAAGTATTCACCATGAATAACGTAGCTATGAAATGGGCTCTACTGTATAATGTAAGTAACATGGCAGGCTAGTGTTTGAGAACCTGACTATATAATGAAGAAGGAAAGAAGACTTGGCAACCCATCAAACTGTGATGCAAAGCCAGTAGATATATTCACTTTGGTCCACTGAAAATTTTGACCATCGCTTTCTGGAAGGAGAAGACATGTACTTTAATCAACTTTGTACAGATATGATAGTCCAATCACAAAATCTTCCTGGTTGGTTCCTCTACACAATATTGAGCTCTTCAGATCTCAGTCTCCCTGACTCATCCTTGACATGTTTCTTTGCTTAAAGTGCCCCAAAGTGACAAAGGTAGAAAATTTATAATAAACAAATGGACCGTTAATTCGGTTTAATTACTAGGGTTTTATTTTCAAAGAAATGAATTCTGTAAGTCCTGATTTCCAGTATTATGTTTTGTTATCAAATGTGTTTTATTATGAATCTGAAAATATGATAGCCACATATCTAAAGTGGAATGAGAATAAAATATTTGCAAATGACATATCAGATAAAGGGCTAGTATCCAAAATCTATAAAGAACTTATCAAACTCAACACCCAAAGAACAAATAATCCAATCAAGAAATGGGCAGAAGACATGAACAGACATTCTTCCAAAGAAGACATCCAAATGGCCAACAGACACATGAAAAAGTGCTCAACATCGCTCGGCATCAGGGAAATCCAAATCAAAACCTCAATGAGATACCACCTCACACCAGTCAGAGTGGCTAAAATTAACAAGTCAGGAAACGACAGATGTTGGCGGGGATGTGGAGAAAGGGGAACCCTCCTACACTGTTGGTGGGAATGCAAGCTGGTGCAACCACTCTGGAAAACAGTATGGAGGCTCCTCAAACAGTTGAAAATAGAGCTACCATACAATCCAGCAATTGCACTACTGGGTATTTACCACAAAGATACAAATGTAGGGATCCGAAGGGGTACGTGCACCCCAGTGTTTATAGCAGCAATGTCCACAATAGCCAAACTGTGGAAAGAGCCAAGATGTCCATCGACAGATGAATGGATAAAGAAGATGTGGTATATATACACAATGGAATATTATGCAGCCATCAAAAGGAATGAGATCTTGCCATTTGCAATGACGTGGATGGAACTGGAGGGTGTTATGCTGAGTGAAATAAGTCAATCAGAGAAAGACATGTATCATATGACCTCACTGATATGAGGAATTCTTAATCTCAGGAAACAAACTGAGGGTTGCTGGAGTGGTG